>NW_026525931.1:0-300000 GCF_943734725.1 Anopheles marshallii | reverse complement strand
ATGATTTGTCAAAGTCGAGTTTTAAAAGGCAACTTGCATACAAGTTTGACTAGTGACAATGAAATTTTGGTTTGCCAAAAAGTTTCCGAAATCGATTTTAGATTTCCCTTTTCATTATTTTGGGGGCTCAAAAATGATGTTTTGGTTGGTCTCTGAAAAAATGATTTGTCAAAGTCGAGTTTTAAAAGGCAGCTTGCATACAAGTTTGACTAGTGACAATGAAATTTTGGTTTGCCAAAAAGTTTCCGAAATCGATTTTGGATTTCACTTTTCATTATTTTGGGGGCTTAAAAATGATGGTTTGGTTGGTCTCTGAAAAAATGATTTGTCAAAGTCGAGTTTTAAAAGGCAACTTGCATACAAGTTTGACTAGTTACATTGAAATTTTGGTTTGCCAAAAAGTTTCCGAAATCGATTTTGGATCGAACTTTTCATTATTTTGGGGGCTCAAAAATGATGTTTTGGTTGGTCTCTGAAAAAATGATTTGTCAAAGTCGAGTTTTAAAAGGCAACTTGCATACAAGTTTGACTAGTGACAATGAAATTTTGGTTTGCCAAAAAGTTTCCGAAATCGATTTTAGATTTCACTTTTCATTATTTTGGGGGCTTAAAAATGATGGTTTGGTTGGTCTCTGAAAAAATGATTTGTCAAAGTCGAGTTTTTAAAGGCAACTTGCATACAAGTTTGACTAGTTACATTGAAATTTTGGTTTGCCAAAAAGTTTCCGAAATCGATTTTGGATCGAACTTTTCATTATTTTGGGGGCTTAAAAATGATGTTTTGGTTGGTCTCTGAAAAAATGATTGGTCAAAGTCGAGTTTTAAAAGGCAACTTGCATACAAGTTTGACTAGTTACATTGAAATTTTGGTTTGCCAAAAAGTTTCCGAAATCGATTTTGGATTTCACTTTTCATTATTTTGGGGGCTTAAAATGATGTTTTGGTTGGTCTCTGAAAAAATGATTTGTCAAAGTCGAGTTTTAAAAGGCAACTTGCATACAAGTTTGACTAGTGACAATGAAATTTTGGTTTGCCAAAAAGTTTCCGAAATCGATCTTGAAATGCACTTTTCATTCTGTTGGGGGCTTAAAAATGATGTTTTGGTTGGTCTCTGAAAAAATGATTTGTCAAAGTCGAGTTTTAAATGGTAACTTGCATACAAGTTTGACTAGTTACATTGAAATTTTGGTTTGCCAAAAAGTTTCCGAAATCGATCTTGAAATGCACTTTTCATTCTGTTGGGGGCTTAAAAATGATGTTTTGGTTGGTCTCTGAAAAAATGATTTGTCAAAGTCGAGTTTTAACAGGCAACTTGCATACAAGTTTGACTAGTTACATTGAAATTTTGGATTGTCAAAAAGTTTCCGAAATCGATTTTGGATTTCACTTTTCATTATTTTGGGGCTCAAAAATGATGTTTTGGTTGGTCTCTGAAAAAAAGATTTGTCAAAGTCGAGTTTTAACAGGCAACTTGCATACAAGTTTGACTAGTGACAATGAAATTTTGGTTTGCCAAAAAGTTTCCGAAATCGATTTTGGATTTCCCTTTTCATTATTTTGGGGGCTTAAAATGATGTTTTGGTTGGTCTCTGAAAAAATGATTTGTCAAAGTCGAGTTTTAAAAGGCAACTTGCATACAAGTTTGACTAGTGACAATGAAATTTTGGTTTGCCAAAAAGTTTCCGAAATCGATCTTGAAATGCACTTTTCATTCTGTTGGGGGCTTAAAAATGATGTTTTGGTTGGTCTCTGAAAAAATGATTTGTCAAAGTCGAGTTTTAAAAGGCAACTTGCATACAAGTTTGACTAGTTACATTGAAATTTTGGATTGTCAAAAAGTTTCCGAAATCGATTTTGGATTTCACTTTTCATTATTTTGGGGCTCAAAAATGATGTTGTGGTTGGTCTCTGAAAAAAAGATTTGTCAAAGTCGAGTTTTAACAGGCAACTTGCATACAAGTTTGACTAGTGACAATGAAATTTTGGTTTGCCAAAAAGTTTCCGAAATCGATTTTGGATTTCACTTTTCATTATTTTGGGGGCTTAAAAATGATGTTTTGGTTGGTCTCTGAAAAAATGATTTGTCAAAGTCGAGTTTTAAAAGGCAACTTGCATACAAGTTTGACTAGTGACAATGAAATCTTGGTTTGCCAAAAAGTTTCCGAAATCGATTTTGGATTTCACTTTTCATTATTTTGGGGGCTTAAAAACGATGTTTTGGTTGGTCTCTGAAAAAATGATTTGTCAAAGTCGAGTTATAAAAGGCAACTTGCATACAAGTTTGACTAGTTACATTGAAATTTTGGTTTGCCAAAAAGTTTCCGAAATCGATTTTGGATCGAACTTTTCATTATTTTGGTGGCTCAAAAATGATGTTTTGGTTGGTCTCTGAAAAAATGATTTGTCAAAGTCGAGTTTTAAAAGGCAACTTGCTTACAAGTTTGACTAGTGACAATGAAATTTTGGTTTGCCAAAAAGTTTCCGAAATCGATTTTGGATTTCACTTTTCATTATTTTGGGGGCTTAAAAACGATGTTTTGGTTGGTCTCTGAAAAAATGATTTGTCAAAGTCGAGTTATAAAAGGCAACTTGCATACAAGTTTGACTAGTTACATTGAAATTTTGGTTTGCCAAAAAGTTTCCGAAATCGATTTTGGATCGAACTTTTCATTATTTTGGTGGCTCAAAAATGATGTTTTGGTTGGTCTCTGAAAAAATGATTTGTCAAAGTCGAGTTTTAAAAGGCAACTTGCTTACAAGTTTGACTAGTTACATTGAAATTTTTTTTTGCCAAAAAGTTTCCGTAATCGATTTTAGATCGAACTTTTCATTATTTTGGGGGCTCAAAAATGATGTTTTGGTTGGTCTCTGAAAAAATGATTTGTCAAAGTCGAGTTTTAAAAGGCAACTTGCATACAAGTTTGACTAGTTACATTGAAATTTTGGTTTGCATAATAGTTTCTGAAATCGATCTTGGATTGCATTTTTCATTATTTTGGGGGCTTAAAAATGATGTTTTGGTTGGTCTCTAAAAAAATGATTTGTCAAAGTCGAGTTTTAAAAGGCAACTTGCATACAAGTTTGACTAGTGACAATGAAATTTTGGTTTGCCAAGAAGCTTCCGAAATCGATTTTGGATTTCACTTTTCATAATTTTGGGGGCTCAAAAATGATGTTTTGGTTGGTCTCTGAAAAAATGATTTGTCAAAGTCGAGTTTTAAAAAGCAACTTGCATACGAGTTTGACTAGTGACAATGAAATTTTGGTTTGCCAAAAAGTTTCCGAAATCGATTTTGGATCGAACTTTTCATTATTTTGGGGGCTCAAAAATGATGTTTTGGTTGGTCTCTGAAAAAATGATTTTTCAAAGTCGAGTTTTAAAAGGCAACTTGCATACAAGTTTGACTAGTGACAATGAAATTTTGGTTTGCCAAGAAGCTTCCGAAATCGATTTTGGATTTCACTTTTCATAATTTTGGGGGCTCAAAAATGATGTTTTGGTTGGTCTCTGAAAAAATGATTTGTCAAAGTCGAGTTTTAAAAAGCAACTTGCATACGAGTTTGACTAGTGACAATGACATTTTGGTTTGCCAAAAAGTTTCCGAAATCGATTTTGGATCGAACTTTTCATTATTTTGGGGGCTCAAAAATGATGTTTTGGTTGGTCTCTGAAAAAATGATTTGTCAAAGTCGAGTTTTAAAAGGCAACTTGCATACAAGTTTGACTAGTAACATTGAAATTTTGGTTTGCCAAAAAGTTTCCGAAATCGATTTTGGATCGAACTTTTCATTATTTTGGGGGCTCAAAAATGATGTTTTGGTTGGTCTCTGAAAAAATGATTTGTCAAAGTCGAGTTTTAAAAAGCAACTTGCATACAAGTTTGACTAGTGACAATGAAATTTTGGTTTGCCAAAAAGTTTCCGAAATCGATTTTGGATTTCACTTTTCATTATTTTGGGTGCTTAAAAATGATGTTTTGGTTGGTCTCTGAAAAAATGATTTGTCAAAGTCGAGTTTTAAAAGGCAACTTGCATACAAGTTTGACTAGTGACAATGAAATTTTGGATTGCCAAAAAGTTTCCGAAATCGATTTTGGATTTCACTTTTCATTATTTTGGGGGCTCAAAAATGATTATTGGTTGGTCTCTAAAAAAATGATTTGTCAAAGTCGAGTTTTAAAAGGCAACTTGCATACAAGTTTGACTAGTGACAATGAAATTTTGGTTTGCCAAAAAGTTTCCGAAATCGATTTTGGATTGCATTTTTCATTATTTTGGGGGCTTAAAAATGATGTTTTGGTTGGTCTCTGAAAAAATGATTTGTCAAAGTCGAGTTTTAAAAAGCAACTTGCATACGAGTTTGACTAGTGACAATGAAATTTTGGTTTGCCAAAAAGTTTCCGAAATCGATTTTGGATCGAACTTTTCATAATTTTGGGGGCTCAAAAATGATGTTTTGGTTGGTCTCTGAAAAAATGATTTGTCAAAGTCGAGTTTTAAAAAGCAACTTGCATACGAGTTTGACTAGTGACAATGAAATTTTGGTTTGCCAAAAAGTTTCCGAAATCGATTTTGGATCGAACTTTTCATTATTTTGGGGGCTCAAAAATGATGTTTTGGTTGGTCTCTGAAAAAATGATTTGTCAAAGTCGAGTTTTAAAAGGCAACTTGCATACAAGTTTGACTAGTGACAATGAAATTTTGGTTTGCCAAAAAGTTTCCGAAATCGATTTTGGATTTCACTTTTCATTATTTTGGGGGCTTAAAAATGATGTTTTGGTTGGTCTCTGAAAAAATGATTTGTCAAAGTCGAGTTTTAAAAGGCAACTTGCATACAAGTTTGACTAGTGACAATGAAATCTTGGTTTGCCAAAAAGTTTCCGAAATCGATTTTGTATTTCACTTTTCATTATTTTGGGGGCTTAAAAATGATGTTTTGGTTGGTCTCTAAAAAATGATTTGTCAAAGTCGAGTTATAAAAGGCAACTTGCATACAAGTTTGACTAGTTACATTGAAATTTTGGTTTGCCAAAAAGTTTCCGAAATCGATTTTGGATCGAACTTTTCATTATTTTGGTGGCTCAAAAATGATGTTTTGATTGGTCTCTGAAAAAATGATTTGTCAAAGTCGAGTTTTAAAAGGCAACTTGCTTACAAGTTTGACTAGTTACATTGAAATTTTTTTTTGCCAAAAAGTTTCCGTAATCGATTTTGGATCGAACTTTTCATTATTTTGGGGGCTCAAAAATGATGTTTTGGTTGGTCTCTGAAAAAATGATTTGTCAAAGTCGAGTTTTAAAAGGCAACTTGCATACAAGTTTGACTAGTGACAATGAAATTTTGGTTTGCCAAAAAGTTTCCGAAATCGATTTTGGATTGCATTTTTCATTATTTTGGGGGCTTAAAAATGATGTTTTGGTTGGTCTCTGAAAAAATGATTTGTCAAAGTCGAGTTTTAAAAGGCAACTTGCATACAAGTTTGACTAGTGACAATGAAATTTTGGTTTGCCAAGAAGCTTCCGAAATCGATTTTGGATTTCACTTTTCATAATTTTGGGGGCTCAAAAATGATGTTTTGGTTGGTCTCTGAAAAAATGATTTGTCAAAGTCGAGTTTTAAAAAGCAACTTGCATACGAGTTTGACTAGTGACAATGAAATTTTGGTTTGCCAAAAAGTTTCCGAAATCGATTTTGGATCGAACTTTTCATTATTTTGGGGGCTCAAAAATGATGTTTTGGTTGGTCTCTGAAAAAATGATTTGTCAAAGTCGAGTTTTAAAAGGCAACTTGCATACAAGTTTGACTAGTGACAATGAAATTTTGGTTTGCCAAAAAGTTTCCGAAATCGATTTTGGATTTCACTTTTCATTATTTTGGGGGCTTAAAAATGATGTTTTGGTTGGTCTCTGAAAAAATGATTTGTCAAAGTCGAGTTTTAAAAGGCAACTTGCATACAAGTTTGACTAGTGACAATGAAATCTTGGTTTGCCAAAAAGTTTCCGAAATCGATTTTGTATTTCACTTTTCATTATTTTGGGGGCTTAAAAATGATGTTTTGGTTGGTCTCTAAAAAATGATTTGTCAAAGTCGAGTTATAAAAGGCAACTTGCATACAAGTTTGACTAGTTACATTGAAATTTTGGTTTGCCAAAAAGTTTCCGAAATCGATTTTGGATTTCACTTTTCATTATTTTGGTGGCTCAAAAATGATGTTTTGATTGGTCTCTGAAAAAATGATTTGTCAAAGTCGAGTTTTAAAAGGCAACTTGCATACAAGTTTGACTAGTGACAATGAAATCTTGGTTTGCCAAAAAGTTTCCGAAATCGATTTTGTATTTCACTTTTCATTATTTTGGGGGCTTAAAAATGATGTTTTGGTTGGTCTTTAAACAAATGATTTGTCAAAGTCGAGTTTTAAAAAGCAACTTGCATACAAGTTTGACTAGTGACAATGAAATTTTGGTTTGCCAAAAAGTTTCCGAAATCGATTTTGGATTGCATTTTTCATTATTTTGGGGGCTCAAAAATGATGTTTTGGTTGGTCTCTAAAAAATTATTTGTCAAAGTCGAGTTTTAAAAGGCAACTTGCATACAAGTTTGACTAGTGACAATGAAATTTTGGTTTGCCAAATAGTTTCCGAAATCGATTTTGGATCGAACTTTTCATTATTTTGGGGGCTTTAAAATGATGTTTTGGTTGGTCTCTGAAAAAATGATTTGTCAAAGTCGAATTTTAATAGGCAACTTGCATACAAGTTTGACTAGTGACAATGAAATTTTGGTTTGCCAAAAAGTTTCCGAAATCGATTTTGGATTTTACTTTTCATTATTTTGGGGGCTTAAAAATGATGTTTTGGTTGGCCTCTAAAAAAATGATTTGTCAAAGTCGAGTTTTAAAAGGCAACTTGCATACAAGTTTGACTAGTTACATTGAAATTTTGGATTGCCAAAAAGTTTCCGAAATCGATTTTGGATCGAACTTATCATTATTTTGGGGGCTTAAAAATGATGTTTTGGTTGGTCTCTAAAAAAATGATTTGTCAAAGTCGAGTTTTAAAAGGAAACTTGCATACAAGTTTGACTAGTGACAATGAAATTTTGGTTTGCCAAAAAGTTTCCGAAATCGATTTTGGATCGAACTTTTCATTATTTTGGGGGCTTAAAAATGATGTTTTGGTTGGTCTCTAAAAAAATGATTTGTCAAAGTCGAGTTTTAAAAGGCAACTTGCATACAAGTTTGACTAGTTACATTGAAATTTTGGTTTGCCAAAAAGTTTCCGAAATCGATTTTGGATCGAACTTTTCATTATTTTGGGGACTCAAAAATGATGTTTTGGTTGGTCTCTGAAAAAATGATTTGTCAAAGTCGAGTTTTAAAAGGCAACTTGCATACAAGTTTGAATAGTTACATTGAAATTTTGGTTTGCCAAAAAGTTTCCGAAATCGGTTTTGGATCGAACTTTTCATTATTTTGGGGGCTTAAAAATGATGTTTTGGTTGGTCTCTAAAAAAATGATTTGTCAAAGTCGAGTTTTAAAAGGCAACTTGCATACAAGTTTGACTAGTGGCAATGAAATTTTGGATTGCCAAAAAGTTTCCGAAATCGATTTTGGATCGAACTTTTCATTATTTTGGGGGCTCAAAAATGATGTTTTGGTTGGTCTCTGAAAAAATGATTTGTCAAAGTCGAGTTTTAAAAGGCTGCTTGCATACACGTTTGACTAGTGACATTGAAATTTTTTAATTGCCTAAAAGTTTCCGAAATCGATTTTGGATTTTACTTTTCATTATTTTGGGGGCTCAAAAACGATGTTTTGGTTGGTCTCTGAAAAAATGATTTGTCAAAGTCGAGTTTTAAAAGGCAACTTGCATACAAGTTTGACTAGTGACAATGAAATTTTAGTTTGCCAAAAAGTTTCCGAAATCGATTTTGGATTTCACTTTTCATTATTTTGGGGGCTTAAAAATGATGTTTTGGTTGGTCTCTGAAAAAATGATTTGTCAAAGTCGAGTTATAAAAGGCAACTTGCATACTAGTTTGACTAGTGACAATGAAATTTTGGATTGCCAAATAGTTTCCGAAATCGATTTTGGATCGAACTTTTCATTATTTTGGGGGCTTAAAAATGATGTTTTGGTTGGTCTCTGAAAAAATGATTTGTCAAAGTCGAGTTTTAAAAGGCAACTTGCATACAAGTTTGACTAGTGACAATGGAATTTTGGATTGCCAAAAAGTTTCCGAAATCGATTTTGGATCGAACTTTTCATTATTTTGGGGGCTTAAAAATGATGTTTTGGTTGGTCTCTGAAAAAATGATTTGTCAAAGTCGAGTTTTAAAAGGCAACTTGCATACAAGTTTGACTAGTGACAATGGAATTTTGGATTGCCAAAAAGTTTCCGAAATCGATTTTGGATCGAACTTTTCATTATTTTGGGGGCTTAAAAATGATGTTTTGGTTGGTCTCTGAAAAAATGATTTGTCAAAGTCGAATTTTAATAGGCAACTTGCATACAAGTTTGACTAAGGACAATGAAATTTTGGTTTGCCAAAAAGTTTCCGAAATCGATTTTGGATTTCACTTTTCATTATTTTGGGGGCTTAAAAATGATGTTTTGGTTGGTCTCTAAAAAAATGATTTGTCAAAGTCGAGTTTTAAAAGGCAACTTGCATACAAGTTTGACTAGTTACATTGAAATTTTGGTTTGCCAAAAAGTTTCCGAAATCGATTTTGGATCGAACTTTTCATTATTTTTGGGGCTTAAAAATTATGTTTTGGTTGGTCTCTAAAAAAATGATTTGTCAAAGTCGAGTTTTAAAAGGCAACTTGCATACAAGTTTGAATAGTTACATTGAAATTTTGGTTTGCCAAAAAGTTTCCGAAATCGGTTTTGGATCGAACTTTTCATTATTTTGGGGGCTTAAAAATGATGTTTTGGTTGGTCTCTAAAAAAATGATTTGTCAAAGTCGAGTTTTAAAAGGCAACTTGCATACAAGTTTGACTAGTGGCAATGAAATTTTGGATTGCCAAAAAGTTTCCGAAATCGATTTTGGATCGAACTTTTCATTATTTTGGGGGCTCAAAAATGATGTTTTGGTTGGTCTCTGAAAAAATGATTTGTCAAAGTCGAGTTTTAAAAGGCTGCTTGCATACACGTTTGACTAGTGACATTGAAATTTTTTAATTGCCAAAAAGTTTCCGAAATCGATTTTGGATTTTACTTTTCATTATTTTGGGGGCTCAAAAACGATGTTTTGGTTGGTCTCTGAAAAAATGATTTGTCAAAGTCGAGTTTTAAAAGGCAACTTGCATACAAGTTTGACTAGTGACAATGAAATTTTGGATTGCCAAAAAGTTTCCGAAATCGATTTTGGATCGAACTTTTCATTATTTTGGGGGCTTAAAAATGATGGTTTGGTTGGTCTCTGAAAAAATGATTTGTCAAAGTCGAGTTTTAAAAGGCAACTTGCATACAAGTTTGACAAGTTACTTTGAAATTTTGGTTTGCATAATAGTTTCTGAAATCGACCTTGGATCGAACTTTTCATTATTTTGGGGGCTTAAAAATGATGGTTTGGTTGGTCTCTGAAAAAATGATTTGTCAAAGTCGAGTTATAAAAGGCAACTTGCATACTAGTTTGACTAGTGACAATGAAATTTTGGATTGCCAAATAGTTTCCGAAATCGATTTTGGATCGAACTTTTCATTATTTTGGGGGCTTAAAAATGATGTTTTGGTTGGTCTCTGAAAAAATGATTTGTCAAAGTCGAGTTTTAAAAGGCAACTTGCATACAAGTTTGACTAGTGACAATGGAATTTTGGATTGCCAAAAAGTTTCCGAAATCGATTTTGGATCGAACTTTTCATTATTTTGGGGGCTTAAAAATGATGTTTTGGTTGGTCTCTGAAAAAATGATTTGTCAAAGTCGAGTTTTAAAAGGCAACTTGCATACAAGTTTGACTAGTGACAATGGAATTTTGGATTGCCAAAAAGTTTCCGAAATCGATTTTGGATCGAACTTTTCATTATTTTGGGGGCTTAAAAATGATGTTTTGGTTGGTCTCTGAAAAAATGATTTGTCAAAGTCGAATTTTAATAGGCAACTTGCATACAAGTTTGACTAAGGACAATGAAATTTTGGTTTGCCAAAAAGTTTCCGAAATCGATTTTGGATTTCACTTTTCATTATTTTGGGGGCTTAAAAATGATGTTTTGGTTGGTCTCTAAAAAAATGATTTGTCAAAGTCGAGTTTTAAAAGGCAACTTGCATACAAGTTTGACTAGTTACATTGAAATTTTGGTTTGCCAAAAAGTTTCCGAAATCGATTTTGGATCGAACTTTTCATTATTTTTGGGGCTTAAAAATTATGTTTTGGTTGGTCTCTAAAAAAATGATTTGTCAAAGTCGAGTTTTAAAAGGCAACTTGCATACAAGTTTGACTAGTGACAATGGAATTTTGGATTGCCAAAAAGTTTCCGAAATCGATTTTGGATCGAACTTTTCATTATTTTGGGGGCTTAAAAATGATGTTTTGGTTGGTCTCTAAAAAAATGATTTGTCAAAGTCGAGTTTTAAAAGGCAACTTGCATACAAGTTTGACTAGTGGCAATGAAATTTTGGATTGCCAAAAAGTTTCCGAAATCGATTTTGGATCGAACTTTTCATTATTTTGGGGGCTCAAAAATGATGTTTTGGTTGGTCTCTGAAAAAATGATTTGTCAAAGTCGAGTTTTAAAAGGCTGCTTGCATACAAGTTTGACTAGTGACATTGAAATTTTTTAATTGCCAAAAAGTTTCCGAAATCGATTTTGGATTTCACTTTTCATTATTTTGGGGGCTCAAAAACGATGTTTTGGTTGGTCTCTGAAAAAATGATTTGTCAAAGTCGAGTTTTAAAAGGCAACTTGCATACAAGTTTGACTAGTGACAATGAAATTTTAGTTTGCCAAAAAGTTTCCGAAATCGATTTTGGATTTCACTTTTCATTATTTTGGGGGCTTAAAAATGATGTTTTGGTTGGTCTCTGAAAAAATGATTTGTCAAAGTCGAGTTTTAAAAGGCAACTTGCATACTAGTTTGACTAGTGACAATGAAATTTTGGATTGCCAAAAAGTTTCCGAAATCGATTTTGGATCGAACTTTTCATTATTTTGGGGGCTTAAAAATGATGTTTTGGTTGGTCTCTGAAAAAATGATTTGTCAAAGTCGAGTCAAAAGGCAACTTGCATACAAGTTTGACTAGGGACAATGGAATTTTGGATTGCCAAAAAGTTTCCGAAATCGATTTTGGATCGAACTTTTCATTATTTTGGGGGCTTAAAAATGATGTTTTGGTTGGTCTCTGAAAAAATGATTTGTCAAAGTCGAATTTTAATAGGCAACTTGCATACAAGTTTGACTAGTGACAATGAAATTTTGGTTTGCCAAAAAGTTTCCGAAATCGATTTTGGATTTCACTTTTCATTATTTTGGGGGCTTAAAAATGATGTTTTGGTTGGTCTCTAAAAAAATGATTTGTCAAAGCCGAGTTTTAAAAGGCAACTTGCATACAAGTTTGACTAGTTACATTGAAATTTTGGTTTGCCAAAAAGTTTCCGAAATCGATTTTGGATCGAACTTTTCATTATTTTGGGGGCTTAAAAATGATGTTTTGGTTGGTCTCTAAAAAAATGATTTGTCAAAGTCGAGTTTTAAAAGGAAACTTGCATACAAGTTTGACTAGTGACAATGAAATTTTGGTTTGCCAAAAAGTTTCCGAAATCGATTTTGGATCGAACTTTTCATTATTTTGGGGGCTCACAAATGATGTTTTGGTTGGTCTCAAAAAAAATGATTTGTCAAAGTCGAGTTTTAAAAGGCAACTTGCATACAAGTTTGACTAGTGACAATGAAATTTTGGTTTGCCAAAAAGTTTCCGAAATCGATTTTGGATCGAACTTTTCATTATTTTTGGGGCTTAAAAATTATGTTTTGGTTGGTCTCTAAAAAAATGATTTGTCAAAGTCGAGTTTTAAAAGGCAACTTGCATACAAGTTTGACTAGTGGCAATGAAATTTTGGATTGCCAAAAAGTTTCCGAAATCGATTTTGGTTTTCACTTTTCATTATTTTGGGGGCTCAAAAATGATGTTTTGGTTGGTCTCTGAAAAAATGATTTGTCAAAGTCGAGTTTTAAAAGGCTGCTTGCATACACGTTTGACTAGTGACATTGAAATTTTGGATTGCCAAAAAGTTTCCGAAATCGATTTTGGATTTAACTTTTCATTATTTTGGGGGCTCAAAAATGATGTTTTGGTTGGTCTCTGAAAAAATTATTTGTCAAAGTCGAGTTTTAAAAGGCAACTTGCATACAAGTTTGACTAGTGGCAATGAAATTTTGGATTGCCAAAAAGTTTCCGAAATCGATTTTGGATCGAACTTTTCATTATTTTGGGGGCTTAAAAATGATGTTTTGGTTGGTCTCTGAAAAAATGATTTGTCAAAGTCGAGTTTTAAAAGGCAACTTGCATACTAGTTTGACTAGTGACAATGGAATTTTGGATTGCCAAAAAGTTTCCGAAATCGATTTTGGATCGAACTTTTCATTATTTTGGGGGCTCAAAAATGATGTTTTGGTTGGTCTCTGAAAAAATGATTTGTCAAAGTCGAGTTTTAAAAGGCAACTTGCATACAAGTTTGACTAGTTACATTGAAATTTTGGTTTGTCAAAAAGTTTCCGAAATCGATTTTGGATCGAACTTTTCATTATTTTGGGGGCTCAAAAATGATGTTTTGGTTGGTCTCTAAAAAATTATTTGTCAAAGTCGAGTTTTAAAAGGCAACTTGCATACAAGTTTGACTAGTGACAATGGAATTTTGGATTGCCAAAAAGTTTCCGAAATCGATTTTGGATCGAATTTTTCATTATTTTGGGGGCTCAAAAATGATGTTTTGGTTGGTCTCTGAAAAAATGATTTGTCAAAGTCGAGTTTTAAAAGGCAACTTGCATACAAGTTTGACTAGTGACAATGAAATTTTGGTTTGCCAAAAAGTTTCCGAAATCGATTTTGGATTTCACTTTTCATTATTTTGGGGGCTTAAAAATGATGTTTTGGTTGGTCTCTGAAAAAATGATTTGTCAAAGTCGAGTTTAAATAGGCAGCTTGCATACAAGTTTGACTAGTTATTTTGAAATTTTGGTTTGCAAAATAGTTTCTGAAATCGATTTTGGATTTCACTTTTCATTATTTTGGGGGCTTAAAAATGATGGTTTGGTTGATCTCTGAAAAAATGATTTGTCAAAGTCAAGTTTTAAAAGGCAACTTGCATACAAGTTTGACTAGTTACATTGAAATTTTGGTTTGTCAAAAAGTTTCCGAAATCGATTTTGGATCGAACTTTTCATTATTTTGGGGGCTCAAAAATGATGTTTTGGTTGGTCTCTAAAAAATTATTTGTCAAAGTCGAGTTTTAAAAGGCAACTTGCATACAAGTTTGACTAGTTACATTGAAATTTTGGTTTGCCAAAAAGTTTCCGAAATCGATTTTGGATCGAACTTTTCATTATTTTGGGGGCTTAAAAATGATGTTTTGGTTGGTCTCTAAAAAAATGATTTGTCAAAGTCGAGTTTTAAAAGGCAACTTGCATACAAGTTTGACTAGTGACAATGAAATTTTGGTTTGCCAAAAAGTTTCCGAAATCGATTTTGGATTTCACTTTTCATTATTTTGGGGGCTTAAAAATGATGTTTTGGTTGGTCTCTGAAAAAATGATTTGTCAAAGTCGAGTTTAAATAGGCAGCTTGCATACAAGTTTGACTAGTTATTTTGAAATTTTGGTTTGCAAAATAGTTTCTGAAATCGATTTTGGATTTCACTTTTCATTATTTTGGGGGCTTAAAAATGATGGTTTGGTTGATCTCTGAAAAAATGATTTGTCAAAGTCAAGTTTTAAAAGGCAACTTGCATACAAGTTTGACTAGTTACATTGAAATTTTGGTTTGCCAAAAAGTTTCCGAAATCGATTTTGGATTTCACTTTTCATTATTTTGGGGGCTTAAAAATGATGTTTTGGTTGGTCTCTGAACAAATGATTTGTCAAAGTCGAGTTTAAATAGGCAGCTTGCATACAAGTTTGACTAGTGACAATGAAATTTTGGATTGCCAAAAAGTTTCCGAAATCGATTTTGGATTTTACTTTTCATTATTTTGGGGGCTTAAAAATGATGTTTTGGTTGGTCTCTGAAAAAATGATTTGTCAAAGTCGAGTTTTAAAAGGCAACTTGCATACAAGTTTGACTAGTGACAATGAAATTTTGGTTTGCCAAAAAGTTTCCGAAATCGATTTTGGATTTCACTTTTCATTATTTTGGGGGCTTAAAAATGATGTTTTGGTTGGTCTCTGAAAAAATGATTTGTCAAAGTCGAGTTTAAATAGGCAGCTTGCATACAAGTTTGACTAGTTATTTTGAAATTTTGGTTTGCAAAATAGTTTCTGAAATCGATTTTGGATTTCACTTTTCATTATTTTGGGGGCTTAAAAATGATGTTTTGGTTGGTCTCTGAAAAAATGATTTGTCAAAGTCGAGTTTTAAAAGGCAACTTGCATACAAGTTTGACTAGTTACATTGAAATTTTGGTTTGTCAAAAAGTTTCCGAAATCGATTTTGGATCGAACTTTTCATTATTTTGGGGGCTCAAAAATGATGTTTTGGTTGGTCTCTAAAAAATTATTTGTCAAAGTCGAGTTTTAAAAGGCAACTTGCATACAAGTTTGACTAGTTACATTGAAATTTTGGTTTGCCAAAAAGTTTCCGAAATCGATTTTGGATTTCACTTTTCATTATTTTGGGGGCTTAAAAATGATGTTTTGGTTGGTCTCTGAACAAATGATTTGTCAAAGTCGAGTTTAAATAGGCAGCTTGCATACAAGTTTGACTAGTGACAATGAAATTTTGGATTGCCAAAAAGTTTCCGAAATCGATTTTGGATTTTACTTTTCATTATTTTGGGGGCTTAAAAATGATGTTTTGGTTGGTCTCTAAAAAAATGATTTGTCAAAGTCAAGTTTTAAAAGGCAACTTGCATACAAGTTTGACTAGTGACAATGAAATTTTGGTTTGCCAAAAAGTTTCCGAAATCGATTTTGGATTTCACTTTTCATTATTTTGGGGGCTTAAAAATGATGTTTTGGTTGGTCTCTGAAAAAATGATTTGTCAAAGTCGAGTTTAAATAGGCAGCTTGCATACAAGTTTGACTAGTTATTTTGAAATTTTGGTTTGCAAAATAGTTTCTGAAATCGATTTTGGATTTCACTTTTCATTATTTTGGGGGCTTAAAAATGATGTTTTGGTTGGTCTCTGAAAAAATGATTTGTCAAAGTCGAGTTTTAAAAGGCAACTTGCATACAAGTTTGACTAGTTACATTGAAATTTTGGTTTGTCAAAAAGTTTCCGAAATCGATTTTGGATCGAACTTTTCATTATTTTGGGGGCTCAAAAATGATGTTTTGGTTGGTCTCTAAAAAATTATTTGTCAAAGTCGAGTTTTAAAAGGCAACTTGCATACAAGTTTGACTAGTTACATTGAAATTTTGGTTTGCCAAAAAGTTTCCGAAATCGATTTTGGATCGAACTTTTCATT
Organism: Anopheles marshallii; assembly: GCF_943734725.1. NCBI lineage: Eukaryota > Metazoa > Arthropoda > Insecta > Diptera > Culicidae > Anopheles > Anopheles marshallii. The sequence continues at coordinate 284,375 of NW_026525931.1, read as the reverse complement.
ATTTTGGGGGCTTAAAAATGATGTTTTGGTTGGTCTCTAAAAAAATGATTTGTCAAAGTCGAGTTTTAAAAGGCAACTTGCATACAAGTTTGACTAGTGACAATGAAATTTTGGTTTGCCAAAAAGTTTCCGAAATCGATTTTGGATTTCACTTTTCATTATTTTGGGGGCTTAAAAATGATGTTTTGGTTGGTCTCTGAAAAAATGATTTGTCAAAGTCGAGTTTAAATAGGCAGCTTGCATACAAGTTTGACTAGTTATTTTGAAATTTTGGTTTGCAAAATAGTTTCTGAAATCGATTTTGGATTTCACTTTTCATTATTTTGGGGGCTTAAAAATGATGGTTTGGTTGATCTCTGAAAAAATGATTTGTCAAAGTCAAGTTTTAAAAGGCAACTTGCATACAAGTTTGACTAGTTACATTGAAATTTTGGTTTGCCAAAAAGTTTCCGAAATCGATTTTGGATTTCACTTTTCATTATTTTGGGGGCTTAAAAATGATGTTTTGGTTGGTCTCTGAACAAATGATTTGTCAAAGTCGAGTTTAAATAGGCAGCTTGCATACAAGTTTGACTAGTGACAATGAAATTTTGGATTGCCAAAAAGTTTCCGAAATCGATTTTGGATTTTACTTTTCATTATTTTGGGGGCTTAAAAATGATGTTTTGGTTGGTCTCTGAAAAAATGATTTGTCAAAGTCGAGTTTTAAAAGGCAACTTGCATACAAGTTTGACTAGTGACAATGAAATTTTGGTTTGCCAAAAAGTTTCCGAAATCGATTTTGGATTTTACTTTTCATTATTTTGGGGGCTTAAAAATGATGGTTTGGTTGGTCTCTGAAAAAATGATTTGTCAAAGTCGACTTTTAAAAGGCAACTTGCATACAAGTTTGACTAGTGACAATGAAATTTTGGATTGCCAAAAAGTTTCCGAAATCGATTTTGGATTTCACTTTTCATTATTTTGGGGGCTCAAAAATGATGTTTTGGTTGGTCTCTGAAAAAATGATTTGTCAAAGTCGAGTTTTAAAAGGCAACTTGCATACAAGTTTGACTAGTGATAATGAAATTTTGGTTTGCCAAAAAGTTTCCGAAATCGATTTTGGATTTTACTTTTCATTATTTTGGGGGCTTAAAAATGATGGTTTGGTTGGTCTCTGAAAAAATGATTTGTCAAAGTCGACTTTTAAAAGGCAACTTGCATACAAGTTTGACTAGTGACAATGAAATTTTGGATTGCCAAAAAGTTTCCGAAATCGATTTTGGATTTCACTTTTCATTATTTTGGGGGCTCAAAAATGATGTTTTGGTTGGTCTCTGAAAAAATGATTTGTCAAAGTCGAGTTTTAAAAGGCAACTTGCATACAAGTTTGACTAGTGACAATGAAATTTTGGATTGCCAAAAAGTTTCCGAAATCGATTTTGGATTTCACTTTTCATTATTTTGGGGGCTCAAAAATGATGTTTTGGTTGGTCTCTGAAAAAATGATTTGTCAAAGTCGAGTTTTAAAAGGCAACTTGCATACAAGTTTGACTAGTGACATTGAAATTTTGGATTGCCAAAAAGTTTCCGCAATCGATTTTGGATTTCACTTTTCATTATTTTGGGGGCTTAAAAATGATGTTTTGGTTGGTCTCTGAAAAAATGGTTTGTCAAAGTCGAGTTTTAAAAGGCAACTTGCATACAAGTTTGACTAGTGACAATGAAATATTGGTTTGCCAAAAAGTTTCCGAAATTGATTTTGGATTCCACTTCTCATTATTTTGGGGGCTCAAAAATGATGTTTTGGTTGGTCTCTGAAAAAATGATTTGTCAAAGTTGAGTTTTAAAAGGCAACTTGCATACAAGTTTGACTAGTGACAATGAAATTTTGGATTGCCAAAAAGTTTCCGAAATCGATTTTGGATCGAACTTTTCATTATTTTGGGGGCTTAAAAATGATGTTTTGGTTGGTCTCTGAAAAAGTGATTTGTCAAAGTCCAGTTTTAAAAGGCAACTTGCATACAAGTTTGACTAGTGACAATGAAATTGTGGTTTGCCAAAAAGTTTCCGAAATCGATTTTGGATTTCACTTTTCATTATTTTGGGGGCTCAAAAATGATGTTTTGGTTGGTCTCTGAAAAAATGATTTGTCAAAGTCGAGTTTTAAAAGGCAACTTGCATACAAGTTTGACTAGTGACAATGAAATTTTGGTTTGCCAAATAGTTTCCGAAATCGATTTTGGATTTTACTTTTCATTATTTTGGGGGCTCAAAAATGATGTTTTGGTTGGTCTCTGAAAAAATGATTTGTCAAAGTCGAGTTTTAAAAGGCAACTTGCATACAAGTTTGACTAGTGACAATGAAATTTTGGTTTGCCAAAAAGTTTCCGAAATCGATTTTGGATCGAACTTTTCATTATTTTGGGGGCTTAAAAATGATGTTTTGGTTGGTCTTTGAAAAAATGATTTGTCAAAGTCGAGTTTTAATAGGCAGCTTGCATACAAGTTTGACTAGTGATAATGAAATTTTGGTTTGCCAAATAGTTTCCGAAATCGATTTTGGATCGAACTTTTCATTATTTTGGGGGCTCAAAAATGATGTTTTGGTTGGTATCTGAAAAAATGATTTGTCAAAGTCGAGTTATAAAAGGCAACTTGCATACAAGTTTGACTAGTTACATTGAAATTTTGGTTTGCCAAAAAGTTTCCGAAATCGATTTTGGATCGAACTTTTCATTATTTTGGGGGCTTAAAAATGATGTTTTGGTTGGTCTCTGAAAAAATGATTTGTCAAAGTCGAGTTTTAAAAGGCAACTTGCATACAAGTTTGACTAGTGACAATGAATTTTTGATTGCCAAACAGTTTCCGAAATCGATTTTGGATTTTACTTTTCATTATTTTGGGGGCTCAAAAATGATGTTTTGGTTGGTCTCTGAAAAAATGATTTGTCAAAGTCGAGTTATAAAAGGCAACTTGCATACAAGTTTGACTAGTTACATTGAAATTTTGGTTTGCCAAAAAGTTTCCGAAATCGATTTTGGATCGAACTTTTCATTATTTTGGGGGCTTAAAAATGATGTTTTGGTTGGTCTTTGAAAAAATGATTTGTCAAAGTCGAGTTTAAATAGGCAGCTTGCATACAAGTTTGACTAGTGATAATGAAATTTTGGTTTGCCAAATAGTTTCCGAAATCGATTTTGGATCGAACTTTTCATTATTTTGGGGGCTCAAAAATGATGTTTTGGTTGGTCTCTGAAAAAATGATTTGTCAAAGTCGAGTTATAAAAGGCAACTTGCATACAAGTTTGATTAGTTACATTGAAATTTTGGTTTGCCAAAAAGTTTCCGAAATCGATTTTGGATCGAACTTTTCATTATTTTGGGGGCTTAAAAATGATGTTTTGGTTGGTCTCTGAAAAAATGATTTGTCAAAGTCGAGTTTTAAAAGGCAACTTGCATACTAGTTTGACTAGTGACAATGAATTTTTGGATTGCCAAAAAGTTTCCGAAATCGATTTTGGATCGAACTTTTCATTATTTTGGGGGCTTAAAAATGATGTTTTGGTTGGTCTCTGAAAAAATGATTTGTCAAAGTCGACTTTTAAAAGGCAACTTGCATACAAGTTTGACTAGGGACAATGGAATTTTAGTTTGCCAAAAAGTTTCCGAAATCGATTTTGGATTTCACTTTTCATTATTTTGGGGGCTTAAAAATGATGTTTTGGTTGGTCTCTGAAAAAATGATTTGTCAAAGTCGAGTTTTAAAAGGCAACTTGCATACTAGTTTGACTAGTGACAATGAAATTTTGGATTGCCAAAAAGTTTCCGAAATCGATTTTGGATCGAACTTTTCATTATTTTGGGGGCTTAAAAATGATGTTTTGGTTGGTCTCTGAAAAAATGATTTGTCAAAGTCGAGTTTTAAAAGGCAACTTGCATACAAGTTTGACTAGGGACAATGGAATTTTGGATTGCCAAAAAGTTTCCGAAATCGATTTTGGATCGAACTTTTCATTATTTTGGGGGCTTAAAAATGATGTTTTGGTTGGTCTTTGAAAAAATGATTTGTCAAAGTCGAGTTTAAATAGGCAGCTTGCATACAAGTTTGACTAGTGATAATGAAATTTTGGTTTGCCAAATAGTTTCCGAAATCGATTTTGGATCGAACTTTTCATTATTTTGGGGGCTCAAAAATGATGTTTTGGTTGGTCTCTGAAAAAATGATTTGTCAAAGTCGAGTTATAAAAGGCAACTTGCATACAAGTTTGATTAGTTACATTGAAATTTTGGTTTGCCAAAAAGTTTCCGAAATCGATTTTGGATCGAACTTTTCATTATTTTGGGGGCTTAAAAATGATGTTTTGGTTGGTCTCTGAAAAAATGATTTGTCAAAGTCGAGTTTTAAAAGGCAACTTGCATACTAGTTTGACTAGTGACAATGAATTTTTGGATTGCCAAAAAGTTTCCGAAATCGATTTTGGATCGAACTTTTCATTATTTTGGGGGCTTAAAAATGATGTTTTGGTTGGTCTCTGAAAAAATGATTTGTCAAAGTCGAGTTTTAAAAGGCAACTTGCATACAAGTTTGACTAGTGACAATGAAATTTTAGTTTGCCAAAAAGTTTCCGAAATCGATTTTGGATTTCACTTTTCATTATTTTGGGGGCTTAAAAATGATGTTTTGGTTGGTCTCTGAAAAAATGATTTGTCAAAGTCGAGTTTTAAAAGGCAACTTGCATACAAGTTTGACTAGTGACAATGAAATTTTGGTTTGCCAAAAAGTTTCCGAAATCGATTTTGGATTTCACTTTTCATTATTTTGGGGGCTTAAAAATGATGTTTTGGTTGGTCTCTGAAAAAATGATTTGTCAAAGTCGAGTTTTAAAAGGCAACTTGCTTACAAGTTTGACTAGTGACAATGAAATTTTGGTTTGCCAAAAAGTTTCCGAAATCGATTTTTGATTTTAATTTTCATTATTTCGGGGGCTTAAAAATGATGTTTTGATTGATCTCTGAAAAAATGATTTGTCAAAGTCGAGTTTTAAAAGGCAACTTGCATACAAGTTTGACTAGTGACAATGAAATTTTGGTTTGCCAAAAAGTTTCCGAAATCGATTTTGGATTTCACTTTTCATTATTTTGGGGGCTCAAAAATGATGTTTTGGTTGGTCTCTGAAAAAATGATTTGTCAAAGTCGAGTTTTAAAAGGCAACTTGCTTACAAGTTTGACTAGTGACAATGAAATTTTGGTTTGCCAAAAAGTTTCTGAAATCGATTTTTAATTTCACTTTTCATTATTTTGGGGGCTTAAAAATGATGGTTTGGTTGGTCTCTGAAAAAATGATTTGTCAAAGTCGAGTTTTAAAAGGCAACTTGCATACAAGTTTGACTAGTGACAATGAAATTTTGGTTTGCCAAAAAGTTTCCGAAATCGATTTTGGATTTCACTTTTCATTATTTTGGGGGCTTAAAAATGATGGTTTGGTTGGTCTCTGAAAAAATGATTTGTCAAAGTCGAGTTTTAAAAGGCAACTTGCATACAAGTTTGACTAGTGACAATGAAATTTTGGTTTGCCAAAAAGTTTCCGAAATCGATTTTTGATTTTAATTTTCATTATTTCGGGGGCTTAAAAATGATGTTTTGATTGATCTCTGAAAAAATGATTTGTCAAAGTCGAGTTTTAAAAGGCAACTTGCATACAAGTTTGACTAGTGACAATGAAATTTTGGTTTGCCAAAAAGTTTCCGAAATCGATTTTGGATTTCACTTTTCATTATTTTGGGGGCTTAAAAATGATGTTTTGGTTGGTCTCTGAAAAAATGATTTGTCAAAGTCGAGTTTTAAAAGGCAACTTGCTTACAAGTTTGACTAGTGACAATGAAATTTTGGTTTGCCAAAAAGTTTCTGAAATCGATTTTGGATTTCACTTTTCATTATTTTGGAGGCTTAAAAATGGTGGTTTGGTTGGTCTCTGAAAAAATGATTTGTCAAAGTCGAGTTTTAAAAGGCAACTTGCATACAAGTTTGACTAGTGACAATGAAATTTTGGTTTGCCAAAAAGTTTCCGAAATCGATTTTGGATTTCACTTTTCATTATTTTGGGGGCTTAAAAATGATGTTTTGGTTGGTCTCTGAAAAAATGATTTGTCAAAGTCGAGTTTTAAAAGGCAACTTGCATACAAGTTTGACTAGTGACAATGAAATTTTGGATTGCCAAAAAGTTTCCGAAATCGATTTTGGATTTAACTTTTCATTATTTTGGGGGCTCAAAAATGATGTTTTGGTTGGTCTCTGTAAAAATGATTTGTCAAAGTCGAGTTTTAAAAGGCAACTTCCATACAAGTTTGACTAGTGACAATGAAGTTTTGGTTTGCCAAAAAGTTTCCGAAATCGATTTTGGATTTTACTTTTCATTATTTCGGGGGCTTAAAAATGATGTTTTGATTGATCTCTGAAAAAATGATTTGTCAAAGTCGAGTTTTAAAAGGCAACTTGCATACAAGTTTGACTAGTGACAATGAAATTTTGGTTTGCCAAAAAGTTTCCGAAATCGATTTTGGATTTCACTTTTCATTATTTTGGGGGCTCAAAAATGATGTTTTGGTTGGTCTTAGAAAAAATGATTTGTCAAAGTCGAGTTTTAAAAGGCAACTTGCTTACAAGTTTGACTAGTGACAATGAAATTTTGGTTTGCCAAAAAGTTTCTGAAATCGATTTTGGATTTCACTTTTCATTATTTTGGAGGCTTAAAAATGATGGTTTGGTTGGTCTCTGAAAAAATGATTTGTCAAAGTCGAGTTTTAAAAGGCAACTTGCATACAAGTTTGACTAGTGACAATGACATTTTGGTTTGCCAAAAAGTTTCCGAAATCGATTTTGGATTTCACTTTTCATTATTTTGGGGGCTTAAAAATGATGGTTTGGTTGGTCTCTGAAAAAATGATTTGTCAAAGTCGAGTTTTAAAAGGCAACTTGCATACAAGTTTGACTAGTGACAATGAAATTTTGGTTTGCCAAAAAGTTTCCGAAATCGATTTTTGATTTTAATTTTCATTATTTCGGGGGCTTAAAAATGATGTTTTGATTGATCTCTGAAAAAATAATTTGTCAAAGTCGAGTTTTAAAAGGCAACTTGCATACAAGTTTGACTAGTGACAATGAAATTTTGGTTTGCCAAAAAGTTTCCGAAATCGATTTTGGATTTCACTTTTCATTATTTTGGGGGCTCAAAAATGATGTTTTGGTTGGTCTCTGAAAAAATGATTTGTCAAAGTCGAGTTTTAAAAGGCAACTTGCTTACAAGTTTGACTAGTGACAATGAAATTTTGGTTTGCCAAAAAGTTTCCGAAATCGATTTTTGATTTTAATTTTCATTATTTCGGGGGCTTAAAAATGATGTTTTGATTGATCTCTGAAAAAATGATTTGTCAAAGTCGAGTTTTAAAAGGCAACTTGCATACAAGTTTGACTAGTGACAATGAAATTTTGGTTTGCCAAAAAGTTTCCGAAATCGATTTTGGATTTCACCTTTCATTATTTTGGGGGCTCAAAAATGATGTTTTGGTTGGTCTCTGAAAAAATGATTTGTCAAAGTCGAGTTTTAAAAAGCAACTTGCATACGAGTTTGACTAATTACAATGAAATTTTGGTTTGCCAAAAAGTTTCCGAAATCGATTTTGGTTTTCACTTTTCATTATTTTGGGGGCTCAAAAATGATGTTTTGGTTGGTCTCTGAAAAAATGATTTGTCGCAGTCGAGTTTTAAAAGGCAACTTGCATACAAGTTTGACTAGTGACAATGAAATTTTGGTTTGCCAAAAAGTTTCCGAAATCGATTTTTGATTTCACTTTTCATTATTTTGGGGGCTTAAAAATGATGTTTTGGTTGGTCTCTGAAAAAATGATTTGTCAAAGTCGAGTTTTAAAAGGCAACTTGCTTACAAGTTTGACTAGTGACAATGAAATTTTGGTTTGCCAAAAAGTTTCCGAAATCGATTTTTGATTTTAATTTTCATTATTTCGGGGGCTTAAAAATGATGTTTTGATTGATCTCTGAAAAAATGATTTGTCAAAGTCGAGTTTTAAAAGGCAACTTGCATACAAGTTTGACTAGTGACAATGAAATTTTGGTTTGCCAAAAAGTTTCCGAAATCGATTTTTGATTTCACTTTTCATTATTTTGGGGGCTTAAAAATGATGTTTTGATTGATCTCTGAAAAAATGATTTGTCAAAGTCGAGTTTTAAAAGGCAACTTGCATACAAGTTTGACTAGTGACAATGAAATTTTGGTTTGCCAAAAAGTTTCCGAAATCGATTTTTGATTTTAATTTTCATTATTTCGGGGGCTTAAAAATGATGTTTTGATTGATCTCTGAAAAAATGATTTGTCAAAGTCGAGTTTTAAAAGGCAACTTGCTTACAAGTTTGACTAGTGACAATGAAATTTTGGTTTGCCAAAAAGTTTCTGAAGTCGATTTTGGATTTCACTTTTCATTATTTTGGAGGCTTAAAAATGGTGGTTTGGTTGGTCTCTGAAAAAATGATTTGTCAAAGTCGAGTTTTAAAAGGCAACTTGCATACAAGTTTGACTAGTGACAATGAAATTTTGGTTTGCCAAAAAGTTTCCGAAATCGATTTTGGATTTCACTTTTCATTATTTTGGGGGCTTAAAAATGATGGTTTGGTTGGTCTCTGAAAAAATGATTTGTCAAAGTCGAGTTTTAAAAGGCAACTTGCATACAAGTTTGACTAGTGACAATGAAATTTTGGTTTGCCAAAAAGTTTCCGAAATCGATTTTTGATTTTAATTTTCATTATTTCGGGGGCTTAAAAATGATGTTTTGATTGATCTCTGAAAAAATGATTTGTCAAAGTCGAGTTTTAAAAGGCAACTTGCATACAAGTTTGACTAGTGACAATGAAATTTTGGTTTGCCAAAAAGTTTCCGAAATCGATTTTTGATTTTAATTTTCATTATTTCGGGGGCTTAAAAATGATGTTTTGATTGATCTCTGAAAAAATGATTTGTCAAAGTCGAGTTTTAAAAGGCAACTTGCATACAAGTTTGACTAGTGACAATGAAATTTTGGTTTGCCAAAAAGTTTCCGAAATCGATTTTGGATTTCACTTTTCATTATTTTGGGGGCTCAAAAATGATGTTTTGGTTGGTCTCTGAAAAAATGGTTTGTCAAAGTCGAGTTTTAAAAGGCAACTTGCTTACAAGTTTGACTAGTGACAATGAAATTTTGGTTTGCCAAAAAGTTTCCGAAATCGATTTTTGATTTTAATTTTCATTATTTCGGGGGCTTAAAAATGATGTTTTGATTGATCTCTGAAAAAATGATTTGTCAAAGTCGAGTTTTAAAAGGCAACTTGCATACAAGTTTGACTAGTGACAATGAAATTTTGGTTTGCCAAAAAGTTTCCGAAATCGATTTTGGATTTCACCTTTCATTATTTTGGGGGCTCAAAAATGATGTTTTGGTTGGTCTCTGAAAAAATGATTTGTCAAAGTCGAGTTTTAAAAAGCAACTTGCATACGAGTTTGACTAATTACAATGAAATTTTGGTTTGCCAAAAAGTTTCCGAAATCGATTTTGGTTTTCACTTTTCATTATTTTGGGGGCTCAAAAATGATGTTTTGGTTGGTCTCTGAAAAAATGATTTGTCGCAGTCGAGTTTTAAAAGGCAACTTGCATACAAGTTTGACTAGTGACAATGAAATTTTGGTTTGCCAAAAAGTTTCCGAAATCGATTTTTGATTTCACTTTTCATTATTTTGGGGGCTTAAAAATGATGTTTTGGTTGGTCTCTGAAAAAATGATTTGTCAAAGTCGAGTTTTAAAAGGCAACTTGCTTACAAGTTTGACTAGTGACAATGAAATTTTGGTTTGCCAAAAAGTTTCCGAAATCGATTTTTGATTTTAATTTTCATTATTTCGGGGGCTTAAAAATGATGTTTTGATTGATCTCTGAAAAAATGATTTGTCAAAGTCGAGTTTTAAAAGGCAACTTGCATACAAGTTTGACTAGTGACAATGAAATTTTGGTTTGCCAAAAAGTTTCCGAAATCGATTTTTGATTTCACTTTTCATTATTTTGGGGGCTTAAAAATGATGTTTTGATTGATCTCTGAAAAAATGATTTGTCAAAGTCGAGTTTTAAAAGGCAACTTGCATACAAGTTTGACTAGTGACAATGAAATTTTGGTTTGCCAAAAAGTTTCCGAAATCGATTTTTGATTTTAATTTTCATTATTTCGGGGGCTTAAAAATGATGTTTTGATTGATCTCTGAAAAAATGATTTGTCAAAGTCGAGTTTTAAAAGGCAACTTGCTTACAAGTTTGACTAGTGACAATGAAATTTTGGTTTGCCAAAAAGTTTCTGAAGTCGATTTTGGATTTCACTTTTCATTATTTTGGAGGCTTAAAAATGGTGGTTTGGTTGGTCTCTGAAAAAATGATTTGTCAAAGTCGAGTTTTAAAAGGCAACTTGCATACAAGTTTGACTAGTGACAATGAAATTTTGGTTTGCCAAAAAGTTTCCGAAATCGATTTTGGATTTCACTTTTCATTATTTTGGGGGCTTAAAAATGATGGTTTGGTTGGTCTCTGAAAAAATGATTTGTCAAAGTCGAGTTTTAAAAGGCAACTTGCATACAAGTTTGACTAGTGACAATGAAATTTTGGTTTGCCAAAAAGTTTCCGAAATCGATTTTTGATTTTAATTTTCATTATTTCGGGGGCTTAAAAATGATGTTTTGATTGATCTCTGAAAAAATGATTTGTCAAAGTCGAGTTTTAAAAGGCAACTTGCATACAAGTTTGACTAGTGACAATGAAATTTTGGTTTGCCAAAAAGTTTCCGAAATCGATTTTTGATTTTAATTTTCATTATTTCGGGGGCTTAAAAATGATGTTTTGATTGATCTCTGAAAAAATGATTTGTCAAAGTCGAGTTTTAAAAGGCAACTTGCATACAAGTTTGACTAGTGACAATGAAATTTTGGTTTGCCAAAAAGTTTCCGAAATCGATTTTTGATTTCTCTTTTCATTATTTTGGGGGCTTAAAAATGATGTTTTGGTTGGTCTCTGAAAAAATGATTTGTCAAAGTCGAGTTTTAAAAGGCAACTTGCTTACAAGTTTGACTAGTGACAATGAAATTTTGGTTTGCCAAAAAGTTTCCGAAATCGATTTTTGATTTTAATTTTCATTATTTCGGGGGCTTAAAAATGATGTTTTGATTGATCTCTGAAAAAATGATTTGTCAAAGTCGAGTTTTAAAAGGCAACTTGCATACAAGTTTGACTAGTGACAATGAAATTTTGGTTTGCCAAAAAGTTTCCGAAATCGATTTTGGATTTCACCTTTCATTATTTTGGGGGCTTAAAAATGATGTTTTGGTTGGTCTCTGAAAAAATGATTTGTCAAAGTCGAGTTTTAAAAGGCAACTTGCATACAAGTTTGACTAGTGACAATGAAGTTTTGGTTTGCCAAAAAGTTTCCGAAATCGATTTTTGATTTTAATTTTCATTATTTCGGGGGCTTAAAAATGATGTTTTGATTGATCTCTGAAAAAATGATTTGTCAAAGTCGAGTTTTAAAAGGCAACTTGCATACAAGTTTGACTAGTGACAATGAAATTTTGGTTTGCCAAAAAGTTTCCGAAATCGATTTTGGATTTCACTTTTCATTATTTTGGGGGCTTAAAAATGATGTTTTGGTTGGTCTCTGAAAAAATGATTTGTCAAAGTCGAGTTTTAAAAGGCAACTTGCATACAAGTTTGACTAGTGACAATGAAATTTTGGTTTGCCAAAAAGTTTCCGAAATCGATTTTGGATTTCACTTTTCATTATTTCGGGGGCTTAAAAATGATGTTTTGATTGATCTCTGAAAAAATGATTTGTCAAAGTCGAGTTTTAAAAGGCAACTTGCATACAAGTTTGACTAGTGACAATGAAATTTTGGTTTGCCAAAAAGTTTCCGAAATCGATTTTGGATCGAACTTTTCATTATTTCGGGGGCTTAAAAATGATGTTTTGATTGATCTCTGAAAAAATGATTTGTCAAAGTCGAGTTTTAAAAGGCAACTTGCATACAAGTTTGACTAGTGACAATGAAATTTTGGTTTGCCAAAAAGTTTCCGAAATCGATTTTGGATTTCACTTTTCATTATTTCGGGGGCTTAAAAATGATGTTTTGATTGATCTCTGAAAAAATGATTTGTCAAAGTCGAGTTTTAAAAGGCAACTTGCATACAAGTTTGACTAGTGACAATGAAATTTTGGTTTGCCAAAAAGTTTCCGAAATCGATTTTGGATTTCACTTTTCATTATTTTGGGGGCTCAAAAATGATGTTTTGGTTGGTCTCTGAAAAAATGATTTGTCAAAGTCGAGTTTTAAAAGGCAACTTGCATACAAGTTTGACTAGTGACAATGAAATTTTGGTTTGCCAAAAAGTTTCCGAAATCGATTTTTGATTTCACTTTTCATTATTTTGGGGGCTTAAAAATGATGGTTTGGTTGGTCTCTGAAAAAATGATTTGTCAAAGTCGAGTTTTAAAAGGCAACTTGCATACAAGTTTGACTAGTGACAATGAAATTTTGGTTTGCCAAAAAGTTTCCGAATTCGATTTTTGTTTTTAATTTTTATTATTTCGGGGGCTTAAAAATGATGTTTTGATTGATCTCTGAAAAAATGATTTGTCAAAGTCGAGTTTTAAAAGGCAACTTGCTTACAAGTTTGACTAGTGACAATGAAGTTTTGGTTTGCCAAAAAGTTTCCGAAATCGATTTTTGATTTTACTTTTCATTATTTCGGGGGCTTAAAAATGATGTTTTGATTGATCTCTGAAAAAATGATTTGTCAAAGTCGAGTTTTAAAAGGCAACTTGCATACAAGTTTGACTAGTGACAATGAAATTTTGGTTTGCCAAAAAGTTTCCGAAATCGATTTTGGATTTCACTTTTCATTATTTTGGGGGCTCAAAAATGATGTTTTGGTTGGTCTTAGAAAAAATGATTTGTCAAAGTCGAGTTTTAAAAGGCAACTTGCTTACAAGTTTGACTAGTGACAATGAAATTTTGGTTTGCCAAAAAGTTTCTGAAATCGATTTTGGATTTCACTTTTCATTATTTTGGAGGCTTAAAAATGATGGTTTGGTTGGTCTCTGAAAAAATGATTTGTCAAAGTCGAGTTTTAAAAGGCAACTTGCATACAAGTTTGACTAGTGACAATGACATTTTGGTTTGCCAAAAAGTTTCCGAAATCGATTTTGGATTTCACTTTTCATTATTTTGGGGGCTTAAAAATGATGGTTTGGTTGGTCTCTGAAAAAATGATTTGTCAAAGTCGAGTTTTAAAAGGCAACTTGCATACAAGTTTGACTAGTGACAATGAAATTTTGGTTTGCCAAAAAGTTTCCGAAATCGATTTTTGATTTTAATTTTCATTATTTCGGGGGCTTAAAAATGATGTTTTGATTGATCTCTGAAAAAATGATTTGTCAAAGTCGAGTTTTAAAAGGCAACTTGCATACAAGTTTGACTAGTGACAATGAAATTTTGGTTTGCCAAAAAGTTTCCGAAATCGATTTTGGATTTCACTTTTCATTATTTTGGGGGCTTAAAAATGATGTTTTGGTTGGTCTCTGAAAAAATGATTTGTCAAAGTCGAGTTTTAAAAGGCAACTTGCTTACAAGTTTGACTAGTGACAATGAAATTTTGGTTTGCCAAAAAGTTTCCGAAATCGATTTTTGATTTTAATTTTCATTATTTCGGGGGCTTAAAAATGATGTTTTGATTGATCTCTGAAAAAATGATTTGTCAAAGTCGAGTTTTAAAAGGCAACTTGCATACAAGTTTGACTAGTGACAATGAAATTTTGGTTTGCCAAAAAGTTTCCGAAATCGATTTTGGATTTCACCTTTCATTATTTTGGGGGCTCAAAAATGATGTTTTGGTTGGTCTCTGAAAAAATGATTTGTCGCAGTCGAGTTTTAAAAGGCAACTTGCATACAAGTTTGACTAGTGACAATGAAATTTTGGTTTGCCAAAAAGTTTCCGAAATCGATTTTTGATTTCACTTTTCATTATTTTGGGGGCTTAAAAATGATGTTTTGGTTGGTCTCTGAAAAAATGATTTGTCAAAGTCGAGTTTTAAAAGGCAACTTGCTTACAAGTTTGACTAGTGACAATGAAATTTTGGTTTGCCAAAAAGTTTCCGAAATCGATTTTTGATTTTAATTTTCATTATTTCGGGGGCTTAAAAATGATGTTTTGATTGATCTCTGAAAAAATGATTTGTCAAAGTCGAGTTTTAAAAGGCAACTTGCTTACAAGTTTGACTAGTGACAATGAAATTTTGGTTTGCCAAAAAGTTTCTGAAGTCGATTTTGGATTTCACTTTTCATTATTTTGGAGGCTTAAAAATGGTGGTTTGGTTGGTCTCTGAAAAAATGATTTGTCAAAGTCGAGTTTTAAAAGGCAACTTGCATACAAGTTTGACTAGTGACAATGAAATTTTGGTTTGCCAAAAAGTTTCCGAAATCGATTTTGGATTTCACTTTTCATTATTTTGGGGGCTTAAAAATGATGGTTTGGTTGGTCTCTGAAAAAATGATTTGTCAAAGTCGAGTTTTAAAAGGCAACTTGCATACAAGTTTGACTAGTGACAATGAAATTTTGGTTTGCCAAAAAGTTTCCGAAATCGATTTTTGATTTTAATTTTCATTATTTCGGGGGCTTAAAAATGATGTTTTGATTGATCTCTGAAAAAATGATTTGTCAAAGTCGAGTTTTAAAAGGCAACTTGCATACAAGTTTGACTAGTGACAATGAAATTTTGGTTTGCCAAAAAGTTTCCGAAATCGATTTTTGATTTTAATTTTCATTATTTTGGGGGCTCAAAAATGATGTTTTGGTTGGTCTCTGAAAAAATGATTTGTCAAAGTCGAGTTTTAAAAGGCAACTTGCATACAAGTTTGACCAGTGACAATGAAATTTTGGTTTGCCAAAAAGTTTCCGAAATCGATTTTGAATTTCACTTTTCATTATTTTGGGGGCTCAAAAATGATGTTTTGGTTGGTCTCTGAAAAAATGATTTGTCAAAGTCGAGTTTTAAAAGGCAACTTGCATACAAGTTTGACTAGTGACAATGAAATTTTGGTTTGCCAAAAAGTTTCCGAAATCGATTTTGGATTTTACTTTTCATTATTTTGGGGGCTTAAAAATGATGGTTTGGTTGGTCTCTGAAAAAATGATTTGTCAAAGTCGAGTTTTAAAAGGCAACTTGCATACAAGTTTGACTAGTGACAATGAAATTTTGGTTTGCCAAAAAGTTTCCGAAATCGATTTTTGATTTCACTTTTCATTATTTTGGGGGCTTAAAAATGATGTTTTGGTTGGTCTCTAAAAAAATGATTTGTCAAAGTCGAGTTTTAAAAGGCAACTTGCTTACAAGTTTGACTAGTGACAATGAAATTTTGGTTTGCCAAAAAGTTTTCGAAATCGATTTTTGATTTTAATTTTCATTATTTCGGGGGCTTAAAAATGATGTTTTGATTGATCTCTGAAAAAATGATTTGTCAAAGTCGAGTTTTAAAAGGCAACTTGCATACAAGTTTGACTAGTGACAATGAAATTTTGGTTTGCCAAAAAGTTTCCGAAATCGATTTTGGATTTCACCTTTCATTATTTTGGGGGCTTAAAAATGATGTTTTGGTTGGTCTCTGAAAAAATGATTTGTCAAAGTCGAGTTTTAAAAGGCAACTTGCATACAAGTTTGACTAGTGACAATGAAATTTTGGTTTGCCAAAAAGTTTCCGAAATCGATTTTTGATTTTAATTTTCATTATTTCGGGGGCTTAAAAATGATGTTTTGATTGATCTCTGAAAAAATGATTTGTCAAAGTCGAGTTTTAAAAGGCAACTTGCATACAAGTTTGACTAGTGACAATGAAATTTTGGTTTGCCAAAAAGTTTCCGAAATCGATTTTGGATTTCACTTTTCATTATTTTGGGGGCTTAAAAATGATGTTTTGGTTGGTCTCTGAAAAAATGATTTGTCAAAGTCGAGTTTTAAAAGGCAACTTGCTTACAAGTTTGACTAGTGACAATGAAATTTTGGTTTGCCAAAAAGTTTCCGAAATCGATTTTGGATTTCACTTTTCATTATTTTGGGGGCTCAAAAATGATGTTTTGGTTGGTCTCTGAAAAAATGATTTGTCAAAGTCGAGTTTTAAAAGGCAACTTGCATACAAGTTTGACTAGTGACAATGAAATTTTGGTTTGCCAAAAAGTTTCCGAAATCGATTTTGGATTTCACTTTTCATTATTTTGGGGGCTTAAAAATGATGGTTTGGTTGGTCTCTGAAAAAATGATTTGTCAAAGTCGAGTTTTAAAAGGCAACTTGCATACAAGTTTGACTAGTGACAATGAAATTTTGGTTTGCCAAAAAGTTTCCGAAATCGATTTTTGATTTTAATTTTCATTATTTCGGGGGCTTAAAAATGATGTTTTGATTGATCTCTGAAAAAATGATTTGTCAAAGTCGAGTTTTAAAAGGCAACTTGCATACAAGTTTGACTAGTGACAATGAAATTTTGGTTTGCCAAAAAGTTTCCGAAATCGATTTTTGATTTTACTTTTCATTATTTCGGGGGCTTAAAAATGATGTTTTGATTGATCTCTGAAAAAATGATTTGTCAAAGTCGAGTTTTAAAAGGCAACTTGCATACAAGTTTGACTAGTGACAATGAAATTTTGGTTTGCCAAAAAGTTTCCGAAATCGATTTTTGATTTCACTTTTCATTATTTTGGGGGCTTAAAAATGATGTTTTGGTTGGTCTCTGAAAAAATGATTTGTCAAAGTCGAGTTTTAAAAGGCAACTTGCATACAAGTTTGACTAGTGACAATGAAATTTTGGTTTGCCAAAAAGTTTCCGAAATCGATTTTTGATTTCACTTTTCATTATTTTGGGGGCTTAAAAATGATGTTTTGGTTGGTCTCTGAAAAAATGATTTGTCAAAGTCGAGTTTTAAAAGGCAACTTACATACAAGTTTGACTAGTTACATTGAAATTTTGGTTTGCCAAAAAGTTTCCGAAATCGATTTTGGATTTCACCTTTCATTATTTTGGGGGCTTAAAAATGATGTTTTGGTTGGTCTCTGAAAAAATGATTTGTCAAAGTCGAGTTTTAAAAGGCAGCTTGCATACAAGTTTGACTAGTGACAATGAAATTTTGGTTTGCCAAAAAGTTTCCGAAATCGATTTTGGATTTCACCTTTCATTATTTTGGGGGCTTAAAAATGATGTTTTGGTTGGTCTCTGAAAAAATGATTTGTCAAAGTCGAGTTTTAAAAGGCAACTTGCATACAAGTTTGACTAGTGACAATGAAATTTTGGTTTGCCAAAAAGTTTCCGAAATCGATTTTTGATTTTAATTTTCATTATTTCGGGGGCTTAAAAATGATGTTTTGATTGATCTCTGAAAAAATGATTTGTCAAAGTCGAGTTTTAAAAGGCAACTTGCATACAAGTTTGACTAGTGACAATGAAATTTTGGTTTGCCAAAAGGTTTCCGAAATCGATTTTGGATTTCACTTTTCATTATTTTGGGGGCTTAAAAATGATGTTTTGGTTGGTCTCTGAAAAAATGATTTGTCAAAGTCGAGTTTTAAAAGGCAACTTGCTTACAAGTTTGACTAGTGACAATGAAATTTTGGTTTGCCAAAAAGTTTCCGAAATCGATTTTGGATTTCACTTTTCATTATTTTGGGGGCTCAAAAATGATGTTTTGGTTGGTCTCTGAAAAAATGATTTGTCAAAGTCGAGTTTTAAAAGGCAACTTGCATACAAGTTTGACTAGTGACAATGAAATTTTGGTTTGCCAAAAAGTTTCCGAAACCGATTTTGGATTTCACTTTTCATTATTTTGGGGGCTTAAAAATGATGGTTTGGTTGGTCTCTGAAAAAATGATTTGTCAAAGTCGAGTTTTAAAAGGCAACTTGCATACAAGTTTGACTAGTGACAATGAAATTTTGGTTTGCCAAAAAGTTTCCGAAATCGATTTTTGATTTTAATTTTCATTATTTCGGGGGCTTAAAAATGATGTTTTGGTTGGTCTCTGAAAAAATGATTTGTCAAAGTCGAGTTTTAAAAGGCAACTTGCTTACAAGTTTGACTAGTGACAATGAAATTTTGGTTTGCCAAAAAGTTTCCGAAATCGATTTTTGATTTTAATTTTCATTATTTCGGGGGCTTAAAAATGATGTTTTGATTGATCTCTGAAAAAATGATTTGTCAAAGTCGAGTTTTAAAAGGCAACTTGCATACAAGTTTGACTAGTGACAATGAAATTTTGGTTTGCCAAAAAGTTTCCGAAATCGATTTTGAATTTCACTTTTCATTATTTTGGGGGCTCAAAAATGATGTTTTGGTTGGTCTCTGAAAAAATGATTTGTCAAAGTCGAGTTTTAAAAGGCAACTTGCATACAAGTTTGACTAGTGACAATGAAATTTTGGTTTGCCAAAAAGTTTCCGAAATCGATTTTGGATTTTACTTTTCATTATTTTGGGGGCTTAAAAATGATGGTTTGGTTGGTCTCTGAAAAAATGATTTGTCAAAGTCGAGTTTTAAAAGGCAACTTGCATACAAGTTTGACTAGTGACAATGAAATTTTGGTTTGCCAAAAAGTTTCCGAAATCGATTTTTGATTTCACTTTTCATTATTTTGGGGGCTTAAAAATGATGTTTTGGTTGGTCTCTGAAAAAATGATTTGTCAAAGTCGAGTTTTAAAAGGCAACTTGCTTACAAGTTTGACTAGTGACAATGAAATTTTGGTTTGCCAAAAAGTTTCCGAAATCGATTTTTGATTTTAATTTTCATTATTTCGGGGGCTTAAAAATGATGTTTTGATTGATCTCTGAAAAAATGATTTGTCAAAGTCGAGTTTTAAAAGGCAACTTGCATACAAGTTTGACTAGTGACAATGAAATTTTGGTTTGCCAAAAAGTTTCCGAAATCGATTTTGGATTTCACCTTTCATTATTTTGGGGGCTTAAAAATGATGTTTTGGTTGGTCTCTGAAAAAATGATTTGTCAAAGTCGAGTTTTAAAAGGCAACTTGCATACAAGTTTGACTAGTGACAATGAAATTTTGGTTTGCCAAAAAGTTTCCGAAATCGATTTTTGATTTTAATTTTCATTATTTCGGGGGCTTAAAAATGATGTTTTGATTGATCTCTGAAAAAATGATTTGTCAAAGTCGAGTTTTAAAAGGCAACTTGCATACAAGTTTGACTAGTGACAATGAAATTTTGGTTTGCCAAAAAGTTTCCGAAATCGATTTTGGATTTCACTTTTCATTATTTTGGGGGCTTAAAAATGATGTTTTGGTTGGTCTCTGAAAAAATGATTTGTCAAAGTCGAGTTTTAAAAGGCAACTTGCTTACAAGTTTGACTAGTGACAATGAAATTTTGGTTTGCCAAAAAGTTTCCGAAATCGATTTTGGATTTCACTTTTCATTATTTTGGGGGCTCAAAAATGATGTTTTGGTTGGTCTCTGAAAAAATGATTTGTCAAAGTCGAGTTTTAAAAGGCAACTTGCATACAAGTTTGACTAGTGACAATGAAATTTTGGTTTGCCAAAAAGTTTCCGAAATCGATTTTGGATTTCACTTTTCATTATTTTGGGGGCTTAAAAAT
Organism: Anopheles marshallii; assembly: GCF_943734725.1. Classification (NCBI taxonomy): domain Eukaryota; kingdom Metazoa; phylum Arthropoda; class Insecta; order Diptera; family Culicidae; genus Anopheles; species Anopheles marshallii. Next base: position 264,677 of record NW_026525931.1, on the reverse strand, counting down.
GATGGTTTGGTTGGTCTCTGAAAAAATGATTTGTCAAAGTCGAGTTTTAAAAGGCAACTTGCATACAAGTTTGACTAGTGACAATGAAATTTTGGTTTGCCAAAAAGTTTCCGAAATCGATTTTTGATTTTAATTTTCATTATTTCGGGGGCTTAAAAATGATGTTTTGATTGATCTCTGAAAAAATGATTTGTCAAAGTCGAGTTTTAAAAGGCAACTTGCATACAAGTTTGACTAGTGACAATGAAATTTTGGTTTGCCAAAAAGTTTCCGAAATCGATTTTGGATTTCACTTTTCATTATTTTGGGGGCTTAAAAATGATGTTTTGGTTGGTCTCTGAAAAAATGATTTGTCAAAGTCGAGTTTTAAAAGGCAACTTGCTTACAAGTTTGACTAGTGACAATGAAATTTTGGTTTGCCAAAAAGTTTCCGAAATCGATTTTGGATTTCACTTTTCATTATTTTGGGGGCTCAAAAATGATGTTTTGGTTGGTCTCTGAAAAAATGATTTGTCAAAGTCGAGTTTTAAAAGGCAACTTGCATACAAGTTTGACTAGTGACAATGAAATTTTGGTTTGCCAAAAAGTTTCCGAAATCGATTTTGGATTTCACTTTTCATTATTTTGGGGGCTTAAAAATGATGGTTTGGTTGGTCTCTGAAAAAATGATTTGTCAAAGTCGAGTTTTAAAAGGCAACTTGCATACAAGTTTGACTAGTGACAATGAAATTTTGGTTTGCCAAAAAGTTTCCGAAATCGATTTTTGATTTTAATTTTCATTATTTCGGGGGCTTAAAAATGATGTTTTGGTTGGTCTCTGAAAAAATGATTTGTCAAAGTCGAGTTTTAAAAGGCAACTTGCTTACAAGTTTGACTAGTGACAATGAAATTTTGGTTTGCCAAAATGTTTCCGAAATCGATTTTGGATTTCACTTTTCATTATTTTGGGGGCTTAAAAATGATGTTTTGGTTGGTCTCTGAAAAAATGATTTGTCAAAGTCGAGTTTGAAAAGGCAACTTGCATACAAGTTTGACTAGTGACAATGAAATTTTGGTTTGCCAAAAAGTTTCCGAATTCGATTTTTGTTTTTAATTTTTATTATTTCGGGGGCTTAAAAATGATGTTTTGATTGATCTCTGAAAAAATGATTTGTCAAAGTCGAGTTTTAAAAGGCAACTTGCATACAAGTTTGACTAGTGACAATGAAATTTTGGTTTGCCAAAAAGTTTCCGAAATCGATTTTGGATTTCACTTTTCATTATTTTGGAGGCTTAAAAATGATGGTTTGGTTGGTCTCTGAAAAAATGATTTGTCAAAGTCGAGTTTTAAAAGGCAACTTGCTTACAAGTTTGACTAGTGACAATGAAATTTTGGTTTGCCAAAAAGTTTCTGAAATCGATTTTGGATTTCACTTTTCATTATTTTGGGGGCTTAAAAATGATGGTTTGGTTGGTCTCTGAAAAAATGTTTTGTCAAAGTCGAGTTTTAAAAGGCAACTTGCATACAAGTTTGACTAGTGACAATGAAATTTTGGTTTGCCAAAAAGTTTCCGAAATCGATTTTGGATTTCATTTTTTATTATTTTGGGTGCTCAAAAATGATGGTTTGGTTGGTCTCTGAAAAAATGATTTGTCAAAGTCGAGTTTTAAAAGGCAACTTGCATACAAGTTTGACTAGTGACAATGAAATTTTGGTTTGCCAAAAAGTTTCCGAAATCGATTTTTGATTTCACTTTTCATTATTTTGGGGGCTTAAAAATGATGTTTTGATTGATCTCTGAAAAAATGATTTGTCAAAGTCGAGTTTTAAAAGGCAACTTGCTTACAAGTTTGACTAGTGACAATGAAATTTTGGTTTGCCAAAAAGTTTCTGAAATCGATTTTGGATTTCACTTTTCATTATTTTGGAGGCTTAAAAATGATGGTTTGGTTGGTCTCTGAAAAAATGATTTGTCAAAGTCGAGTTTTAAAAGGCAACTTGCATACAAGTTTGACTAGTGACAATGAAATTTTGGTTTGCCAAAAAGTTTCCGAAATCGATTTTGGATTTCACTTTTCATTATTTTGGAGGCTTAAAAATGATGGTTTGGTTGGTCTCTGAAAAAATGTTTTGTCAAAGTCGAGTTTTAAAAGGCAACTTGCATACAAGTTTGACTAGTGACAATGAAATTTTGGTTTGCCAAAAAGTTTCCGAAATCGATTTTGGATTTCATTTTTTATTATTTTGGGTGCTCAAAAATGATGGTTTGGTTGGTCTCTGAAAAAATGATTTGTCAAAGTCGAGTTTGAAAAGGCAACTTGCATACAAGTTTGACTAGTGACAATGAAATTTTGGTTTGCCAAAAAGTTTCCGAATTCGATTTTTGTTTTTAATTTTTATTATTTCGGGGGCTTAAAAATGATGTTTTGATTGATCTCTGAAAAAATGATTTGTCAAAGTCGAGTTTTAAAAGGCAACTTGCATACAAGTTTGACTAGTGACAATGAAATTTTGGTTTGCCAAAAAGTTTCCGAAATCGATTTTGGATTTCACTTTTCATTATTTTGGAGGCTTAAAAATGATGGTTTGGTTGGTCTCTGAAAAAATGTTTTGTCAAAGTCGAGTTTTAAAAGGCAACTTGCATACAAGTTTGACTAGTGACAATGAAATTTTGGTTTGCCAAAAAGTTTCCGAAATCGATTTTGGATTTCATTTTTTATTATTTTGGGTGCTCAAAAATGATGGTTTGGTTGGTCTCTGAAAAAATGATTTGTCAAAGTCGAGTTTTAAAAGGCAACTTGCATACAAGTTTGACTAGTGACAATGAAATCTTGGTTTGCCAAAAAGTTTCCGAAATCGATTTTTGATTTCACTTTTCATTATTTTGGGGGCTTAAAAATGATGTTTTGATTGATCTCTGAAAAAATGATTTGTCAAAGTCGAGTTTTAAAAGGCAACTTGCTTACAAGTTTGACTAGTGACAATGAAATTTTGGTTTGCCAAAAAGTTTCTGAAATCGATTTTGGATTTCACTTTTCATTATTTTGGAGGCTTAAAAATGATGGTTTGGTTGGTCTCTGAAAAAATGATTTGTCAAAGTCGAGTTTTAAAAGGCAACTTGCATACAAGTTTGACTAGTGACAATGAAATTTTGGTTTGCCAAAAAGTTTCCGAAATCGATTTTGGATTTCACTTTTCATTATTTTGGAGGCTTAAAAATGATGGTTTGGTTGGTCTCTGAAAAAATGTTTTGTCAAAGTCGAGTTTTAAAAGGCAACTTGCATACAAGTTTGACTAGTGACAATGAAATTTTGGTTTGCCAAAAAGTTTCCGAAATCGATTTTGGATTTTACTTTTCATTATTTTGGGGGCTTAAAAATGATGTTTTGGTTGGTCTCTGAAAAAATGATTTGTCAAAGTCGAGTTTGAAAAGGCAACTTGCATACAAGTTTGACTAGTGACAATGAAATTTTGGTTTGCCAAAAAGTTTCCGAATTCGATTTTTGTTTTTAATTTTTATTATTTCGGGGGCTTAAAAATGATGTTTTGATTGATCTCTGAAAAAATGATTTGTCAAAGTCGAGTTTTAAAAGGCAACTTGCATACAAGTTTGACTAGTGACAATGAAATTTTGGTTTGCCAAAAAGTTTCCGAAATCGATTTTGGATTTCACTTTTCATTATTTTGGAGGCTTAAAAATGATGGTTTGGTTGGTCTCTGAAAAAATGTTTTGTCAAAGTCGAGTTTTAAAAGGCAACTTGCATACAAGTTTGACTAGTGACAATGAAATTTTGGTTTGCCAAAAAGTTTCCGAAATCGATTTTGGATTTCATTTTTTATTATTTTGGGTGCTCAAAAATGATGGTTTGGTTGGTCTCTGAAAAAATGATTTGTCAAAGTCGAGTTTTAAAAGGCAACTTGCATACAAGTTTGACTAGTGACAATGAAATTTTGGTTTGCCAAAAAGTTTCCGAAATCGATTTTTGATTTCACTTTTCATTATTTTGGGGGCTTAAAAATGATGTTTTGATTGATCTCTGAAAAAATGATTTGTCAAAGTCGAGTTTTAAAAGGCAACTTGCTTACAAGTTTGACTAGTGACAATGAAATTTTGGTTTGCCAAAAAGTTTCCGAAATCGATTTTGGATTTCACTTTTCATTATTTTGGGGGCTCAAAAATGATGTTTTGGTTGGTCTCTGAAAAAATGATTTGTCAAAGTCGAGTTTTAAAAGGCAACTTGCATACAAGTTTGACTAGTGACAATGAAATTTTGGTTTGCCAGAAAGTTTCCGAAATCGATTTTGGATTTTACTTTTCATTATTTTGGGGGCTTAAAAATGATGGTTTGGTTGGTCTCTGAAAAAATGATTTGTCAAAGTCGAGTTTTTAAAAGGCAACTTGCATACAAGTTTGACTAGTGACAATGAAATTTTGGTTTGCCAAAAAGTTTCTGAAATCGATTTTGGATTTCACTTTTCATTATTTTGGAGGCTTAAAAATGATGGTTTGGTTGGTCTCTGAAAAAATGATTTGTCAAAGTCGAGTTTTAAAAGGCAACTTGCATACAAGTTTGACTAGTGACAATGAAATTTTGGTTTGCCAAAAAGTTTCCGAAATCGATTTTTGATTTTAATTTTCATTATTTCGGGGGCTTAAAAATGATGTTTTGATTGATCTCTGAAAAAATGATTTGTCAAAGTCGAATTTTAAAAGGCAACTTGCATACAAGTTTGACTAGTGACAATGAAATTTTGGTTTGCCAAAAAGTTTCCGAAATCGATTTTGGATTTCACTTTTCATTATTTTGGGGGCTTAAAAATGATGTTTTGGTTGGTATCTGAAAAAATGATTTGTCAAAGTCGAGTTTTAAAAGGCAACTTGCATACAAGTTTGACTAGTGACAATGAAATTTTGGTTTGCCAAAAAGTTTCCGAAATCGATTTTGGATTTCACTTTTCATTATTTTGGGGGCTTAAAAATGATGGTTTGGTTGGTCTCTGAAAAAATGATTTGTCGAAGTCGAATTTTAAAAGGCAACTTGCATACAAGTTTTACTAGTGACAATGAAATTTTGGTTTGCCAAAAAGTTTCCGAAATCGATTTTGGATTGCATTTTTCATTATTTTGGGGGCTTAAAAATGATGTTTTGGTTGGTCTCTAAAAAAATGATTTGTCAAAGTCGAGTTTTAAAAGGCAACTTGCATACAAGTTTGACTAGTGACAATGAAATTTTGGTTTGCCAAAAAGTTTCCGAAATCGATTTTGGATTTCACTTTTCATTATTTTGGGGGCTCAAAAATGATGTTTTGGTTGGTCTCTGAAAAAATGATTTGTCAAAGTCGAGTTTTAAAAGGCAACTTTCATGCAAGTTTGACTAGTGACAATGAAATTTTGGTTTGCCAAAAAGTTTCCGAAATCGATTTTGGATTTCACTTTTCATTATTTTGGGGGCTCAAAAATGATGTTTTGGTTGGTCTCTGAAAAAATGATTTGTCAAAGTCGAGTTTAAAAAGGCAACTTGCATACAAGTTGGACTAGTGACAATGAAATTTTGGTTTGCCAAAAAGTTTCCGAAATCGATTTTGGATTGCATTTTTCATTATTTTGGGGGCTTAAAAATGATGTTTTGGTTGGTCTCTAAAAAAATGATTTGTCAAAGTCGAGTTTTAAAAGGCAACTTGCATACAAGTTTGACTAGTGACAATGAAATTTTGGTTTGCCAAAAAGTTTCCGAAATCGATTTTGGATTTCACTTTTCATTATTTTGGGGGCTCAAAAATGATGTTTTGGTTGGTCTCTGAAAAAATGATTTGTCAAAGTCGAGTTTTAAAAAGCAACTTTCATACAAGTTTGACTAGTTACATTGAAATTTTGGTTTGCCAAAAAGTTTCCGAAATCGATTTTGGATTTCACTTTTCATTATTTTGGGGGCTTAAAAATGATGGTTTGGTTGGTCTCTGAAAAAATGATTTGTCGAAGTCGAATTTTAAAAGGCAACTTGCATACAAGTTTTACTAGTGACAATGAAATTTTGGTTTGCCAAAAAGTTTCCGAAATCGATTTTGGATTTCATTTTTCATTATTTTGGGGGCTTAAAAATGATGTTTTGGTTGGTCTCTAAAAAAATGATTTGTCAAAGTCGAGTTTTAAAAGGCAACTTGCATACAAGTTTGACTAGTGACAATGAAATTTTGGTTTGCCAAAAAGTTTCCGAAATCGATTTTGGATTTCACTTTTCATTATTTTGGGGGCTCAAAAATGATGTTTTGGTTGGTCTCTGAAAAAATGATTTGTCAAAGTCGAGTTTTAAAAGGCAACTTTCATGCAAGTTTGACTAGTGACAATGAAATTTTGGTTTGCCAAAAAGTTTCCGAAATCGATTTTGGATTTCACTTTTCATTATTTTGGGGGCTTAAAAATGATGTTTTGGTTGGTCTCTGAAAGAATGATTTGTCAAAGTCGAGTTTTAAAAAAGCAACTTTCATGCAAGTTTGACTAGTGACAATGAAATTTTGGTTTGCCAAAAAGTTTCCGAAATCGATTTTGGATTGCATTTTTCATTATTTTGGGGGCTTAAAAATGATGTTTTGGTTGGTCTCTAAAAAAATGATTTGTCAAAGTCGAGTTTTAAAAGGCAACTTGCATACAAGTTTGACTAGTGACAATGAAATTTTGGTTTGCCAAAAAGTTTCCGAAATCGATTTTGGATTTCACTTTTCATTATTTTGGGGGCTCAAAAATGATGTTTTGGTTGGTCTCTGAAAAAATGATTTGTCAAAGTCGAGTTTTAAAAAGCAACTTTCATACAAGTTTGACTAGTTACATTGAAATTTTGGTTTGCCAAAAAGTTTCCGAAATCGATTTTGGATTTCACTTTTCATTATTTTGGGTGCTCAAAAATGATGTTTTGGTTGGTCTCTAAAAAAATGATTTGTCAAAGTCGAGTTTTAAAAGGCAACTTGCATACAAGTTTGACTAGTGACAATGAAATTTTGGTTTGCCAAAAAGTTTCCGAAATCGAATTTGGATCGAACTTTTCATTATTTTGGGGGCTTAAGAATGATGGTTTGGTTGGTCTCTGAAAAAATGATTTGTCAAAGTCGAGTTTTAAAAGGCAACTTGCATACAAGTTTGACTAGTGACAATGAAATTTTGGTTTGCTAAAAAGTTTCCGAAATCGATTTTGGATTTTACTGTTCATTATTTGGGGGCTCAAAAATGATGTTTTGGTTGGTCTCTGAAAAAATGATTTGTCAAAGTCGAGTTTTAAAAGGCAACTTGCATACAAGTTTGACTAGTGACAATGAAGTTTTGGTTTGCCAAAAAGTTCCCGAAATCGATTTTGGATTGCATTTTTCATTATTTTGGGGGCTTAAAAATGATGTTTTGGTTGGTCTCTGAAAAAATGATTTGTCAAAGTCGAGTTTTAAAAGGCAACTTGCATACAAGTTTGACTAGTGACAATGAAATTTTGGTTTGCCAAAAAGTTTCCGAAATCGATTTTGGATCGAACTTTTCATTATTTTGGGGGCTCAAAAATGATGGTTTGGTTGGTCTCTGAAAAAATGATTTGTCAAAGTCAAGTTTTAAAAGGCAACTTGCATACAAGTTTGACTAGTGACAATGAAATTTTGGTTTGCCAAAAAGTTTCCGAAATCGATTTTAGATTGTACTTTTCATTATTTTGGGGGCTTAAAAATGATGTTTTGGTTGGTCTCTGAAACAATGATTTGTCAAAGTCAAGTTTTAATAGGCAGCTTGCTTACAAATTTGACTAGTGACAATGAAATTTTGGTTTGCCAAAAAGTTTCCGAAATCGATTTTGGATTTCATTTTTCATTATTTTGGGGGCTCAAAAATGATGTTTTGGTTGGTCTCTGAAAAAATGATTTGTCAAAGTCGAGTTTTAAAAGGCAACTTGCATACGAGTTTGACTAGTGACAATGGAATTTTGGTTTGCCAAAAAGTTTCCGAAATCGATTTTGGATTGCATTTTTCATTATTTTGGGGGCTCAAAAATGATGTTTTGGTTGGTCTCTGAAAAAATGATTTGTCACAGTCGAGTTTTAAAAGGCAACTTGCATACAAGTTTGACTAATGACAATGAAATTTTGGTTTGCCAAAAAGTTTCCGAAATCGATTTTGGATTTCACTTTTCATTATTTTGGGTGCTCAAAAATGATGTTTTGGTTGGTCTCTGAAAAAATGATTTGTCAAAGTCGAGTTTTAAAAGGCAACTTGCATACAAGTTTGACTAGTGACAATGAAATTTTGGTTTGCCAAAAAGTTTCCGAAATCGATTTTGGATTGCATTTTTTCATTATTTTGGGGGCTTAAAAATGATGTTTTGGTTGGTCTCTAAAAAAATGATTTGTCAAAGTCGAGTTTTAAAAGGCAACTTGCGTACAAGTTTGACTAGTGACAATGAAATTTTGGTTTGCCAAAAAGTTTCCGAAATCGATTTTGGATTTCACTTTTCATTATTTTGGGGGCTTAAAAATGATGTTTTGGTTGGTCTCTGAAAAAATGATTTGTCAAAGTCGAATTTTAAAAGGCAACTTGCATACAAGTTTGACTAGTGACAATGAAATTTTGGTTTGCCAAAAAGTTTCCGAAATCGATTTTGGATTTCACTTTTCATTATTTTGGGGGCTTAAAAATGATGTATTGGTTGGTCTCTAAAAAAATGCTTTGTCAAAGTCGAGTTTTGAAAAGCAACTTTCATACAAGTTTGACTAGTTACATTGAAATTTTGGTTTGCCAAAAAGTTTCCGAAATCGATTTTGGATTTCACTTTTCATTATTTTGGGGGCTCAAAAATGATGTTTTGGTTGGTCTCTAAAAAAATGATTTGTCAAAGTCGAGTTTTAAAAGGCAACTTGCATACAAGTTTGACTAGTGACAATGAAATTTTGGTTTGCCAAAAAGTTTCCGAAATCGATTTTGGATTTCACTTTTCATTATTTTGGGGGTTTAAAATGATGTTTTGGTTGGTCTCTAAAAAATGATTTGTCAAAGTCGAGTTTAAAAGGCAACTTGCATACAAGTTTGACTAGTGACAATGAAATTTTGGTTTGCCAAAAAGTTTCCGAAATCGATTTTGGATTGCATTTTTCATTATTTTGGGGGCTTAAAAATGATGTTTTGGTTGGTCTCTAAAAAAATGATTTGTCAAAGTCGAGTTTTAAAAGGCAACTTGCATACAAGTTTGACTAGTGACAATGAAATTTTGGTTTGCCAAAAAGTTTCCGAAATCGATTTTGGATTTCACTTTTCATTATTTTGGGGGCTTAAAAATGATGTTTTGGTTGGTCTCTAAAAAAATGATTTGTCAAAGTCGAGTTTTAAAAGGCAACTTGCATACAAGTTTGACTAGTGACAATGAAATTTTGGTTTGCCAAAAAGTTTCCGAAATCGATTTTGGATTTCACTTTTCATTATTTTGGGGGCTTAAAAATGATGTTTTGGTTGGTCTCTAAAAAAATGATTTGTCAAAGTCGAGTTTTAAAAGGCAACTTGCATACAAGTTTGACTAGTGACAATGAAATTTTGGTTTGCCAAAAAGTTTCCGAAATCGATTTTGGATTTCACTTTTCATTATTTTGGGTGCTCAAAAATGATGTTTTGGTTGGTCTCTGAAAAAATGATTTGTCAAAGTCGAGTTTTAAAAGGCAACTTGCATACAAGTTTGACTAGTGACAATTAAATTTTGGTTTGCCAAAAAGTTTCCGAAATCGATTTTGGATTTCACTTTTCATTATTTTGGGGGCTTAAAAATGATGTTTTGGTTGGTCTCTGAAAAAATGATTTGTCAAAGTCGAGTTTTAAAAGGCAACTTGCTTACAAGTTTGACTAGTGACAATGAAATTTTGGTTTGCCAAAAAGTTTCTGAAATCGATTTTGGATTTCACTTTTCATTATTTTGGGGGCTTAAAAATGATGGTTTGGTTGGTCTCTGAAAAAATGATTTGTCAAAGTCGAGTTTTAAAAGGCAACTTGCATACAAGTTTGACTAGTGACAATGAAATTTTGGTTTGCCAAAAAGTTTCCGAAATCGATTTTGGATTTCACTTTTCATTATTTTGGGGGCTTAAAAATGATGGTTTGGTTGGTCTCTGAAAAAATGATTTGTCAAAGTCGAGTTTTAAAAGGCAACTTGCATACAAGTTTGACTAGTGACAATGAAATTTTGGTTTGCCAAAAAGTTTCCGAAATCGATTTTGGATTTCACTTTTCATTATTTTGGGGGCTCAAAAATGATGTTTTGGTTGGTCTTAGAAAAAATGATTTGTCAAAGTCGAGTTTTAAAAGGCAACTTGCATACAAGTTTGACTAGTGACAATGAAATTTTGGTTTGCCAAAAAGTTTCCGAAATCGATTTTGGATTTCACTTTTCATTATTTTGGGTGCTCAAAAATGATGTTTTGGTTGGTCTCTGAAAAAATGATTTGTCAAAGTCGAGTTTTAAAAGGCAACTTGCATACAAGTTTGACTAGTGACAATGAAATTTTGGTTTGCCAAAAAGTTTCCGAAATCGATTTTGGATTTCACTTTTCATTATTTTGGGGGCTTAAAAATGATGGTTTGGTTGGTCTCTGAAAAAATGATTTGTCAAAGTCGAGTTTTAAAAGGCAACTTGCATACAAGTTTGACTAGTGACAATGAAATTTTGGTTAGCCAAAAAGTTTCCGAAATCGATTTTGGATTTCACTTTTCATTATTTTGGGGGCTTAAAAATGATGGTTTGGTTGGTCTCTGAAAAAATGATTTGTCAAAGTCGAGTTTTAAAAGGCAACTTGCATACAAGTTTGACTAGTGACAATGAAATTTTGGTTTGCCAAAAAGTTTCCGAAATCGATTTTGGATTGCATTTTTCATTATTTTGGGGGCTCAAAAATGATGTTTTGGTTGGTCTCTAAAAAAATGATTTGTCAAAGTCGAGTTTTAAAAGGCAACTTGCATACAAGTTTGACTAGTGACAATGAAATTTTGGTTTGCCAAAAAGTTTCCGAAATCGATTTTGGATTTCACTTTTCATTATTTTGGGTGCTCAAAAATGATGTTTTGGTTGGTCTCTAAAAAAATGATTTGTCAAAGTCGAGTTTTAAAAGGCAACTTGCATACAAGTTTGACTAGTGACAATGAAATTTTGGTTTGCCAAAAAGTTTCCGAAATCGATTTTGGATTTCACTTTTCATTATTTTGGGGGCTTAAAAATGATGTTTTGGTTGGTCTCTGAAAGAATGATTTGTCAAAGTCGAGTTTTAAAAAAGCAACTTTCATGCAAGTTTGACTAGTGACAATGAAATTTTGGTTTGCCAAAAAGTTTCCGAAATCGATTTTGGATTGCATTTTTCATTATTTTGGGGGCTTAAAAATGATATTTTGGTTGGTCTCTAAAAAAATGATTTGTCAAAGTCGAGTTTTAAAAGGCAACTTGCATACAAGTTTGACTAGTGACAATGAAATTTTGGTTTGCCAAAAAGTTTCCGAAATCGATTTTGGATTTCACTTTTCATTATTTTGGGGGCTTAAAAATGATGGTTTGGTTGGTCTCTGAAAAAATGATTTGTCAAAGTCGAGTTTTAAAAGGCAACTTGCATACAAGTTTGACTAGTGACAATGAAATTTTGGTTTGCCAAAAAGTTTCCGAAATCGATTTTGGATTTCACTTTTCATTATTTTGGGGGCTCAAAAATGATGTTTTGGTTGGTCTTAGAAAAAATGATTTGTCAAAGTCGAGTTTTAAAAGGCAACTTGCATACAAGTTTGACTAGTGACAATTAAATTTTGGTTTGCCAAAAAGTTTCCGAAATCGATTTTGGATTTCACTTTTCATTATTTTGGGGGCTTAAAAATGATGTTTTGGTTGGTCTCTGAAAAAATGATTTGTCAAAGTCGAGTTTTAAAAGGCAACTTGCTTACAAGTTTGACTAGTGACAATGAAATTTTGGTTTGCCAAAAAGTTTCTGAAATCGATTTTGGATTTCACTTTTCATTATTTTGGGGGCTTAAAAATGATGGTTTGGTTGGTCTCTGAAAAAATGATTTGTCAAAGTCGAGTTTTAAAAGGCAACTTGCATACAAGTTTGACTAGTGACAATGAAATTTTGGTTTGCCAAAAAGTTTCCGAAATCGATTTTGGATTTCACTTTTCATTATTTTGGGGGCTTAAAAATGATGGTTTGGTTGGTCTCTGAAAAAATGATTTGTCAAAGTCGAGTTTTAAAAGGCAACTTGCATACAAGTTTGACTAGTGACAATGAAATTTTGGTTTGCCAAAAAGTTTCCGAAATCGATTTTGGATTTCACTTTTCATTATTTTGGGGGCTCAAAAATGATGTTTTGGTTGGTCTCTGAAAAAATGATTTGTCAAAGTCGAGTTTTAAAAGGCAACTTGCATACAAGTTTGACTAGTGACAATGAAATTTTGGTTTGCCAAAAAGTTTCCGAAATCGATTTTGGATTTCACTTTTCATTATTTTGGGGGCTTAAAAATGATGGTTTGGTTGGTCTCTGAAAAAATGATTTGTCAAAGTCGAGTTTTAAAAGGCAACTTGCATACAAGTTTGACTAGTGACAATGAAATTTTGGTTTGCCAAAAAGTTTCCGAAATCGATTTTGGATTTCACTTTTCATTATTTTGGGGGCTTAAAAATGATGGTTTGGTTGGTCTCTGAAAAAATGATTTGTCAAAGTCGAGTTTTAAAAGGCAACTTGCATACAAGTTTGACTAGTGACAATGAAATTTTGGTTTGCCAAAAAGTTTCCGAAATCGATTTTGGATTGCATTTTTCATTATTTTGGGGGCTCAAAAATGATGTTTTGGTTGATCTCTAAAAAAATGATTTGTCAAAGTCGAGTTTTAAAAGGCAACTTGCATACAAGTTTGACTAGTGACAATGAAATTTTGGTTTGCCAAAAAGTTTCCGAAATCGATTTTGGATTTCACTTTTCATTATTTTGGGTGCTCAAAAATGATGTTTTGGTTGGTCTCTAAAAAAATGATTTGTCAAAGTCGAGTTTTAAAAGGCAACTTGCATACAAGTTTGACTAGTGACAATGAAATTTTGGTTTGCCAAAAAGTTTCCGAAATCGATTTTGGATTTCACTTTTCATTATTTTGGGGGCTTAAAAATGATGTTTTGGTTGGTCTCTGAAAGAATGATTTGTCAAAGTCGAGTTTTAAAAAAGCAACTTTCATGCAAGTTTGACTAGTGACAATGAAATTTTGGTTTGCCAAAAAGTTTCCGAAATCGATTTTGGATTGCATTTTTCATTATTTTGGGGGCTTAAAAATGATATTTTGGTTGGTCTCTAAAAAAATGATTTGTCAAAGTCGAGTTTTAAAAGGCAACTTGCATACAAGTTTGACTAGTGACAATGAAATTTTGGTTTGCCAAAAAGTTTCCGAAATCGATTTTGGATTTCACTTTTCATTATTTTGGGGGCTCAAAAATGATGTTTTGGTTGGTCTTAGAAAAAATGATTTGTCAAAGTCGAGTTTTAAAAGGCAACTTGCATACAAGTTTGACTAGTGACAATGAAATTTTGGTTTGCCAAAAAGTTTCCGAAATCGATTTTGGATTTCACTTTTCATTATTTTGGGTGCTCAAAAATGATGTTTTGGTTGGTCTCTGAAAAAATGATTTGTCAAAGTCGAGTTTTAAAAGGCAACTTGCATACAAGTTTGACTAGTGACAATGAAATTTTGGTTTGCCAAAAAGTTTCCGAAATCGATTTTGGATTTCACTTTTCATTATTTTGGGGGCTCAAAAATGATGTTTTGGTTGGTCTTAGAAAAAATGATTTGTCAAAGTCGAGTTTTAAAAGGCAACTTGCATACAAGTTTGACTAGTGACAATGAAATTTTGGTTTGCCAAAAAGTTTCCGAAATCGATTTTGGATTTCACTTTTCATTATTTTGGGTGCTCAAAAATGATGTTTTGGTTGGTCTCTGAAAAAATGATTTGTCAAAGTCGAGTTTTAAAAGGCAACTTGCATACAAGTTTGACTAGTGACAATGAAATTTTGGTTTGCCAAAAAGTTTCCGAAATCGATTTTGGATTTCACTTTTCATTATTTTGGGGGCTTAAAAATGATGGTTTGGTTGGTCTCTGAAAAAATGATTTGTCAAAGTCGAGTTTTAAAAGGCAACTTGCATACAAGTTTGACTAGTGACAATGAAATTTTGGTTTGCCAAAAAGTTTCCGAAATCGATTTTGGATTTCACTTTTCATTATTTTGGGGGCTTAAAAATGATGGTTTGGTTGGTCTCTGAAAAAATGATTTGTCAAAGTCGAGTTTTAAAAGGCAACTTGCATACAAGTTTGACTAGTGACAATGAAATTTTGGTTTGCCAAAAAGTTTCCGAAATCGATTTTGGATTGCATTTTTCATTATTTTGGGGGCTCAAAAATGATGTTTTGGTTGGTCTCTAAAAAAATGATTTGTCAAAGTCGAGTTTTAAAAGGCAACTTGCATACAAGTTTGACTAGTGACAATGAAATTTTGGTTTGCCAAAAAGTTTCCGAAATCGATTTTGGATTTCACTTTTCATTATTTTGGGGGCTTAAAAATGATGTTTTGGTTGGTCTCTGAAAGAATGATTTGTCAAAGTCGAGTTTTAAAAAAGCAACTTTCATGCAAGTTTGACTAGTGACAATGAAATTTTGGTTTGCCAAAAAGTTTCCGAAATCGATTTTGGATTGCATTTTTCATTATTTTGGGGGCTTAAAAATGATATTTTGGTTGGTCTCTAAAAAAATGATTTGTCAAAGTCGAGTTTTAAAAGGCAACTTGCATACAAGTTTGACTAGTGACAATGAAATTTTGGTTTGCCAAAAAGTTTCCGAAATCGATTTTGGATTTCACTTTTCATTATTTTGGGGGCTCAAAAATGATGTTTTGGTTGGTCTTAGAAAAAATGATTTGTCAAAGTCGAGTTTTAAAAGGCAACTTGCATACAAGTTTGACTAGTGACAATGAAATTTTGGTTTGCCAAAAAGTTTCCGAAATCGATTTTGGATTTCACTTTTCATTATTTTGGGTGCTCAAAAATGATGTTTTGGTTGGTCTCTGAAAAAATGATTTGTCAAAGTCGAGTTTTAAAAGGCAACTTGCATACAAGTTTGACTAGTGACAATGAAATTTTGGTTTGCCAAAAAGTTTCCGAAATCGATTTTGGATTTCACTTTTCATTATTTTGGGGGCTTAAAAATGATGGTTTGGTTAGTCTCTGAAAAAATGATTTGTCAAAGTCGAGTTTTAAAAGGCAACTTGCATACAAGTTTGACTAGTGACAATGAAATTTTGGTTTGCCAAAAAGTTTCCGAAATCGATTTTGGATTTCACTTTTCATTATTTTGGGGGCTTAAAAATGATGGTTTGGTTGGTCTCTGAAAAAATGATTTGTCAAAGTCGAGTTTTAAAAGGCAACTTGCATACAAGTTTGACTAGTGACAATGAAATTTTGGTTTGCCAAAAAGTTTCCGAAATCGATTTTGGATTTCACTTTTCATTATTTTGGGGGCTTAAAAATGATGGTTTGGTTGGTCTCTGAAAAAATGATTTGTCAAAGTCGAGTTTTAAAAGGCAACTTGCATACAAGTTTGACTAGTGACAATGAAATTTTGGTTTGCCAAAAAGTTTCCGAAATCGATTTTGGATTTCACTTTTCATTATTTTGGGTGCTCAAAAATGATGTTTTGGTTGGTCTCTGAAAAAATGATTTGTCAAAGTCGAGTTTTAAAAGGCAACTTGCATACAAGTTTGACTAGTGACAATGAAATTTTGGTTTGCCAAAAAGTTTCCGAAATCGATTTTGGATTTCACTTTTCATTATTTTGGGGGCTTAAAAATGATGGTTTGGTTGGTCTCTGAAAAAATGATTTGTCAAAGTCGAGTTTTAAAAGGCAACTTGCATACAAGTTTGACTAGTGACAATGAAATTTTGGTTTGCCAAAAAGTTTCCGAAATCGATTTTGGATTTCACTTTTCATTATTTTGGGGGCTTAAAAATGATGGTTTGGTTGGTCTCTGAAAAAATGATTTGTCAAAGTCGAGTTTTAAAAGGCAACTTGCATACAAGTTTGACTAGTGACAATGAAATTTTGGTTTGCCAAAAAGTTTCCGAAATCGATTTTGGATTGCATTTTTCATTATTTTGGGGGCTCAAAAATGATGTTTTGGTTGGTCTCTAAAAAAATGATTTGTCAAAGTCGAGTTTTAAAAGGCAACTTGCATACAAGTTTGACTAGTGACAATGAAATTTTGGTTTGCCAAAAAGTTTCCGAAATCGATTTTGGATTTCACTTTTCATTATTTTGGGTGCTCAAAAATGATGTTTTGGTTGGTCTCTAAAAAAATGATTTGTCAAAGTCGAGTTTTAAAAGGCAACTTGCATACAAGTTTGACTAGTGACAATGAAATTTTGGTTTGCCAAAAAGTTTCCGAAATCGATTTTGGATTTCACTTTTCATTATTTTGGGGGCTTAAAAATGATGTTTTGGTTGGTCTCTGAAAGAATGATTTGTCAAAGTCGAGTTTTAAAAAAGCAACTTTCATGCAAGTTTGACTAGTGACAATGAAATTTTGGTTTGCCAAAAAGTTTCCGAAATCGATTTTGGATTGCATTTTTCATTATTTTGGGGGCTTAAAAATGATATTTTGGTTGGTCTCTAAAAAAATGATTTGTCAAAGTCGAGTTTTAAAAGGCAACTTGCATACAAGTTTGACTAGTGACAATGAAATTTTGGTTTGCCAAAAAGTTTCCGAAATCGATTTTGGATTTCACTTTTCATTATTTTGGGGGCTCAAAAATGATGTTTTGGTTGGTCTCTAAAAAAATGATTTGTCAAAGTCGAGTTTTAAAAGGCAACTTGCATACAAGTTTGACTAGTGACAATGAAATTTTGGTTTGCCAAAAAGTTTCCGAAATCGATTTTGGATTTCACTTTTCATTATTTTGGGTGCTCAAAAATGATGTTTTGGTTGGTCTCTAAAAAAATGATTTGTCAAAGTCGAGTTTTAAAAGGCAACTTGCATACAAGTTTGACTAGTGACAATGAAATTTTGGTTTGCCAAAAAGTTTCCGAAATCGATTTTGGATTTCACTTTTCATTATTTTGGGGGCTTAAAAATGATGTTTTGGTTGGTCTCTGAAAGAATGATTTGTCAAAGTCGAGTTTTAAAAAAGCAACTTTCATGCAAGTTTGACTAGTGACAATGAAATTTTGGTTTGCCAAAAAGTTTCCGAAATCGATTTTGGATTGCATTTTTCATTATTTTGGGGGCTTAAAAATGATATTTTGGTTGGTCTCTAAAAAAATGATTTGTCAAAGTCGAGTTTTAAAAGGCAACTTGCATACAAGTTTGACTAGTGACAATGAAATTTTGGTTTGCCAAAAAGTTTCCGAAATCGATTTTGGATTTCACTTTTCATTATTTTGGGGGCTCAAAAATGATGTTTTGGTTGGTCTTAGAAAAAATGATTTGTCAAAGTCGAGTTTTAAAAGGCAACTTGCATACAAGTTTGACTAGTGACAATGAAATTTTGGTTTGCCAAAAAGTTTCCGAAATCGATTTTGGATTTCACTTTTCATTATTTTGGGTGCTCAAAAATGATGTTTTGGTTGGTCTCTGAAAAAATGATTTGTCAAAGTCGAGTTTTAAAAGGCAACTTGCATACAAGTTTGACTAGTGACAATGAAATTTTGGTTTGCCAAAAAGTTTCCGAAATCGATTTTGGATTTCACTTTTCATTATTTTGGGGGCTTAAAAATGATGGTTTGGTTGGTCTCTGAAAAAATGATTTGTCAAAGTCGAGTTTTAAAAGGCAACTTGCATACAAGTTTGACTAGTGACAATGAAATTTTGGTTTGCCAAAAAGTTTCCGAAATCGATTTTGGATTTCACTTTTCATTATTTTGGGGGCTTAAAAATGATGGTTTGGTTGGTCTCTGAAAAAATGATTTGTCAAAGTCGAGTTTTAAAAGGCAACTTGCATACAAGTTTGACTAGTGACAATGAAATTTTGGTTTGCCAAAAAGTTTCCGAAATCGATTTTGGATTTCACTTTTCATTATTTTGGGGGCTTAAAAATGATGGTTTGGTTGGTCTCTGAAAAAATGATTTGTCAAAGTCGAGTTTTAAAAGGCAACTTGCATACAAGTTTGACTAGTGACAATGAAATTTTGGTTTGCCAAAAAGTTTCCGAAATCGATTTTGGATTTCACTTTTCATTATTTTGGGTGCTCAAAAATGATGTTTTGGTTGGTCTCTGAAAAAATGATTTGTCAAAGTCGAGTTTTAAAAGGCAACTTGCATACAAGTTTGACTAGTGACAATGAAATTTTGGTTTGCCAAAAAGTTTCCGAAATCGATTTTGGATTGCATTTTTCATTATTTTGGGGGCTCAAAAATGATGTTTTGGTTGGTCTCTAAAAAAATGATTTGTCAAAGTCGAGTTTTAAAAGGCAACTTGCATACAAGTTTGACTAGTGACAATGAAATTTTGGTTTGCCAAAAAGTTTCCGAAATCGATTTTGGATTTCACTTTTCATTATTTTGGGTGCTCAAAAATGATGTTTTGGTTGGTCTCTAAAAAAATGATTTGTCAAAGTCGAGTTTTAAAAGGCAACTTGCATACAAGTTTGACTAGTGACAATGAAATTTTGGTTTGCCAAAAAGTTTCCGAAATCGATTTTGGATTTCACTTTTCATTATTTTGGGGGCTTAAAAATGATGTTTTGGTTGGTCTCTGAAAGAATGATTTGTCAAAGTCGAGTTTTAAAAAAGCAACTTTCATGCAAGTTTGACTAGTGACAATGAAATTTTGGTTTGCCAAAAAGTTTCCGAAATCGATTTTGGATTGCATTTTTCATTATTTTGGGGGCTTAAAAATGATATTTTGGTTGGTCTCTAAAAAAATGATTTGTCAAAGTCGAGTTTTAAAAGGCAACTTGCATACAAGTTTGACTAGTGACAATGAAATTTTGGTTTGCCAAAAAGTTTCCGAAATCGATTTTGGATTTCACTTTTCATTATTTTGGGGGCTCAAAAATGATGCTTTGGTTGGTCTTAGAAAAAATGATTTGTCAAAGTCGAGTTTTAAAAGGCAACTTGCATACAAGTTTGACTAGTGACAATGAAATTTTGGTTTGCCAAAAAGTTTCCGAAATCGATTTTGGATTTCACTTTTCATTATTTTGGGTGCTCAAAAATGATGTTTTGGTTGGTCTCTGAAAAAATGATTTGTCAAAGTCGAGTTTTAAAAGGCAACTTGCATACAAGTTTGACTAGTGACAATGAAATTTTGGTTTGCCAAAAAGTTTCCGAAATCGATTTTGGATTTCACTTTTCATTATTTTGGGGGCTTAAAAATGATGGTTTGGTTGGTCTCTGAAAAAATGATTTGTCAAAGTCGAGTTTTAAAAGGCAACTTGCATACAAGTTTGACTAGTGACAATGAAATTTTGGTTTGCCAAAAAGTTTCCGAAATCGATTTTGGATTTCACTTTTCATTATTTTGGGGGCTTAAAAATGATGGTTTGGTTGGTCTCTGAAAAAATGATTTGTCAAAGTCGAGTTTTAAAAGGCAACTTGCATACAAGTTTGACTAGTGACAATGAAATTTTGGTTTGCCAAAAAGTTTCCGAAATCGATTTTGGATTTCACTTTTCATTATTTTGGGGGCTTAAAAATGATGGTTTGGTTGGTCTCTGAAAAAATGATTTGTCAAAGTCGAGTTTTAAAAGGCAACTTGCATACAAGTTTGACTAGTGACAATGAAATTTTGGTTTGCCAAAAAGTTTCCGAAATCGATTTTGGATTTCACTTTTCATTATTTTGGGGGCTTAAAAATGATGGTTTGGTTGGTCTCTGAAAAAATGATTTGTCAAAGTCGAGTTTTAAAAGGCAACTTGCATACAAGTTTGACTAGTGACAATGAAATTTTGGTTTGCCAAAAAGTTTCCGAAATCGATTTTGGATTTCACTTTTCATTATTTTGGGTGCTCAAAAATGATGTTTTGGTTGGTCTCTGAAAAAATGATTTGTCAAAGTCGAGTTTTAAAAGGCAACTTGCATACAAGTTTGACTAGTGACAATGAAATTTTGGTTTGCCAAAAAGTTTCCGAAATCGATTTTGGATTTCACTTTTCATTATTTTGGGGGCTTAAAAATGATGGTTTGGTTGGTCTCTGAAAAAATGATTTGTCAAAGTCGAGTTTTAAAAGGCAACTTGCATACAAGTTTGACTAGTGACAATGAAATTTTGGTTTGCCAAAAAGTTTCCGAAATCGATTTTGGATTTCACTTTTCATTATTTTGGGGGCTTAAAAATGATGGTTTGGTTGGTCTCTGAAAAAATGATTTGTCAAAGTCGAGTTTTAAAAGGCAACTTGCATACAAGTTTGACTAGTGACAATGAAATTTTGGTTTGCCAAAAAGTTTCCGAAATCGATTTTGGATTGCATTTTTCATTATTTTGGGGGCTCAAAAATGATGTTTTGGTTGGTCTCTAAAAAAATGATTTGTCAAAGTCGAGTTTTAAAAGGCAACTTGCATACAAGTTTGACTAGTGACAATGAAATTTTGGTTTGCCAAAAAGTTTCCGAAATCGATTTTGGATTTCACTTTTCATTATTTTGGGTGCTCAAAAATGATGTTTTGGTTGGTCTCTAAAAAAATGATTTGTCAAAGTCGAGTTTTAAAAGGCAACTTGCATACAAGTTTGACTAGTGACAATGAAATTTTGGTTTGCCAAAAAGTTTCCGAAATCGATTTTGGATTTCACTTTTCATTATTTTGGGGGCTTAAAAATGATGTTTTGGTTGGTCTCTGAAAGAATGATTTGTCAAAGTCGAGTTTTAAAAAGCAACTTTCATGCAAGTTTGACTAGTGACAATGAAATTTTGGTTTGCCAAAAAGTTTCCGAAATCGATTTTGGATTGCATTTTTCATTATTTTGGGGGCTTAAAAATGATATTTTGGTTGGTCTCTAAAAAAATGATTTGTCAAAGTCGAGTTTTAAAAGGCAACTTGCATACAAGTTTGACTAATGACAATGAAATTTTGGTTTGCCAAAAAGTTTCCGAAATCGATTTTGGATTTCACTTTTCATTATTTTGGGGGCTCAAAAATGATGTTTTGGTTGGTCTTAGAAAAAATGATTTGTCAAAGTCGAGTTTTAAAAGGCAACTTGCATACAAGTTTGACTAGTGACAATGAAATTTTGGTTTGCCAAAAAGTTTCCGAAATCGATTTTGGATTTCACTTTTCATTATTTTGGGTGCTCAAAAATGATGTTTTGGTTGGTCTCTGAAAAAATGATTTGTCAAAGTCGAGTTTTAAAAGGCAACTTGCATACAAGTTTGACTAGTGACAATGAAATTTTGGTTTGCCAAAAAGTTTCCGAAATCGATTTTGGATTTCACTTTTCATTATTTTGGGGGCTTAAAAATGATGGTTTGGTTGGTCTCTGAAAAAATGATTTGTCAAAGTCGAGTTTTAAAAGGCAACTTGCATACAAGTTTGACTAGTGACAATGAAATTTTGGTTTGCCAAAAAGTTTCCGAAATCGATTTTGGATTTCACTTTTCATTATTTTGGGGGCTTAAAAATGATGGTTTGGTTGGTCTCTGAAAAAATGATTTGTCAAAGTCGAGTTTTAAAAGGCAACTTGCATACAAGTTTGACTAGTGACAATGAAATTTTGGTTTGCCAAAAAGTTTCCGAAATCGATTTTGGATTTCACTTTTCATTATTTTGGGGGCTTAAAAATGATGGTTTGGTTGGTCTCTGAAAAAATGATTTGTCAAAGTCGAGTTTTAAAAGGCAACTTGCATACAAGTTTGACTAGTGACAATGAAATTTTGGTTTGCCAAAAAGTTTCCGAAATCGATTTTGGATTTCACTTTTCATTATTTTGGGTGCTCAAAAATGATGTTTTGGTTGGTCTCTGAAAAAATGATTTGTCAAAGTCGAGTTTTAAAAGGCAACTTGCATACAAGTTTGACTAGTGACAATGAAATTTTGGTTTGCCAAAAAGTTTCCGAAATCGATTTTGGATTTCACTTTTCATTATTTTGGGGGCTTAAAAATGATGGTTTGGTTGGTCTCTGAAAAAATGATTTGTCAAAGTCGAGTTTTAAAAGGCAACTTGCATACAAGTTTGACTAGTGACAATGAAATTTTGGTTTGCCAAAAAGTTTCCGAAATCGATTTTGGATTTCACTTTTCATTATTTTGGGGGCTTAAAAATGATGGTTTGGTTGGTCTCTGAAAAAATGATTTGTCAAAGTCGAGTTTTAAAAGGCAACTTGCATACAAGTTTGACTAGTGACAATGAAATTTTGGTTTGCCAAAAAGTTTCCGAAATCGATTTTGGATTGCATTTTTCATTATTTTGGGGGCTCAAAAATGATGTTTTGGTTGGTCTCTAAAAAAATGATTTGTCAAAGTCGAGTTTTAAAAGGCAACTTGCATACAAGTTTGACTAGTGACAATGAAATTTTGGTTTGCCAAAAAGTTTCCGAAATCGATTTTGGATTTCACTTTTCATTATTTTGGGTGCTCAAAAATGATGTTTTGGTTGGTCTCTAAAAAAATGATTTGTCAAAGTCGAGTTTTAAAAGGCAACTTGCATACAAGTTTGACTAGTGACAATGAAATTTTGGTTTGCCAAAAAGTTTCCGAAATCGATTTTGGATTTCACTTTTCATTATTTTGGGGGCTTAAAAATGATGTTTTGGTTGGTCTCTGAAAGAATGATTTGTCAAAGTCGAGTTTTAAAAAAGCAACTTTCATGCAAGTTTGACTAGTGACAATGAAATTTTGGTTTGCCAAAAAGTTTCCGAAATCGATTTTGGATTGCATTTTTCATTATTTTGGGGGCTTAAAAATGATATTTTGGTTGGTCTCTAAAAAAATGATTTGTCAAAGTCGAGTTTTAAAAGGCAACTTGCATACAAGTTTGACTAGTGACAATGAAATTTTGGTTTGCCAAAAAGTTTCCGAAATCGATTTTGGATTTCACTTTTCATTATTTTGGGGGCTCAAAAATGATGTTTTGGTTGGTCTTAGAAAAAATGATTTGTCAAAGTCGAGTTTTAAAAGGCAACTTGCATACAAGTTTGACTAGTGACAATGAAATTTTGGTTTGCCAAAAAGTTTCCGAAATCGATTTTGGATTTCACTTTTCATTATTTTGGGTGCTCAAAAATGATGTTTTGGTTGGTCTCTGAAAAAATGATTTGTCAAAGTCGAGTTTTAAAAGGCAACTTGCATACAAGTTTGACTAGTGACAATGAAATTTTGGTTTGCCAAAAAGTTTCCGAAATCGATTTTGGATTTCACTTTTCATTATTTTGGGGGCTTAAAAATGATGGTTTGGTTGGTCTCTGAAAAAATGATTTGTCAAAGTCGAGTTTTAAAAGGCAACTTGCATACAAGTTTGACTAGTGACAATGAAATTTTGGTTTGCCAAAAAGTTTCCGAAATCGATTTTGGATTTCACTTTTCATTATTTTGGGGGCTTAAAAATGATGGTTTGGTTGGTCTCTGAAAAAATGATTTGTCAAAGTCGAGTTTTAAAAGGCAACTTGCATACAAGTTTGACTAGTGACAATGAAATTTTGGTTTGCCAAAAAGTTTCCGAAATCGATTTTGGATTTCACTTTTCATTATTTTGGGGGCTTAAAAATGATGGTTTGGTTGGTCTCTGAAAAAATGATTTGTCAAAGTCGAGTTTTAAAAGGCAACTTGCATACAAGTTTGACTAGTGACAATGAAATTTTGGTTTGCCAAAAAGTTTCCGAAATCGATTTTGGATTTCACTTTTCATTATTTTGGGTGCTCAAAAATGATGTTTTGGTTGGTCTCTGAAAAAATGATTTGTCAAAGTCGAGTTTTAAAAGGCAACTTGCATACAAGTTTGACTAGTGACAATGAAATTTTGGTTTGCCAAAAAGTTTCCGAAATCGATTTTGGATTTCACTTTTCATTATTTTGGGGGCTTAAAAATGATGGTTTGGTTGGTCTCTGAAAAAATGATTTGTCAAAGTCGAGTTTTAAAAGGCAACTTGCATACAAGTTTGACTAGTGACAATGAAATTTTGGTTTGCCAAAAAGTTTCCGAAATCGATTTTGGATTTCACTTTTCATTATTTTGGGGGCTTAAAAATGATGTTTTGGTTGGTCTCTGAAAAAATGATTTGTCAAAGTCGAGTTTTAAAAGGCAACTTGCATACAAGTTTGACTAGTGACAATGAAATTTTGGTTTGCCAAAAAGTTTCCGAAATCGATTTTGGATTGCATTTTTCATTATTTTGGGGGCTCAAAAATGATGTTTTGGTTGGTCTCTAAAAAAATGATTTGTCAAAGTCGAGTTTTAAAAGGCAACTTGCATACAAGTTTGACTAGTGACAATGAAATTTTGGTTTGCCAAAAAGTTTCCGAAATCGATTTTGGATTTCACTTTTCATTATTTTGGGTGCTCAAAAATGATGTTTTGGTTGGTCTCTAAAAAAATGATTTGTCAAAGTCGAGTTTTAAAAGGCAACTTGCATACAAGTTTGACTAGTGACAATGAAATTTTGGTTTGCCAAAAAGTTTCCGAAATCGATTTTGGATTTCACTTTTCATTATTTTGGGTGCTCAAAAATGATGTTTTGGTTGGTCTCTGAAAAAATGATTTATCAAAGTCGAGTTTTAAAAGGCAACTTGCATACAAGTTTGACTAGTGACAATGAAATTTTGGTTTGCCAAAAAGTTTCCGAAATCGATTTTGGATTTCACTTTTCATTATTTTGGGGGCTCAAAAATGATGTTTTGGTTGGTCTCTGAAAAAATGATTTGTCAAAGTCGAGTTTTAAAAAGCAACTTTCATACAAGTTTGACTAGTTACATTGAAATTTTGGTTTGCCAAAAAGTTTCCGAAATCGATTTTGGATTTCACTTTTCATTATTTTGGGGGCTTAAAAATGATGTTTTGGTTGGTCTCTAAAAAAATGATTTGTCAAAGTCGAGTTTTAAAAGGCAACTTGCATACAAGTTTGACTAGTGACAATGAAATTTTGGTTTGCCAAAAAGTTTCCGAAATCGAATTTGGATCGAACTTTTCATTATTTTGGGGGCTTAAGAATGATGGTTTGGTTGGTCTCTGAAAAAATGATTTGTCAAAGTCGAGTTTTAAAAGGCAACTTGCATACAAGTTTGACTAGTGACAATGAAATTTTGGTTTGCTAAAAAGTTTCCGAAATCGATTTTGGATTTTACTGTTCATTATTTGGGGGCTCAAAAATGATGTTTTGGTTGGTCTCTGAAAAAATGATTTGTCAAAGTCGAATTTTAAAAGGCAACTTGCATACAAGTTTGACTAGTGACAATGAAATTTTGGTTTGCCAAAAAGTTTCCGAAATCGATTTTGGATTGCATTTTTCATTATTTGGGGGCTCAAAAATGATGTTTTGGTTGGTCTCTGAAAAAATGATTTGTCAAAGTCGAGTTTTAAAAGGCAACTTGCATACAAGCTTGACTAGCGACAATGATATTTTGGTTTGCTAAAAAGTTTCCGAAATCGATTTTGGATTTTACTGTTCATTATTTGGGGGCTCAAAAATGATGTTTTGGTTGGTCTCTGAAAAAATGATTTGTCAAAGTCGAGTTTTAAAAGGCAACTTGCATACAAGTTTGACTAGTGACAATGAAATTTTGGTTTGCCAAAAAGTTTCCGAAATCGATTTTGGATTGCATTTTTCATTATTTTGGGGGCTTAAAAATGATGTTTTGGTTGGTCTCTAAAAAAATGATTTGTCAAAGTCGAGTTTTAAAAGGCAACTTGCATACAAGTTTGACTAGTGACAATGAAATTTTGGTTTGCCAAAAAGTTTCCGAAATCGATTTTGGATTTCACTTTTCATTATTTTGGGTGCTCAAAAATGATGTTTTGGTTGGTCTCTGAAAAAATGATTTGTCAAAGTCGAGTTTTAAAAGGCAACTTGCATACAAGTTTGACTAGTGACAATGAAATTTTGGTTTGCCAAAAAGTTTCCGAAATCGATTTCGGATTGCATTTTTTCATTATTTTGGGGGCTTAAAAATGATGTTTTGGTTGGTCTCTAAAAAAATGATTTGTCAAAGTCGAGTTTTAAAAGGCAACTTGCGTACAAGTTTGACTAGTGACAATGAAATTTTGGTTTGCCAAAAAGTTTCCGAAATCGATTTTGGATTTTACTTTTCATTATTTTGGGGGCTTAAAAATGATGTTTTGGTTGGTCTCTAAAAAAATGATTTGTCAAAGTCGAGTTTTAAAAAGCAACTTTCATACAAGTTTGACTAGTTACATTGAAATTTTGGTTTGCCAAAAAGTTTCCGAAATCGATTTTGGATTTCACTTTTCATTATTTTGGGGGCTCAAAAATGATGTTTTGGTTGGTCTCTAAAAAAATGATTTGTCAAAGTCGAGTTTTAAAAGGCAACTTGCATACAAGTTTGACTAGTGACAATGAAATTTTGGTTTGCCAAAAAGTTTCCGAAATCGATTTTGGATTTCACTTTTCATTATTTTGGGGGCTTAAAAATGATGTTTTGGTTGGTCTCTAAAAAAATGATTTGTCAAAGTCGAGTTTTAAAAAGCAACTTTCATACAAGTTTGACTAGTTACATTGAAATTTTGGATTGCCAAAAAGTTTCCGAAATCGATTTTGGATTTCACTTTTCATTATTTTGGGGGCTTAAAAATGATGTTTTGGTTGGTCTCTGAAAAAATGATTTGTCAAAGTCGAATTTTAAAAGGCAACTTGCATACAAGTTTGACTAGTGACAATGAAATTTTGGTTTGCCAAAAAGTTTCCGAAATCGATTTTGGATTTCACTTTTCATTATTTTGGGGGCTTAAAAATTATGTATTGGTTGGTCTCTAAAAAAATGATTTGTCAAAGTCGAGTTTTGAAAAGCAACTTTCATACAAGTTTGACTAGTTACATTGAAATTTTGGTTTGCCAAAAAGTTTCCGAAATCGATTTTGGATTTCACTTTTCATTATTTTGGGGGCTCAAAAATGATGTTTTGGTTGGTCTCTGAAAAAATGATTTGTCAAAGTCGAGTTTTAAAAGGCAACTTTCATACAAGTTTGACTAGTGACAATGAAATTTTGGTTTGCCAAAAAGTTTCCGAAATCGATTTTGGATTGCATTTTTTCATTATTTTGGGGGCTTAAAAATGATGTTTTGGTTGGTCTCTAAAAAAATGATTTGTCAAAGTCGAGTTTTAAAAGGCAACTTGCGTACAAGTTTGACTAGTGACAATGAAATTTTGGTTTGCCAAAAAGTTTCCGAAATCGATTTTGGATTTTATTTTTCATTATTTTGGGGGCTTAAAAATGATGTTTTGGTTGGTCTCTGAAAAAATGATTTGTCAAAGTCGAGTATTAAAAGGCAACTTGCATACAAGTTTGACTAGTTACATTGAAATTTTGGTTTGCCAAAAAGTTTCCGAAATCGATTTTGGATTTCACTTTTCATTATTTTGGGGGCTTAAAAATGATGTTTTGGTTGGTCTCTGAAAAAATGATTTGTCAAAGTCGAATTTTAAAAGGCAACTTGCATACAAGTTTGACTAGTGACAATGAAATTTTGGTTTGCCAAAAAGTTTCCGAAATCGATTTTGGATTTCACTTTTCATTATTTTGGGGGCTTAAAAATGATGTATTGGTTGGTCTCTAAAAAAATGCTTTGTCAAAGTCGAGTTTTGAAAAGCAACTTTCATACAAGTTTGACTAGTTACATTGAAATTTTGGTTTGCCAAAAAGTTTCCGAAATCGATTTTGGATTTCACTTTTCATTATTTTGGGGGCTCAAAAATGATGTTTTGGTTGGTCTCTAAAAAAATGATTTGTCAAAGTCGAGTTTTAAAAGGCAACTTGCATACAAGTTTGACTAGTGACAATGTAATTTTGGTTTGCCAAAAAGTTTCCGAAATCGATTTTGGATTTCACTTTTCATTATTTTGGGGGTTTAAAATGATGTTTTGGTTGGTCTCTAAAAAATGATTTGTCAAAGTCGAGTTTAAAAGGCAACTTGCATACAAGTTTGACTAGTGACAATGAAATTTTGGTTTGCCAAAAAGTTTCCGAAATCGATTTTGGATTTCACTTTTCATTATTTTGGGGGCTTAAAAATGATGTTTTGGTTGGTCTCTAAAAAAATGATTTGTCAAAGTCGAGTTTTAAAAGGCAACTTGCATACAAGTTTGACTAGTGACAATGAAATTTTGGTTTGCAAAAAGTTTCCGAAATCGATTTTGGATTTCACTTTTCATTATTTTGGGGGCTTAAAAATGATGTTTTGGTTGGTCTCTAAAAAAATGATTTGTCAAAGTCGAGTTTTGAAAAGCAACTTTCATACAAGTTTGACTAGTTACATTGAAATTTTGGATTGCCAAAAAGTTTCCGAAATCGATTTTGGATTTCACTTTTCATTATTTTGGGGGCTTAAAAATGATGTTTTGGTTGGTCTCTGAAAAAATGATTTGTCAAAGTCGAATTTTAAAAGGCAACTTGCATACAAGTTTGACTAGTGACAATGAAATTTTGGTTTGCCAAAAAGTTTCCGAAATCGATTTTGGATTTCACTTTTCATTATTTTGGGGGCTTAAAAATGATGTATTGGTTGGTCTCTAAAAAAATGCTTTGTCAAAGTCGAGTTTTGAAAAGCAACTTTCATACAAGTTTGACTAGTTACATTGAAATTTTGGTTTGCCAAAAAGTTTCCGAAATCGATTTTGGATTTCACTTTTCATTATTTTGGGGGCTCAAAAATGATGTTTTGGTTGGTCTCTAAAAAAATGATTTGTCAAAGTCGAGTTTTAAAAGGCAACTTGCATACAAGTTTGACTAGTGACAATGAAATTTTGGTTTGCCAAAAAGTTTCCGAAATCGATTTTGGATTTCACTTTTCATTATTTTGGGGGTTTAAAATGATGTTTTGGTTGGTCTCTAAAAAATGATTTGTCAAAGTCGAGTTTAAAAGGCAACTTGCATACAAATTTGACTAGTGACAATGAAATTTTGGTTTGCCAAAAAGTTTCCGAAATCGATTTTGGATTTCACTTTTCATTATTTTGGGGGCTTAAAAATGATGTTTTGGTTGGTCTCTAAAAAAATGATTTGTCAAAGTCGAGTTTTAAAAGGCAACTTGCATACAAGTTTGACTAGTGACAATGAAATTTTGGTTTGCAAAAAGTTTCCGAAATCGATTTTGGATTTCACTTTTCATTATTTTGGGGGCTTAAAAATGATGTTTTGGTTGGTCTCTAAAAAAATGATTTGTCAAAGTCGAGTTTTAAAAGGCAACTTGCATACAAGTTTGACTAGTGACAATGAAATTTTGTTTTGCCAAAAAGTTTCCGAAATCGATTTTGGATTTCACTTTTCATTATTTTGGGGGCTTAAAAATGATGTTTTGGTTGGTCTCTAAAAAAATGATTTGTCAAAGTCGAGTTTTAAAAGGCAACTTGCATACAAGTTTGACTAGTGACAATGAAATTTTGGTTTGCCAAAAAGTTTCCGAAATCGATTTTGGATTTCACTTTTCATTATTTTGGGTGCTCAAAAATGATGTTTTGGTTGGTCTCTGAAAAAATGATTTGTCAAAGTCGAGTTTTAAAAGGCAACTTGCATACAAGTTTGACTAGTGACAATTAAATTTTGGTTTGCCAAAAAGTTTCCGAAATCGATTTTGGATTTCACTTTTCATTATTTTGGGTGCTCAAAAATGATGTTTTGGTTGGTCTCTGAAAAAATGATTTGTCAAAGTCGAGTTTTAAAAGGCAACTTGCATACAAGTTTGACTTGTGACAATGTAATTTTGGTTTGCCAAAAAGTTTCCGAAATCGATTTTGGATTTCACTTTTCATTATTTTGGGGGCTCAAAAATGATGTTTTGGTTGGTCTCTGAAAAAATGATTTGTCAAAGTCGAGTTTTAAAAGGCAACTTGCATACAAGTTTGACTAGTGACAATGAAATTTTGGTTTGCCAAAAAGTTTCCGAAATCGATTTTGGATTTTACTTTTCATTATTTTGGGGGCTTAAAAATGATGTTTTGGTTGGTCTCTAAAAAAATGATTTGTCAAAGTCGAGTTTTAAAAAGCAACTTTCATACAAGTTTGACTAGTTACATTGAAATTTTGGTTTGCCAAAAAGTTTCCGAAATCGATTTTGGATTTCACTTTTCATTATTTTGGGGGCTCAAAAATGATGTTTTGGTTGGTCTCTAAAAAAATGATTTGTCAAAGTCGAGTTTTAAAAGGCAACTTGCATACAAGTTTGACTAGTGACAATGAAATTTTGGTTTGCCAAAAAGTTTCCGAAATCGATTTTGGATTTCACTTTTCATTATTTTGGGGGCTTAAAAATGATGTTTTGGTTGGTCTCTAAAAAATGATTTGTCAAAGTCGAGTTTTAAAAAGCAACTTTCATACAAGTTTGACTAGTTACATTGAAATTTTGGTTTGCCAAAAAGTTTCCGAAATCGATTTTGGATTTTACTTTTCATTATTTTGGGTGCTCAAAAATGATGTTTTGGTTGGTCTCTGAAAAAATGATTTGTCAAAGTCGAGTTTTAAAAGGCAACTTGCATACAAGTTTGACTTGTGACAATGTAATTTTGGTTTGCCAAAAAGTTTCCGAAATCGATTTTGGATTTCACTTTTCATTATTTTGGGGGCTCAAAAATGATGTCTTGGTTGGTCTCTGAAAAAATGATTTGTCAAAGTCGAGTTTTAAAAGGCAACTTGCATACAAGTTTGACTAGTGACAATGAAATTTTGGTTTGCCAAAAAGTTTCCGAAATCGATTTTGGATTTTACTTTTCATTATTTTGGGGGCTTAAAAATGATGTTTTGGTTGGTCTCTAAAAAAATGATTTGTCAAAGTCGAGTTTTAAAAGGCAACTTGCATACAAGTTTGACTAGTGACAATTAAATTTTGGTTTGCCAAAAAGTTTCCGAAATCGATTTTGGATTTCACTTTTCATTATTTTGGGTGCTCAAAAATGATGTTTTGGTTGGTCTCTGAAAAAATGATTTGTCAAAGTCGAGTTTTAAAAGGCAACTTGCATACAAGTTTGACTTGTGACAATGTAATTTTGGTTTGCCAAAAAGTTTCCGAAATCGATTTTGGATTTCACTTTTCATTATTTTGGGGGCTCAAAAATGATGTCTTGGTTGGTCTCTGAAAAAATGATTTGTCAAAGTCGAGTTTTAAAAGGCAACTTGCATACAAGTTTGACTAGTGACAATGAAATTTTGGTTTGCCAAAAAGTTTCCGAAATCGATTTTGGATTTCACTTTTCATTATTTTGGGTGCTCAAAAATGATGTTTTGGTTGGTCTCTGAAAAAATGATTTGTCAAAGTCGAGTTTTAAAAGGCAACTTGCATACAAGTTTGACTAGTGACAATTAAATTTTGGTTTGCCAAAAAGTTTCCGAAATCGATTTTGGATTTCACTTTTCATTATTTTGGGTGCTCAAAAATGATGTTTTGGTTGGTCTCTGAAAAAATGATTTGTCAAAGTCGAGTTTTAAAAGGCAACTTGCATACAAGTTTGACTTGTGACAATGTAATTTTGGTTTGCCAAAAAGTTTCCGAAATCGATTTTGGATTTCACTTTTCATTATTTTGGGGGCTCAAAAATGATGTCTTGGTTGGTCTCTGAAAAAATGATTTGTCAAAGTCGAGTTTAAAAGGCAACTTGCATACAAGTTTGACTAGTGACAATGAAATTTTGGTTTGCCAAAAAGTTTCCGAAATCGATTTTGGATTTTACTTTTCATTATTTTGGGGGCTTAAAAATGATGTTTTGGTTGGTCTCTAAAAAAATGATTTGTCAAAGTCGAGTTTTAAAAAGCAACTTTCATACAAGTTTGACTAGTTACATTGAAATTTTGGTTTGCCAAAAAGTTTCCGAAATCGATTTTGGATTTCACTTTTCATTATTTTGGGGGCTCAAAAATGATGTTTTGGTTGGTCTCTAAAAAAATGATTTGTCAAAGTCGAGTTTTAAAAGGCAACTTGCATACAAGTTTGACTAGTGACAATGAAATTTTGGTTTGCCAAAAAGTTTCCGAAATCGATTTTGGATTTCACTTTTCATTATTTTGGGGGCTCAAAAATGATGTTTTGGTTGGTCTCTAAAAAATGATTTGTCAAAGTCGAGTTTTAAAAAGCAACTTTCATACAAGTTTGACTAGTTACATTGAAATTTTGGTTTGCCAAAAAGTTTCCGAAATCGATTTTGGATTTTACTTTTCATTATTTTGGGTGCTCAAAAATGATGTTTTGGTTGGTCTCTGAAAAAATGATTTGTCAAAGTCGAGTTTTAAAAGGCAACTTGCATACAAGTTTGACTTGTGACAATGTAATTTTGGTTTGCCAAAAAGTTTCCGAAATCGATTTTGGATTTCACTTTTCATTATTTTGGGGGCTCAAAAATGATGTCTTGGTTGGTCTCTAAAAAATGATTTGTCAAAGTCGAGTTTTAAAAGGCAGCTTGCATACAAGTTTGACTAGTGACAATTAAATTTTGGTTTGCCAAAAAGTTTCCGAAATCGATTTTGGATTTCAGTTTTCATTATTTTGGGTGCTCAAAAATGATGTTTTGGTTGGTCTCTGAAAAAATGACTTGTCAAAGTCGAGTTTTAAAAGGCAACTTGCATACAAGTTTGACTTGTGACAATGTAATTTTGGTTTGCCAAAAAGTTTCCGAAATCGATTTTGGATTTCACTTTTCATTATTTTGGGGGCTCAAAAATGATGTCTTGGTTGGTCTCTGAAAAAATGATTTGTCAAAGTCGAGTTTTAAAAGGCAACTTGCATACAAGTTTGACTAGTGACAATTAAATTTTGGTTTGCCAAAAAGTTTCCGAAATCGATTTTGGATTTCACTTTTCATTATTTTGGGTGCTCAAAAATGATGTTTTGGTTGGTCTCTGAAAAAATGATTTGTCAAAGTCGAGTTTTAAAAGGCAACTTGCATACAAGTTTGACTTGTGACAATGTAATTTTGGTTTGCCAAAAAGTTTCCGAAATCGATTTTGGATTTCACTTTTCATTATTTTGGGGGCTCAAAAATGATGTCTTGGTTGGTCTCTGAAAAAATGATTTGTCAAAGTCGAGTTTTAAAAGGCAACTTGCATACAAGTTTGACTAGTGACAATGAAATTTTGGTTTGCCAAAAAGTTTCCGAAATCAATTTTGGATTTTACTTTTCATTATTTTGGGGGCTTAAAAATGATGTTTTGGTTGGTCTCTAAAAAAATGATTTGTCAAAGTCGAGTTTTAAAAAGCAACTTTCATACAAGTTTGACTAGTTACATTGAAATTTTGGTTTGCCAAAAAGTTTCCGAAATCGATTTTGGATTTCACTTTTCATTATTTTGGGGGCTCAAAAATGATGTTTTGGTTGGTCTCTAAAAAAATGATTTGTCAAAGTCGAGTTTTAAAAGGCAACTTGCATACAAGTTTGACTAGTGACAATGAAATTTTGGTTTGCCAAAAAGTTTCCGAAATCGATTTTGGATTTCACTTTTCATTATTTTGGGTGCTCAAAAATGATGTTTTGGTTGGTCTCTGAAAAAATGATTTGTCAAAGTCGAGTTTTAAAAGGCAACTTGCATACAAGTTTGACTTGTGACAATGTAATTTTGGTTTGCCAAAAAGTTTCCGAAATCGATTTTGGATTTCACTTTTCATTATTTTGGGGGCTCAAAAATGATGTTTTGGTTGGTCTCTAAAAAAATGATTTGTCAAAGTCGAGTTTTAAAAGGCAACTTGCATACAAGTTTGACTTGTGACAATGTAATTTTGGTTTGCCAAAAAGTTTCCGAAATCGATTTTGGATTTCACTTTTCATTATTTTGGGTGCTCAAAAATGATGTTTTGGTTGGTCTCTGAAAAAATGATTTGTCAAAGTCGAGTTTTAAAAGGCAACTTGCATACAAGTTTGACTTGTGACAATGTAATTTTGGTTTGCCAAAAAGTTTCCGAAATCGATTTTGGATTTCACTTTTCATTATTTTGGGGGCTTAAAAATGATGTTTTGGTTGGTCTCTAAAAAAATGATTTGTCAAAGTCGAGTTTTAAAAGGCAACTTGCATACAAGTTTGACTTGTGACAATGTAATTTTGGTTTGCCAAAAAGTTTCCGAAATCGATTTTGGATTTCACTTTTCATTATTTTGGGGGCTCAAAAATGATGTTTTGGTTGGTCTCTAAAAAAATGATTTGTCAAAGTCGAGTTTTAAAAGGCAACTTGCATACAAGTTTGACTTGTGACAATGTAATTTTGGTTTGCCAAAAAGTTTCCGAAATCGATTTTGGATTTCACTTTTCATTATTTTGGGGGCTCAAAAATGATGTCTTGGTTGGTCTCTGAAAAAATGATTTGTCAAAGTCGAGTTTTAAAAGGCAACTTGCATACAAGTTTGACTAGTGACAATTAAATTTTGGTTTGCCAAAAAGTTTCCGAAATCGATTTTGGATTTCACTTTTCATTATTTTGGGTGCTCAAAAATGATGTTTTGGTTGGTCTCTGAAAAAATGATTTGTCAAAGTCGAGTTTTAAAAGGCAACTTGCATACAAGTTTGACTTGTGACAATGTAATTTTGGTTTGCCAAAAAGTTTCCGAAATCGATTTTGGATTTCACTTTTCATTATTTTGGGGGCTCAAAAATGATGTCTTGGTTGGTCTCTGAAAAAATGATTTGTCAAAGTCGAGTTTTAAAAGGCAACTTGCATACAAGTTTGACTAGTGACAATGAAATTTTGGTTTGCCAAAAAGTTTCCGAAATCAATTTTGGATTTTACTTTTCATTATTTTGGGGGCTTAAAAATGATGTTTTGGTTGGTCTCTAAAAAAATGATTTGTCAAAGTCGAGTTTTAAAAAGCAACTTTCATACAAGTTTGACTAGTTACATTGAAATTTTGGTTTGCCAAAAAGTTTCCGAAATCGATTTTGGATTTCACTTTTCATTATTTTGGGGGCTCAAAAATGATGTTTTGGTTGGTCTCTAAAAAAATGATTTGTCAAAGTCGAGTTTTAAAAGGCAACTTGCATACAAGTTTGACTAGTGACAATGAAATTTTGGTTTGCCAAAAAGTTTCCGAAATCGATTTTGGATTTCACTTTTCATTATTTTGGGGGCTTAAAAATGATGTTTTGGTTGGTCTCTAAAAAATGATTTGTCAAAGTCGAGTTTTAAAAAGCAACTTTCATACAAGTTTGACTAGTTACATTGAAATTTTGGTTTGCCAAAAAGTTTCCGAAATCGATTTTGGATTTCACTTTTCATTATTTTGGGGGCTCAAAAATGATGTTTTGGTTGGTCTCTGAAAAAATGATTTGTCAAAGTCGAGTTTTAAAAGGCAACTTGCATACAAGTTTGACTAGTGACAATGAAATTTTGGTTTGCCAAAAAGTTTCCGAAATCGATTTTGGATTTCACTTTTCATTATTTTGGGGGCTTAAAAATGATGTTTTGGTTGGTCTCTAAAAAATGATTTGTCAAAGTCGAGTTTTAAAAGGCAACTTGCATACAAGTTTGACTAGTGACAATGAAATTTTGGTTTGCCAAAAAGTTTCCGAAATCGATTTTGGATTTCACTTTTCATTATTTTGGGGGCTTAAAAATGATGTTTTGGTTGGTCTCTAAAAAATGATTTGTCAAAGTCGAGTTTTAAAAGGCAACTTGCATACAAGTTTGACTAGTGACAATGAAATTTTGGTTTGCCAAAAAGTTTCCGAAATCGATTTTGGATTTCACTTTTCATTATTTTGGGGGCTTAAAAATGATGTTTTGGTTGGTCTCTAAAAAAATGATTTGTCAAAGTCGAGTTTTAAAAGGCAACTTGCATACAAGTTTGACTAGTGACAATGTAATTTTGGTTTGCCAAAAAGTTTCCGAAATCGATTTTGGATTTCACTTTTCATTATTTTGGGGGCTCAAAAATGATGTTTTGGTTGGTCTCTGAAAAAATGATTTGTCAAAGTCGAGTTTTAAAAGGCAACTTGCATACAAGTTTGACTAGTGACAATGAAATTTTGGTTTGCCAAAAAGTTTCCGAAATCGATTTGGGATTTCACTTTTCATTATTTTGGGGGCTTAAAAATGATGTTTTGGTTGGTCTCTAAAAAAATGATTTGTCAAAGTCGAGTTTTAAAAAGCAACTTTCATACAAGTTTGACTAGTTACATTGAAATTTTGGTTTGCCAAAAAGTTTCCGAAATCGATTTTGGATTTCACTTTTCATTATTTTGGGGGCTCAAAAATGATGTTTTGGTTGGTCTCTAAAAAAATGATTTGTCAAAGTCGAGTTTTAAAAGGCAACTTGCATACAAGTTTGACTAGTGACAATGAAATTTTGGTTTGCCAAAAAGTTTCCGAAATCGATTTTGGATTTCACTTTTCATTATTTTGGGGGCTTAAAAATGATGTTTTGGTTGGTCTCTAAAAAATTATTTGTCAAAGTCGAGTTTTAAAAGGCAACTTGCATACAAGTTTGACTAGTGACAATGAAATTTTGGTTTGCCAAAAAGTTTCCGAAATCGATTTTGGATTTCACTTTTCATTATTTTGGGGGCTTAAAAATGATGTTTTGGTTGGTCTCTGAAAAAGTGATTTGTCAAAGTCGAGTTTTAAAAGGCAACTTGCATACAAGTTTGACTAGTGACAATGTAATTTTGGTTTGCCAAAAAGTTTCCGAAATCGATTTTGGATTTCACTTTTTATTATTTTGGGTGCTTAAAAATGATGTTTTGGTTGGTCTCTAAAAAAATGATTTGTCAAAGTCGAGTTTTAAAAGGCAACTTGCATACAAGTTTGACTAGTGACAATGTAATTTTGGTTTGCCAAAAAGTTTCCGAAATCGATTTTGGATTTCACTTTTCATTATTTTGGGTGCTTAAAAATGATGTTTTGGTTGGTCTCTGAAAAAATGATTTGTCAAAGTCGAGTTTTAAAAGGCAACTTGCATACAAGTTTGACTAGTGACAATGAAATTTTGGTTTGCCAAAAAGTTTCCGAAATCGATTTTGGATTGCATTTTTCATTACTTTGGGGGCTTAAAAATGATGTTTTGGTTGGTCTCTGAAAAAATGATTTGTCAAAGTCGAGTTTTAAAAGGCAACTTGCATACAAGTTTGACTAGTGACAATGAAATTTTGGTTTGCCAAAAAGTTTCCGAAATCGATTTTGGATTTCACTTTTCATTATTTTGGGGGCTTAAAAATGATGTTTTGGTTGGTCTCTAAAAAATGATTTGTCAAAGTCGAGTTTTAAAAGGCAACTTGCATACAAGTTTGACTAGTGACAATGAAATTTTGGTTTGCCAAAAAGTTTCCGAAATCGATTTTGGATTGCATTTTTCATTATTTTGGGGGCTTAAAAATGATGTTTTGGTTGGTCTCTAAAAAAATGATTTGTCAAAGTCGAGTTTTAAAAGGCAAATTGCATACAAGTTTGACTAGTGACAATGAAATTTTGGTTTGCCAAAAAGATTCCGAAATCGATTTTGGATTTCACTTTTCATTATTTTGGGTGCTCAAAAATGATGTTTTGGTTGGTCTCTGAAAAAATGATTTGTCAAAGTCGAGTTTTAAAAGGCAACTTGCATACAAGTTTGACTAGTGACAATGAAATTTTGGTTTGCCAAAAAGTTTCCGAAATCGATTTTGGATTTCACTTTTCATTATTTTGGGGGCTCAAAAATGATGTTTTGGTTGGTCTCTAAAAAAATGATTTGTCAAAGTCGAGTTTTAAAAGGCAACTTGCATACAAGTTTGACTAGTGACAATGAAATTTTGGTTTGCCAAAAAGTTTCCGAAATCGATTTTGGATTTCACTTTTCATTATTTTGGGTGCTTAAAAATGATGTTTTGGTTGGTCTCTAAAAAAATGATTTGTCAAAGTCGAGTTTTAAAAGGCAACTTGCATACAAGTTTGACTAGTGACAATGAAATTTTGGTTTGCCAAAAAGTTTCCGAAATCGATTTTGGATTTCACTTTTCATTATTTTGGGGGCTCAAAAATGATGTTTAGGTTGGTCTCTAAAAAAATGATTTGTCAAAGTCGAGTTGTAAAAGGCAACTTGCATACAAGTTTGACTAGTGACAATGAAATTTTGGTTTGCCAAAAAGTTTCCGAAATCGATTTTGGATTTCACTTTTCATTATTTTGGGTGCTCAAAAATGATGTTTTGGTTGGTCTCTGAAAAAATGATTTGTCAAAGTCGAGTTTTAAAAGGCAACTTGCATACAAGTTTGACTAGTGACAATGAAATTTTGGTTTGCCAAAAAGTTTCCGAAATCGATTTTGGATTGCATTTTTCATTATTTGGGGGCTTAAAAATGATGTTTTGGTTGGTCTCTAAAAAAATGATTTGTCAAAGTCGAGTTTTAAAAGGCAACTTGCATACAAGTTTGACTAGTGACAATGAAATTTTGGTTTGCCAAAAAGTTTCCGAAATCGATTTTGGATTTCACTTTTCATTATTTTGGGTGCTCAAAAATGATGTTTTGGTTGGTCTCTGAAAAAATGATTTGTCAAAGTCGAGTTTTAAAAGGCAACTTGCATACAAGTTTGACTAGTGACAATGAAATTTTGGTTTGCCAAAAAGTTTCCGAAATCGATTTTGGATTTCACTTTTCATTATTTTGGGGGCTCAAAAATGATGTTTTGGTTGGTCTCTAAAAAAATGATTTGTCAAAGTCGAGTTTTAAAAGGCAACTTGCATACAAGTTTGACTAGTGACAATGAAATTTTGGTTTGCCAAAAAGTTTCCGAAATCGATTTTGGATTTCACTTTTCATTATTTTGGGTGCTCAAAAATGATGTTTTGGTTGGTCTCTGAAAAAATGATTTGTCAAAGTCGAGTTTGAAAAGGCAACTTGCATACAAGTTTGACTAGTGACAATGAAATTTTGGTTTGCCAAAAAGTTTCCGAAATCGATTTTGGATTGCATTTTTCATTATTTGGGGGCTTAAAAATGATGTTTTGGTTGGTCTCTAAAAAAATGATTTGTCAAAGTCGAGTTTTAAAAGGCAACTTGCATACAAGTTTGACTAGTGACAATGAAATTTTGGTTTGCCAAAAAGTTTCCGAAATCGATTTTGGATTTCACTTTTCATTATTTTGGGTGCTCAAAAATGATGTTTTGGTTGGTCTCTGAAAAAATGATTTGTCAAAGTCGAGTTTTAAAAGGCAACTTGCATACAAGTTTGACTAGTGACAATGAAATTTTGGTTTGCCAAAAAGTTTCCGAAATCGATTTTGGATTTCACTTTTCATTATTTTGGGGGCTCAAAAATGATGTTTTGGTTGGTCTCTAAAAAAATGATTTGTCAAAGTCGAGTTTTAAAAGGCAACTTGCATACAAGTTTGACTAGTGACAATGAAATTTTGGTTTGCCAAAAAGTTTCCGAAATCGATTTTGGATTTCACTTTTCATTATTTTGGGTGCTCAAAAATGATGTTTTGGTTGGTCTCTGAAAAAATGATTTGTCAAAGTCGAGTTTGAAAAGGCAACTTGCATACAAGTTTGACTAGTGACAATGAAATTTTGGTTTGCCAAAAAGTTTCCGAAATCGATTTTGGATTGCATTTTTCATTATTTGGGGGCTTAAAAATGATGTTTTGGTTGGTCTCTAAAAAAATGATTTGTCAAAGTCGAGTTTTAAAAGGCAACTTGCATACAAGTTTGACTAGTGACAATGAAATTTTGGTTTGCCAAAAAGTTTCCGAAATCGATTTTGGATTTCACTTTTCATTATTTTGGGTGCTCAAAAATGATGTTTTGGTTGGTCTCTGAAAAAATGATTTGTCAAAGTCGAGTTTTAAAAGGCAACTTGCATACAAGTTTGACTAGTGACAATGAAATTTTGGTTTGCCAAAAAGTTTCCGAAATCGATTTTGGATTTCACTTTTCATTATTTTGGGGGCTTAAAAATGATGTTTTGGTTGGTCTCTAAAAAAATGATTTGTCAAAGTCGAGTTTTAAAAGGCAACTTGCATACAAGTTTGACTAGTGACAATGAAATTTTGGTTTGCCAAAAAGTTTCCGAAATCGATTTTGGATTTCACTTTTCATTATTTTGGGTGCTTAAAAATGATGTTTTGGTTGGTCTCTAAAAAAATGATTTGTCAAAGTCGAGTTTTAAAAGGCAACTTGCATACAAGTTTGACTAGTGACAATGAAATTTTGGTTTGCCAAAAAGTTTCCGAAATCGATTTTGGATTTCACTTTTCATTATTTTGGGGGCTCAAAAATGATGTTTTGGTTGGTCTCTAAAAAAATGATTTGTCAAAGTCGAGTTTTAAAAGGCAACTTGCATACAAGTTTGACTAGTGACAATGAAATTTTGGTTTGCCAAAAAGTTTCCGAAAACGATTTTGGATTTCACTTTTCATTATTTTGGGTGCTCAAAAATGATGTTTTGGTTGGTCTCTGAAAAAATGATTTGTCAAAGTCGAGTTTTAAAAGGCAACTTGCATACAAGTTTGACTAGTTACATTGAAATGTTGGTTTGCCAAAAAGTTTCCGAAATCGATTTTGGATTTCACTTTTAATTATTTTGGGGACTCAAAAATGATGTTTTGGTTGGTCTCTGAAAACATGATTTGTCACAGTCGAGTTTTAAAAGGCAACTTGCATACAAGTTTGACTAGTGACAATGAAATTTTGGTTTGCCAAAAAGTTTCCGAAATCGATTTTGGATTTCACTTTTCATTATTTTGGGGGCTCAAAAATGATGTTTTGGTTGGTCTCTGAAAAAAAGATTTGTCAAAGTCGAGTTTTAAAAGGCAACTTGCATACAAGTTTGACTAGTGACAATGAAATTTTGGTTTGCCAAAAAGTTTCCGAAATCGATTTTGGATCGAACTTTTCATTATTTTGGGGGCTCAAAAATGATGTTTTGGTTGGTCTCTACAAAAATGGTTTGTCAAAGTCGAGTTTTAAAAGGCAACTTGCATACAAGTTTGACTAGTGACAATGAAATTTTGGTTTGCCAAAAAGTTTCCGAAATCGATTTTGGATTTCACTTTTCATTATTTTGGGGGCTTAAAAAGGATGGTTTGGTTGGTCTATGAAAAAATGATTTGTCAAAGTCGAGTTTCAAAAGGCAACTTGCATACAAGTTTGACTAGTGACAATGAAATTTTGGTTTGCCAAAAAGTTTCCGAAATCGATTTTGGATCGAACTTTTCATTATTTTGGGGGCTCAAAAATGATGTTTTGGTTGGTCTCTACAAAAATGGTTTGTCAAAGTCGAGTTTTAAAAGGCAACTTGCATACAAGTTTGACTAGTGACAATGAAATTTTGGTTTGCCAAAAAGTTTCCGAAATCGATTTTGGATCGAACTTTTCATTATTTTGGGGGCTCAAAAATGATGTTTTGGTTGGTCTCTACAAAAATGGTTTGTCAAAGTCGAGTTTTAAAAGGCAACTTGCATACAAGTTTGACTAGTGACAATGAAATTTTGGTTTGCCAAAAAGTTTCCGAAATCGATTTTGGATTTCACTTTTCATTATTTTGGGGGCTTAAAAAGGATGGTTTGGTTGGTCTCTGAAAAAATGATTTGTCAAAGTCGAGTTTCAAAAGGCAACTTGCATACAAGTTTGACTAGTGACAATGAAATTTTGGTTTGCCAAAAAGTTTCCGAAATCGATTTTGGATCGAACTTTTCATTATTTTGGGGGCTCAAAAATGATGTTTTGGTTGGTCTCTACAAAAATGGTTTGTCAAAGTCGAGTTTTAAAAGGCAACTTGCATACAAGTTTGACTAGTTACATTGAAATGTTGGTTTGCCAAAAAGTTTCCGAAATCGATTTTGGATTTCACTTTTAATTATTTTGGGGACTCAAAAATGATGTTTTGGTTGGTCTCTGAAAACATGATTTGTCACAGTCGAGTTTTAAAAGGCAACTTGCATACAAGTTTGACTAGTGACAATGAAATTTTGGTTTGCCAAAAAGTTTCCGAAATCGATTTTGGATTTCACTTTTCATTATTTTGGGGGCTTAAAAAGGATGGTTTGGTTGGTCTCTGAAAAAATGATTTGTCAAAGTCGAGTTTCAAAAGGCAACTTGCATACAAGTTTGACTAGTGACAATGAAATTTTGGTTTGCCAAAAAGTTTCCGAAATCGATTTTGGATCGAACTTTTCATTATTTTGGGGGCTCAAAAATGATGTTTTGGTTGGTCTCTACAAAAATGGTTTGTCAAAGTCGAGTTTTAAAAGGCAACTTGCATACAAGTTTGACTAGTGACAATGAAATTTTGGTTTGCCAAAAAGTTTCCGAAATCGATTTTGGATTTCACTTTTCATTATTTTGGGGGCTTAAAAAGGATGGTTTGGTTGGTCTCTGAAAAAATGATTTGTCAAAGTCGAGTTTCAAAAGGCAACTTGCATACAAGTTTGACTAGTGACAATGAAATTTTGGTTTGCCAAAAAGTTTCCGAAATCGATTTTGGATCGAACTTTTCATTATTTTGGGGGCTCAAAAATGATGTTTTGGTTGGTCTCTACAAAAATGGTTTGTCAAAGTCGAGTTTTAAAAGGCAACTTGCATACAAGTTTGACTAGTTACATTGAAATGTTGGTTTGCCAAAAAGTTTCCGAAATCGATTTTGGATTTCACTTTTAATTATTTTGGGGACTCAAAAATGATGTTTTGGTTGGTCTCTGAAAACATGATTTGTCACAGTCGAGTTTTAAAAGGCAACTTGCATACAAGTTTGACTAGTGACAATGAAATTTTGGTTTGCCAAAAAGTTTCCGAAATCGATTTTGGATTGCATTTTTCATTATTTTGGGGGCTTAAAAATGATGTTTTGGTTGGTCTCTAAAAAAATGATTTGTCAAAGTCGAGTTTTAAAAGGCAACTTGCATACAAGTTTGACTAGTGACAATGAAATTTTGGTTTGCAAAAAAGTTTCCGAAATCGATTTTGGATTTCACTTTTCATTATTTTGGGGGCTTAAAAAGGATGGTTTGGTTGGTCTCTGAAAAAATGATTTGTCAAAGTCGAGTTTCAAAAGGCAACTTGCATACAAGTTTGACTAGTGACAATGAAATTTTGGTTTGCCAAAAAGTTTCCGAAATCGATTTTGGATCGAACTTTTCATTATTTTGGGGGCTCAAAAATGATGTTTTGGTTGGTCTCTACAAAAATGGTTTGTCAAAGTCGAGTTTTAAAAGGCAACTTGCATACAAGTTTGACTAGTTACATTGAAATGTTGGTTTGCCAAAAAGTTTCCGAAATCGATTTTGGATTTCACTTTTAATTATTTTGGGGACTCAAAAATGATGTTTTGGTTGGTCTCTGAAAACATGATTTGTCACAGTCGAGTTTTAAAAGGCAACTTGCATACAAGTTTGACTAGTGACAATGAAATTTTGGTTTGCCAAAAAGTTTCCGAAATCGATTTTGGATTTCACTTTTCATTATTTTGGGGGCTTAAAAAGGATGGTTTGGTTGGTCTCTGAAAAAATGATTTGTCAAAGTCGAGTTTCAAAAGGCAACTTGCATACAAGTTTGACTAGTGACAATGAAATTTTGGTTTGCCAAAAAGTTTCCGAAATCGATTTTGGATCGAACTTTTCATTATTTTGGGGGCTCAAAAATGATGTTTTGGTTGGTCTCTACAAAAATGGTTTGTCAAAGTCGAGTTTTAAAAGGCAACTTGCATACAAGTTTGACTAGTGACAATGAAATTTTGGTTTGCCAAAAAGTTTCCGAAATCGATTTTGGATCGAACTTTTCATTATTTTGGGGGCTCAAAAATGATGTTTTGGTTGGTCTCTACAAAAATGGTTTGTCAAAGTCGAGTTTTAAAAGGCAACTTGCATACAAGTTTGACTAGTGACAATGAAATTTTGGTTTGCCAAAAAGTTTCCGAAATCGATTTTGGATTTCACTTTTCATTATTTTGGGGGCTTAAAAAGGATGGTTTGGTTGGTCTCTGAAAAAATGATTTGTCAAAGTCGAGTTTCAAAAGGCAACTTGCATACAAGTTTGACTAGTGACAATGAAATTTTGGTTTGCCAAAAAGTTTCCGAAATCGATTTTGGATCGAACTTTTCATTATTTTGGGGGCTCAAAAATGATGTTTTGGTTGGTCTCTACAAAAATGGTTTGTCAAAGTCGAGTTTTAAAAGGCAACTTGCATACAAGTTTGACTAGTTACATTGAAATGTTGGTTTGCCAAAAAGTTTCCGAAATCGATTTTGGATTTCACTTTTAATTATTTTGGGGACTCAAAAATGATGTTTTGGTTGGTCTCTGAAAACATGATTTGTCACAGTCGAGTTTTAAAAGGCAACTTGCATACAAGTTTGACTAGTGACAATGAAATTTTGGTTTGCCAAAAAGTTTCCGAAATCGATTTTGGATTGCATTTTTCATTATTTTGGGGGCTTAAAAATGATGTTTTGGTTGGTCTCTAAAAAAATGATTTGTCAAAGTCGAGTTTTAAAAGGCAACTTGCATACAAGTTTGACTAGTGACAATGAAATTTTGGTTTGCAAAAAAGTTTCCGAAATCGATTTTGGATTTCACTTTTCATTATTTTGGGTGCTCA
This sequence comes from Anopheles marshallii, assembly GCF_943734725.1. Taxonomy (NCBI): domain Eukaryota; kingdom Metazoa; phylum Arthropoda; class Insecta; order Diptera; family Culicidae; genus Anopheles; species Anopheles marshallii. The sequence goes on along the minus strand of NW_026525931.1, from coordinate 220,057 downwards.
AAAATGATGTTTTGGTTGGTCTCTGAAAAAATGATTTGTCAAAGTCGAGTTTTAAAAGGCAACTTGCATACAAGTTTGACTAGTGACAATGAAATTTTGGTTTGCCAAAAAGTTTCCGAAATCGATTTTGGATTTCACTTTTCATTATTTTGGGGGCTTAAAAATGATGTTTTGGTTGGTCTCTAAAAAAATGATTTGTCAAAGTCGAGTTTTAAAAGGCAACTTGCATACAAGTTTGACTAGTGACAATGAAATTTTGGTTTGCCAAAAAGTTTCCGAAATCGATTTTGGATTTCACTTTTCATTATTTTGGGTGCTTAAAAATGATGTTTTGGTTGGTCTCTAAAAAAATGATTTGTCAAAGTCGAGTTTTAAAAGGCAACTTGCATACAAGTTTGACTAGTGACAATGAAATTTTGGTTTGCCAAAAAGTTTCCGAAATCGATTTTGGATTTCACTTTTCATTATTTTGGGGGCTCAAAAATGATGTTTTGGTTGGTCTCTAAAAAAAATGATTTGTCAAAGTCGAGTTTTAAAAGGCAACTTGCATACAAGTTTGACTAGTGACAATGAAATTTTGGTTTGCCAAAAAGTTTCCGAAATCGATTTTGGATTTCACTTTTCATTATTTTGGGTGCTCAAAAATGATGTTTTGGTTGGTCTCTGAAAAAATGATTTGTCAAAGTCGAGTTTTAAAAGGCAACTTGCATACAAGTTTGACTAGTGACAATGAAATTTTGGTTTGCCAAAAAGTTTCCGAAATCGATTTTGGATTTCACTTTTCATTATTTTGGGTGCTCAAAAATGATGTTTTGGTTGGTCTCTGAAAAAATGATTTGTCAAAGTCGAGTTTTAAAAGGCAACTTGCATACAAGTTTGACTAGTGACAATGAAATTTTGGTTTGCCAAAAAGTTTCCGAAATCGATTTTGGATTTCACTTTTCATTATTTTGGGGGCTTAAAAATGATGTTTTGGTTGGTCTCTGAAAAAATGATTTGTCAAAGTCGAGTTTTAAAAGGCAACTTGCATACAAGTTTGACTAGTGACAATGAAATTTTGGTTTGCCAAAAAGTTTCCGAAATCGATTTTGGATTTCACTTTTCATTATTTTGGGTGCTTAAAAATGATGTTTTGGTTGGTCTCTAAAAAAATGATTTGTCAAAGTCGAGTTTTAAAAGGCAACTTGCATACAAGTTTGACTAGTGACAATGAAATTTTGGTTTGCCAAAAAGTTTCCGAAATCGATTTTGGATTGCATTTTTCATTATTTTGGGGGCTTAAAAATGATGTTTTGGTTGGTCTCTAAAAAAATGATTTGTCAAAGTCGAGTTTTAAAAGGCAACTTGCATACAAGTTTGACTAGTGACAATGAAATTTTGGTTTGCCAAAAAGTTTCCGAAATCGATTTTGGATTTCACTTTTCATTATTTTGTGTGCTCAAAAATGATGTTTTGGTTGGTCTCTGAAAAAATGATTTGTCAAAGTCGAGTTTTAAAAGGCAACTTGCATACAAGTTTGACTAGTGACAATGAAATTTTGGTTTGCCAAAAAGTTTCCGAAATCGATTTTGGATTGCATTTTTTCATTATTTTGGGGGCTTAAAAATGATGTTTTGGTTGGTTTCTAAAAAAATGATTTGTCAAAGTCGAGTTTTAAAAGGCAACTTGCGTACAAGTTTGACTAGTGACAATGAAATTTTGGTTTGCCAAAAAGTTTCCGAAATCGATTTTGGATTTCACTTTTCATTATTTTGGGGGCTTAAAAATGATGTTTTGGTTGGTCTCTGAAAAAATGATTTGTCAAAGTCGAGTTTTAAAAGGCAACTTGCATACAAGTTTGACTAGTGACAATGAAATTTTGGTTTGCCAAAAAGTTTCCGAAATCGATTTTGGATTTCACTTTTCATTATTTTGGGGGCTTAAAATGATGTTTTGGTTGGTCTCTAAAAAATGATTTGTCAAAGTCGAGTTTTAAAAGGCAACTTGCATACAAGTTTGACTAGTGACAATGAAATTTTGGTTTGCCAAAAAGTTTCAGAAATCGATTTTGGATTTTACTTTTCATTATTTTGGGGGCTTAAAAATGATGTTTTGGTTGGTCTCTAAAAAAATGATTTGTCAAAGTCGAGTTTTAAAAGGCAACTTGCATACAAGTTTGACTAGTTACATTGAAATTTTGGTTTGCCAAAAAGTTTCCGAAATCGATTTTGGATTTCACTTTTCATTATTTTGGGGGCTCAAAAATGATGTTTTGGTTGGTCTCTAAAAAAATGATTTGTCAAAGTCGAGTTTTAAAAGGCAACTTGCATACAAGTTTGACTAGTGACAATGAAATTTTGGTTTGCCAAAAAGTTTCCGAAATCGATTTTGGATTTCACTTTTCATTATTTTGGGGGCTTAAAAATGATGTTTTGGTTGGTCTCTAAAAAATGATTTGTCAAAGTCGAGTTTTAAAAAGCAACTTTCATACAAGTTTGACTAGTTACATTGAAATGTTGGTTTGCCAAAAAGTTTCCGAAATCGATTTTGGATTTCACTTTTCATTATTTTGGGGGCTCAAAAATGATGTTTTGGTTGGTCTCTGAAAAAATGATTTGTCAAAGTCGAGTTTTAAAAGGCAACTTGCATACAAGTTTGACTAGTGACAATGAAATTTTGGTTTGCCAAAAAGTTTCCGAAATCGATTTTGGATTTCACTTTTCATTATTTTGGGGGCTTAAAAATGATGTTTTGGTTGGTCTCTAAAAAATGATTTGTCAAAGTCGAGTTTTAAAAGGCAACTTGCATACAAGTTTGACTAGTGACAATGAAATTTTGGTTTGCCAAAAAGTTTCCGAAATCGATTTTGGATTTCACTTTTCATTATTTTGGGGGCTTAAAAATGATGTTTTGGTTGGTCTCTAAAAAATGATTTGTCAAAGTCGAGTTTTAAAAGGCAACTTGCATACAAGTTTGACTAGTGACAATGAAATTTTGGTTTGCCAAAAAGTTTCCGAAATCGATTTTGGATTTCACTTTTCATTATTTTGGGGGCTTAAAAATGATGTTTTGGTTGGTCTCTAAAAAATGATTTGTCAAAGTCGAGTTTTAAAAGGCAACTTGCATACAAGTTTGACTAGTGACAATGAAATTTTGGTTTGCCAAAAAGTTTCCGAAATCGATTTTGGATTTCACTTTTCATTATTTTGGGGGCTTAAAAATGATGTTTTGGTTGGTCTCTAAAAAATGATTTGTCAAAGTCGAGTTTTAAAAGGCAACTTGCATACAAGTTTGACTAGTGACAATGAAATTTTGGTTTGCCAAAAAGTTTCCGAAATCGATTTTGGATTTCACTTTTCATTATTTTGGGGGCTTAAAAATGATGTTTTGGTTGGTCTCTAAAAAATGATTTGTCAAAGTCGAGTTTTAAAAGGCAACTTGCATACAAGTTTGACTAGTGACAATGAAATTTTGGTTTGCCAAAAAGTTTCCAAAATCGATTTTGGATTTCACTTTTCATTATTTTGGGGGCTCAAAAATGATGTTTTGGTTGGTCTCTAAAAAAATGATTTGTCAAAGTCGAGTTTTAAAAGGCAACTTGCATACAAGTTTGACTAGTGACAATGAAATTTTGGTTTGCCAAAAAGTTTCCGAAATCGATTTTGGATTTCACTTTTCATTATTTTGGGGGCTTAAAAATGATGTTTTGGTTGGTCTCTAAAAAATGATTTGTCAAAGTCGAGTTTTAAAAGGCAACTTGCATACAAGTTTGACTAGTGACAATGAAATTTTGGTTTGCCAAAAAGTTTCCGAAATCGATTTTGGATTTCACTTTTCATTATTTTGGGGGCTTAAAAATGATGTTTTGGTTGGTCTCTGAAAAAATTATTTGTCAAAGTCGAGTTTTAAAAGGCAACTTGCATACAAGTTTGACTAGTGACAATGTAATTTTGGTTTGCCAAAAAGTTTCCGAAATCGATTTTGGATTTCACTTTTTATTATTTTGGGTGCTTAAAAATGATGTTTTGGTTGGTCTCTAAAAAAATGATTTGTCAAAGTCGAGTTTTAAAAGGCAACTTGCATACAAGTTTGACTAGTGACAATGTAATTTTGGTTTGCCAAAAAGTTTCCGAAATCGATTTTGGATTTCACTTTTCATTATTTTGGGTGCTTAAAAATGATGTTTTGGTTGGTCTCTGAAAAAATGATTTGTCAAAGTCGAGTTTTAAAAGGCAACTTGCATACAAGTTTGACTAGTGACAATGAAATTTTGGTTTGCCAAAAAGTTTCCGAAATCGATTTTGGATTGCATTTTTCATTACTTTGGGGGCTTAAAAATGATGTTTTGGTTGGTCTCTGAAAAAATGATTTGTCAAAGTCGAGTTTTAAAAGGCAACTTGCATACAAGTTTGACTAGTGACAATGAAATTTTGGTTTGCCAAAAAGTTTCCGAAATCGATTTTGAATTTCACTTTTCATTATTTTGGGGGCTTAAAAATGATGTTTTGGTTGGTCTCTAAAAAAATGATTTGTCAAAGTCGAGTTTTAAAAGGCAACTTGCATACAAGTTTGACTAGTGACAATGAAATTTTGGTTTGCCAAAAAGTTTCCGAAATCGATTTTGGATTTCACTTTTCATTATTTTGGGGGCTTAAAAATGATGTTATGGTTGGTCTCTAAAAAATGATTTGTCAAAGTCGAGTTTTAAAAGGCAACTTGCATACAAGTTTGACTAGTGACAATGAAATTTTGGTTTGCCAAAAAGTTTCCGAAATCGATTTTGGATTTCACTTTTCATTATTTTGGGTGCTCAAAAATGATGTTTTGGTTGGTCTCTGAAAAAATGATTTGTCAAAGTCGAGTTTTAAAAGGCAACTTGCATACAAGTTTGACTAGTGACAATGAAATTTTGGTTTGCCAAAAAGTTTCCGAAATCGATTTTGGATTTCACTTTTCATTATTTTGGGTGCTCAAAAATGATGTTTTGGTTGGTCTCTGAAAAAATGATTTGTCAAAGTCGAGTTTTAAAAGGCAACTTGCATACAAGTTTGACTAGTGACAATGAAATTTTGGTTTGCCAAAAAGTTTCCGAAATCGATTTTGGATTTCACTTTTCATTATTTTGGGTGCTCAAAAATGATGTTTTGGTTGGTCTCTGAAAAAATGATTTGTCAAAGTCGAGTTTTAAAAGGCAACTTGCATACAAGTTTGACTAGTGACAATGATATTTTGGTTTGCCAAAAAGTTTCCGAAATCAATTTTGGATTGCATTTTTCATTATTTTGGGGGCTTAAAAATGATGTTTTGGTTGGTCTCTAAAAAAATGATTTGTCAAAGTCGAGTTTTAAAAGGCAAATTGCATACAAGTTTGACTAGTGACAATGAAATTTTGGTTTGCCAAAAAGATTCCGAAATCGATTTTGGATTTCACTTTTCATTATTTTGGGGGCTTAAAAATGATGTTTTGGTTGGTCTCTGAAAAAATGATTTGTCAAAGTCGAGTTTTAAAAGGCAACTTGCATACAAGTTTGACTAGTGACAATGAAATTTTGGTTTGCCAAAAAGTTTCCGAAATCGATTTTGAATTTCACTTTTCATTATTTTGGGGGCTTAAAAATGATGTTTTGGTTGGTCTCTAAAAAAATGATTTGTCAAAGTCGAGTTTTAAAAGGCAACTTGCATACAAGTTTGACTAGTGACAATGAAATTTTGGTTTGCCAAAAAGTTTCCGAAATCGATTTTGGATTTCACTTTTCATTATTTTGGGGGCTTAAAAATGATGTTATGGTTGGTCTCTAAAAAATGATTTGTCAAAGTCGAGTTTTAAAAGGCAACTTGCATACAAGTTTGACTAGTGACAATGAAATTTTGGTTTGCCAAAAAGTTTCCGAAATCGATTTTGGATTTCACTTTTCATTATTTTGGGTGCTCAAAAATGATGTTTTGGTTGGTCTCTGAAAAAATGATTTGTCAAAGTCGAGTTTTAAAAGGCAACTTGCATACAAGTTTGACTAGTGACAATGAAATTTTGGTTTGCCAAAAAGTTTCCGAAATCGATTTTGGATTTCACTTTTCATTATTTTGGGTGCTCAAAAATGATGTTTTGGTTGGTCTCTGAAAAAATGATTTGTCAAAGTCGAGTTTTAAAAGGCAACTTGCATACAAGTTTGACTAGTGACAATGAAATTTTGGTTTGCCAAAAAGTTTCCGAAATCGATTTTGGATTTCACTTTTCATTATTTTGGGTGCTCAAAAATGATGTTTTGGTTGGTCTCTGAAAAAATGATTTGTCAAAGTCGAGTTTTAAAAGGCAACTTGCATACAAGTTTGACTAGTGACAATGATATTTTGGTTTGCCAAAAAGTTTCCGAAATCGATTTTGGATTGCATTTTTCATTATTTTGGGGGCTTAAAAATGATGTTTTGGTTGGTCTCTAAAAAAATGATTTGTCAAAGTCGAGTTTTAAAAGGCAAATTGCATACAAGTTTGACTAGTGACAATGAAATTTTGGTTTGCCAAAAAGATTCCGAAATCGATTTTGGATTTCACTTTTCATTATTTTGGGTGCTCAAAAATGATGTTTTGGTTGGTCTCTGAAAAAATGATTTGTCAAAGTCGAGTTTTAAAAGGCAACTTGCATACAAGTTTGACTAGTGACAATGAAATTTTGGTTTGCCAAAAAGTTTCCGAAATCGATCGTGGATTGCACTTTTCATTATTTTGGGGGCTTAAAAATGATGTTTTGGTTGGTCTCTAAAAAAATGATTTGTCAAAGTCGAGTTTTAAAAGGCAAATTGCATACAAGTTTGACTAGTGACAATGAAATTTTGGTTTGCCAAAAAGTTTCCGAAACCGATTTTGGATTTCACTTTTCATTATTTTGGGGGCTTAAAAATAATGTTTTGGTTGGTCTCTGAAAAAATGATTTGTCAAAGTCGAATTTTAAAAGGCAACTTGCATACAAGTTTGACTAGTGACAATGAAATTTTGGATTGCCAAAAAGTTTCCGAAATCGATCGTGGATTGCACTTTTCATTATTTTGGGGGCTTAAAAATGATGTTTTGGTTGGTCTCTAAAAAAATGATTTGTCAAAGTCGAGTTTTAAAAGGCAACTTGCATACAAGTTTGACTAGTGACAATGAAATTTTGGTTTGCCAAAAAGTTTCCGAAATCGATTTTGGATTTCACTTTTCATTATTTTGGGTGCTCAAAAATGATGTTTTGGTTGGTCTCTGAAAAAATGATTTGTCAAAGTCGAGTTTTAAAAGGCAACTTGCATACAAGTTTGACTAGTGACAATGAAATTTTGGTTTGCTAAAAAGTTTCCGAAATCGATTTTGGATTTCACTTTTCATTATTTTGGGGGCTTAAAAATGATGTTTTGGTTGGTCTCTAAAAAATGATTTGTCAAAGTCGAGTTTTAAAAGGCAACTTGCATACAAGTTTGACTAGTGACAATGAAATTTTGGTTTGCCAAAAAGTTTCCGAAATCGATTTTGGATTTCACTTTTCATTATTTTGGGTGCTCAAAAATGATGTTTTGGTTGGTCTCTGAAAAAATGATTTGTCAAAGTCGAGTTTTAAAAGGCAACTTGCATACAAGTTTGACTAGTGACAATGAAATTTTGGTTTGCCAAAAAGTTTCCGAAATCGATTTTGGATTTCACTTTTCATTATTTTGGGTGCTAAAAATGATGTTTTGGTTGGTCTCTGAAAAAATGATTTGTCAAAGTCGAGTTTTAAAAGGCAACTTGCATACAAGTTTGACTAGTGACAATGAAATTTTGGTTTGCCAAAAAGTTTCCGAAATCGATTTTGGATTTCACTTTTCATTATTTTGGGTGCTCAAAAATGATGTTTTGGTTGGTCTCTGAAAAAATGATTTGTCAAAGTCGAGTTTTAAAAGGCAACTTGCATACAAGTTTGACTAGTGACAATGATATTTTGGTTTGCCAAAAAGTTTCCGAAATCGATTTTGGATTGCATTTTTCATTATTTTGGGGGCTTAAAAATGATGTTTTGGTTGGTCTCTAAAAAAATAATTTGTCAAAGTCGAGTTTTAAAAGGCAAATTGCATACAAGTTTGACTAGTGACAATGAAATTTTGGTTTGCCAAAAAGATTCCGAAATCGATTTTGGATTTAACTTTTCATTATTTTGGGTGCTCAAAAATGATGTTTTGGTTGGTCTCTGAAAAAATGATTTGTCAAAGTCGAGTTTTAAAAGGCAACTTGCATACAAGTTTGACTAGTGACAATGAAATTTTGGTTTGCCAAAAAGTTTCCGAAATCGATTTTGGATTTCACTTTTCATTATTTTGGGGGCTCAAAAATGATGTTTTGGTTGGTCGCTAAAAAAATGATTTGTCAAAGTCGAGTTTTAAAAGGCAACTTGCATACAAGTTTGACTAGTGACAATGAAATTTTGGTTTGCCAAAAAGTTTCCGAAATCGATTTTGGATTTCACTTTTCATTATTTTGGGTGCTCAAAAATGATGTTTTGGTTGGTCTCTGAAAAAATGATTTGTCAAAGTCGAGTTTTAAAAGGCAACTTGCATACAAGTTTGACTAGTGACAATGAAATTTTGGTTTGCCAAAAAGTTTCCGAAATCGATTTTGGATTTTACTTTTCATTATTTTGGGGGCTTAAAAATGATGTTTTGGTTGGTCTCTGAAAAAATGATTTGTCAAAGTCGAGTTTGAAAAGGCAACTTGCATACAAGTTTGACTAGTGACAATGAAATTTTGGTTTGCCAAAAAGTTTCCGAAATCGATTTTGGATTTTACTTTTCATTATTTTGGGGGCTTAAAAATAATGTTTTGGTTGGTCTCTGAAAAAATGATTTGTCAAAGTCGAGTTTGAAAAGGCAACTTGCATACAAGTTTGACTATTGACAATGAAATTTTGGATTGCCAAAAAGTTTCCGAAATCGATCGTGGATTGCACTTTTCATTATTTTGGGGGCTTAAAAATGATGTTTTGGTTGGTCTCTGAAAAAATGATTTGTCAAAGTCGAGTTTGAAAAGGCAACTTGCATACAAATTTGACTAGTGACAATGAAATTTTGGATTGCCAAAAAGTTTCCGAAATCGATTTTGGATTTCACTTTTCATTATTTTGGGGGCTCAAAAATGATGGTTTGGTTGGTCTTTGAAAAAATGATTTGTCAAAGTCGAGTTTTAAAAGGCAACTTGCATACAAGTTTGACTAGTGACAATGAATTTTTGGTTTGCCAAAAAGTTTCCGAAATCGAATTTGGATTTCTTTTTTCATTATTTTGGGGGCTTAAAAATGATGTTTTGGTTGGTCTCTGAAAAAATGATTTGTCAAAGTCGAGTTTTAAAAGGCAACTTGCATACAAGTTTGACTAGTGACAATGAAATTTTGGATTGCCAAAAAGTTTCCGAAATCGATCGTGGATTGCACTTTTCATTATTTTGGGGGCTTAAAAATGATGTTTTGGTTGGTCTCTGAAAAAATGATTTGTCAAAGTCGAGTTTGAAAAGGCAACTTGCATACAAATTTGACTAGTGACAATGAAATTTTGGATTGCCAAAAAGTTTCCGAAATCGATTTTGGATTTCACTTTTCATTATTTTGGGGGCTCAAAAATGATGGTTTGGTTGGTCTTTGAAAAAATGATTTGTCAAAGTCGAGTTTTAAAAGGCAACTTGCATCCAAGTTTGACTAGTGACAATGAAATTTTGGATTGCCAAAAAGTTTCTGAAATCGATCGTGGATTGCACTTTTCATTATTTTGGGGGCTTAAAAATGATGGTTTGGTTGGTCTCTGAAAAAATGATTTGTCAAAGTCGAGTTTGAAAAGGCAAGTTGCATACAAATTTGACTAGTGACAATGAAATTTTGGATTGCCAAAAAGTTTCCGAAATCGATTTTGGATTTCACTTTTCATTATTTTGGGGGCTCAAAAATGATGGTTTGGTTGGTCTTTGAAAAAATGATTTGTCAAAGTCGAGTTTTAAAAGGCAACTTGCATACAAGTTTGACTAGTGACAATGAAATTTTGGATTGCCAAAAAGTTTCTGAAATCGATTTTGAATTTTACTTTTCATTATTTTGGGGGCTCAAAAATGATGTTTTGGTTGGTCTCTGAAAAAACGATTTGTCAAAGTCGAGTTTTAAAAGGCAACTTGCATACGAGTTTGACTAGTGACAATGAAATTTTGGTTTTCCAAAAAGTTTCCGAAATCGATCTTGGATTTTACTTTTCATTATTTTGGGGGCTTAAAAATGATGTTTTGGTTGGTCTCTGAAAACATGATTTGTCAAAGTCGAGTTTTAAAAGGCAACTTGCATACAAGTTTGACTAGTGACAATGAAATTTTGGTTTGCCAAATAGTTTCTGGAATCGATCTTGGAATGCACTTTTCATTATTTTGGGGGCTGGCTTTGAAACTTTGCCAAAAAGTTTCCGAAATCGATTTTGGATTTCACTTTTCATTATTTTGGGGGCTCAAAAATGATGGTTTGGTTGGTCTTTGAAAAAATGATTTGTCAAAGTCGAGTTTTAAAAGGCAACTTGCATCCAAGTTTGACTAGTGACAATGAAATTTTGGTTTGCCAAAAAGTTTCCGAAATCGATTTTTGATTTTACTTTTCATTATTTTGGGGGCTTAAAAATGATGTTTTGGTTGGTCTCTGAAAAAACGATTTGTCAAAGTCGAGTTTGAAAAGGCAACTTGCATACGAGTTTGACTAGTGACAATGAAATTTTGGTTTTCCAAAAAGTTTCCGAAATCGATCTTGGATTTTACTTTTCATTATTTTGGGGGCTCAAAAATGATGTTTTGGTTGGTCTCTGAAAACATGATTTGTCAAAGTCGAGTTTTAAAAGGCAACTTGCATACAAGTTTGACTAGTGACAATGAAATTTTGGTTTGCATAATAGTTTCTGAAATCGATCTTGGAATGCACTTTTCATTATTTTGGGGGCTCAAAAATGATGTTTTGGTTGGTCTCTGAAAAAATGATTTATCAAAGTCGAGTTTGAAAAGGCAACTTGCATACAAGTTTGACTAGTTACATTGAAATTTTGGTTTGCCAAAAAGTTTCCGAAATCGATTTTGGATTTCACTTTTCATTATTTTGGGGGCTCAAAAATGATGGTTTGGTTGGTCTCTGAAAAAATGATTTGTCAAAGTCGAGTTTGAAAAGGCAACTTGCATACAAGTTTGACTAGTTACATTGAAATGTTGGTTTGCCAAAAAGTTTCCGAAATCGATTTTGGATTTCACTTTTCATTATTTTGGGGGCTCAAAAATGATGTTTTGGTTGGTCTCTGAAAACATGATTTGTCACAGTCGAGTTTTAAAAGGCAACTTGCATACAAGTTTGACTAGTGACAATGAAATTTTGGTTTGCCAAAAAGTTTCCGAAATCGATTTTGGATTTTACTTTTCATTATTTTGGGGGCTCAAAAATGATGTTTTGTTTGGTCTCTGAAAAAATGATTTGTCACAGTCGAGTTTTAAAAGGCAACTTGCATACAAGTTTGACTAGTGACAATGAAATTTTGGTTTGCCAAAAAGTTTCCGAAATCGATTTTGGATTTTACTTTTCATTATTTTGGGGGCTCAAAAATGATGTTTTGGTTGGTCTCTGAAAAAATGATTTGTCAAAGTCGAGTTTTAAAAGGCAACTTGCATACAAGTTTGACTAGTTACATTGAAATGTTGGTTTGCCAAAAAGTTTCCGAAATCGATTTTGGATTTCACTTTTCATTATTTTGGGGGCTCAAAAATGATGTTTTGGTTGGTCTCTGAAAACATGATTTGTCACAGTCGAGTTTTAAAAGGCAACTTGCATACAAGTTTGACTAGTGACAATGAAATTTTGGTTTGCCAAAAAGTTTCCGAAATCGATTTTGGATTTCACTTTTCATTATTTTGGGGGCTTAAAAATGATGTTTTGGTTGGTCTCTGAAAAAATGATTTGTCAAAGTCGAGTTTTAAAAGGCAACTTGCATACAAGTTTGACTAGGGACAATGAAATTTGGGTTTGCCAAAAAGTTTCCGAAATCGATCTTGGATTTCACTTTTCATTATTTTGGGGGCTTAAAAATGATGTTTTGGTTGGTCTCTGAAAAAATGATTTGTCAAAGTCGAGTTTGAAAAGGCAACTTGCATACAAGTTTGACTAGTTACATTGAAATGTTGGTTTGCCAAAAAGTTTCCGAAATCGATTTTGGATTTCACTTTTCATTATTTTGGGGGCTCAAAAATGATGTTTTGGTTGGTCTCTGAAAACATGATTTGTCACAGTCGAGTTTTAAAAGGCAACTTGCATACAAGTTGCATACTAGTGACAATGAAATTTTGGTTTGCCAAAAAGTTTCCGAAATCGATTTTGGATTTCACTTTTCATTATTTTGGGGACTCAAAAATGATGTTTTGGTTGGTCTCTGAAAACATGATTTGTCACAGTCGAGTTTTAAAAGGCAACTTGCATACAAGTTTGACTAGTGACAATGAAATTTTGGTTTGCCAAAAAGTTTCCGAAATCGATTTTGGATTTTACTTTTCATTATTTTGGGGGCTCAAAAATGATGTTTTGGTTGGTCTCTGAAAAAATGATTTGTCAAAGTCGAGTTTTAAAAGGCAACTTGCATACAAGTTTGACTAGTTTCATTGAAATGTTGGTTTGCCAAAAAGTTTCCGAAATCGATTTTGGATTTCACTTTTCATTATTTTGGGGACTCAAAAATGATGGTTTGGTTGGTCTCTGAAAAATTGATTTGTCAAAGTCGAGTTTGAAAAGGCAACTTGCATACAAGTTTGACTAGTTACATTGAAATGTTGGTTTGCCAAAAAGTTTCCGAAATCGATTTTGGATTTTACTTTTCATTATTTTGGGGGCTCAAAAATGATGTTTTGGTTGGTCTCTGAAAAAATGATTTGTCAAAGTCGAGTTTTAAAAGGCAACTTGCATACAAGTTTGACTAGTTACATTGAAATGTTGGTTTGCCAAAAAGTTTCCGAAATCGATTTTGGATTTCACTTTTCATTATTTTGGGGACTCAAAAATGATGTTTTGGTTGGTCTCTGAAAACATGATTTGTCACAGTCGAGTTTTAAAAGGCAACTTGCATACAAGTTTGACTAGTTACATTGAAATGTTGGTTTGCCAAAAAGTTTCCGAAATCGATTTTGGATTTCACTTTTCATTATTTTGAGGACTCAAAAATGATGTTTTGGTTGGTCTCTGAAAACATGATTTGTCACAGTCGAGTTTTAAAAGGCAACTTGCATACAAGTTTGACTAGTTACATTGAAATGTTGGTTTGCCAAAAAGTTTCCGAAATCGATTTTGGATTTCACTTTTAATTATTTTGGGGACTCAAAAATGATGTTTTGGTTGGTCTCTGAAAACATGATTTGTCACAGTCGAGTTTTAAAAGGCAACTTGCATACAAGTTTGACTAGTGACAATGAAATTTTGGTTTGCCAAAAAGTTTCCGAAATCGATTTTGGATTTCACTTTTCATTATTTTGGGGGCTCAAAAATGATGTTTTGGTTGGTCTCTGAAAAAATGATTTGTCAAAGTCGAGTTTTAAAAGGCAACTTGCATACAAGTTTGACTAGTGACAATGAAATTTTGGTTTGCCAAAAAGTTTCCGAAATCGATTTTGGATCGAACTTTTCATTATTTTGGGGGCTCAAAAATGATGTTTTGGTTGGTCTCTACAAAAATGGTTTGTCAAAGTCGAGTTTTAAAAGGCAACTTGCATACAAGTTTGACTAGTGACAATGAAATTTTGGTTTGCCAAAAAGTTTCCGAAATCGATTTTGGATTTCACTTTTCATTATTTTGGGGGCTTAAAAAGGATGGTTTGGTTGGTCTCTGAAAAAATGATTTGTCAAAGTCGAGTTTCAAAAGGCAACTTGCATACAAGTTTGACTAGTGACAATGAAATTTTGGTTTGCCAAAAAGTTTCCGAAATCGATCTTGGATTGCATTTTTCATTATTTTGAGGGCTCAAAAATGATGGTTTGGTTGGTCTCTGAAAAAATGATTTGTCAAAGTCGAGTTTGAAAAGGCAACTTGCATACAAGTTTGACTAGTTACATTGAAATGTTGGTTTGCCAAAAAGTTTCCGAAATCGATTTTGGATTTCACTTTTCATTATTTTGGGGGCTCAAAAATGATGTTTTGGTTGGTCTCTGAAAAAATGATTTGTCAAAGTCGAGTTTTAAAAGGCAACTTGCATACAAGTTTGACTAGTGACAATGAAATTTTGGTTTGCAGAAAAGTTTCAGAAATCGATTTTGGATTTCACTTTTCATTATTTTGGGGGCTCAAAAATGATGTTTTGGTTGGTCTCTACAAAAATGATTTGTCAAAGTCGAGTTTTAAAAGGCAACTTGCATACAAGTTTGACTAGTGACAATGAAATTTTGGATTGCCAAAAAGTTTCCGAAATCGATTTTGGATTTCACTTTTCATTATTTTGGGGGCTCAAAAATGATGTTTTGGTTGGTCTCTGAAAAAATGATTTGTCAAAGTCGAGTTTTAAAAGGCAACTTGCATACAAGTTTGACTAGTGACAATGAAATTTTGGTTTGCCAAAAAGTTTCCGAAATCGATTTTGGATTTTACTTTTCATTATTTTGGGGGCTAAAAATGATGTTTTGGTTGGTCTCTGAAAACATGATTTGTCACAGTCGAGTTTTAAAAGGCAACTTGCATACAAGTTTGACTAGTGACAATGAAATTTTGGTTTGCCAAAAAGTTTCCGAAATCGATTTTGGATCGAACTTTTCATTATTTTGGGGGCTCAAAAATGATGTTTTGGTTGGTCTCTACAAAAATGGTTTGTCAAAGTCGAGTTTTAAAAGGCAACTTGCATACAAGTTTGACTAGTTACATTGAAATTTTGGTTTGCCAAAAAGTTTCCGAAATCGATTTTGGTTCGAACTTTTCATTATTTTGGGGACTCAAAAATGATGTTTTGGTTGGTCTCTGAAAAAATGATTTGTCAAAGTCGAGTTTTAAAAGGCAACTTGCATACAAGTTTGACTAGTGACAATGAAATTTTGGTTTGCCAAAAAGTTTCCGAAATCGATTTTGGATTTCACTTTTCATTATTTTGGGGGCTCAAAAATGATGTTTTGGTTGGTCTCTACAAAAATGATTTGTCAAAGTCGAGTTTTAAAAGGCAACTTGCATACAAGTTTGACTAGTGACAATGAAATTTTGGTTTGCCAAAAAGTTTCCGAAATCGATTTTGGATTTCACTTTTCATTATTTTGGGGGCTTAAAATGATGTTTTGGTTGGTCTCTGAAAAAATGATTTGTCAAAGTCGAGTTTTAAAAGGCAACTTGCATACAAGTTTGACTAGTGACAATGAAATTTTGGTTTGCCAAAAAGTTTCCGAAATCGATTTTGGATTTCACTTTTCATTATTTTGGGGGCTCAAAAATGATGTTTTGGTTGGTCTCTGAAAAAATGATTTGTCAAAGTCGAGTTTTAAAAGGCAACTTGCATACAAGTTTGACTAGTTTCATTGAAATGTTGGTTTGCCAAAAAGTTTCCGAAATCGATTTTGGATTTCACTTTTCATTATTTTGGGGACTCAAAAATGATGGTTTGGTTGGTCTCTGAAAAATTGATTTGTCAAAGTCGAGTTTGAAAAGGCAACTTGCATACAAGTTTGACTAGTTACATTGAAATGTTGGTTTGCCAAAAAGTTTCCGAAATCGATTTTTATTTTACTTTTCATTATTTTGGGGGCTCAAAAATGATGTTTTGGTTGGTCTCTGAAAAAATGATTTGTCAAAGTCGAGTTTTAAAAGGCAACTTGCATACAAGTTTGACTAGTTACATTGAAATGTTGGTTTGCCAAAAAGTTTCCGAAATCGATTTTGGATTTCACTTTTCATTATTTTGGGGACTCAAAAATGATGTTTTGGTTGGTCTCTGAAAAAATGATTTGTCAAAGTCGAGTTTTAAAAGGCAACTTGCATACAAGTTTGACTAGTGACAATGAAATTTTGGTTTGCCAAAAAGTTTCCGAAATCGATTTTGGATTTTACTTTTCATTATTTTGGGGACTCAAAAATGATGTTTTGGTTGGTCTCTGAAAACATGATTTGTCACAGTCGAGTTTTAAAAGGCAACTTGCATACAAGTTTGACTAGTTACATTGAAATGTTGGTTTGCCAAAAAGTTTCCGAAATCGATTTTGGATTTCACTTTTCATTATTTTGAGGACTCAAAAATGATGTTTTGGTTGGTCTCTGAAAAAATGATTTGTCAAAGTCGAGTTTTAAAAGGCAACTTGCATACAAGTTTGACTAGTGACAATGAAATTTTGGTTTGCCAAAAAGTTTCCGAAATCGATTTTGGATTTTACTTTTCATTATTTTGGGGACTCAAAAATGATGTTTTGGTTGGTCTCTGAAAACATGATTTGTCACAGTCGAGTTTTAAAAGGCAACTTGCATACAAGTTTGACTAGTTACATTGAAATGTTGGTTTGCCAAAAAGTTTCCGAAATCGATTTTGGATTTCACTTTTCATTATTTTGAGGACTCAAAAATGATGTTTTGGTTGGTCTCTGAAAACATGATTTGTCACAGTCGAGTTTTAAAAGGCAACTTGCATACAAGTTTGACTAGTTACATTGAAATGTTGGTTTGCCAAAAAGTTTCCGAAATCGATTTTGGATTTCACTTTTAATTATTTTGGGGACTCAAAAATGATGTTTTGGTTGGTCTCTGAAAACATGATTTGTCACAGTCGAGTTTTAAAAGGCAACTTGCATACAAGTTTGACTAGTGACAATGAAATTTTGGTTTGCCAAAAAGTTTCCGAAATCGATTTTGGATTTCACTTTTCATTATTTTGGGGGCTCAAAAATGATGTTTTGGTTGGTCTCTGAAAAAATGATTTGTCAAAGTCGAGTTTTAAAAGGCAACTTGCATACAAGTTTGACTAGTGACAATGAAATTTTGGTTTGCCAAAAAGTTTCCGAAATCGATTTTGGATCGAACTTTTCATTATTTTGGGGGCTCAAAAATGATGTTTTGGTTGGTCTCTACAAAAATGGTTTGTCAAAGTCGAGTTTTAAAAGGCAACTTGCATACAAGTTTGACTAGTGACAATGAAATTTTGGTTTGCCAAAAAGTTTCCGAAATCGATTTTGGATTTCACTTTTCATTATTTTGGGGGCTTAAAAAGGATGGTTTGGTTGGTCTCTGAAAAAATGATTTGTCAAAGTCGAGTTTCAAAAGGCAACTTGCATACAAGTTTGACTAGTGACAATGAAATTTTGGTTTGCCAAAAAGTTTCCGAAATCGATCTTGGATTGCATTTTTCATTATTTTGAGGGCTCAAAAATGATGGTTTGGTTGGTCTCTGAAAAAATGATTTGTCAAAGTCGAGTTTGAAAAGGCAACTTGCATACAAGTTTGACTAGTTACATTGAAATGTTGGTTTGCCAAAAAGTTTCCGAAATCGATTTTGGATTTCACTTTTCATTATTTTGGGGGCTGAAAAATGATGTTTTGGTTGGTCTCTGAAAAAATGATTTGTCAAAGTCGAGTTTTAAAAGGCAACTTGCATACAAGTTTGACTAGTGACAATGAAATTTTGGTTTGCAGAAAAGTTTCCGAAATCGATTTTGGATTTCACTTTTCATTATTTTGGGGGCTC
This sequence comes from Anopheles marshallii, assembly GCF_943734725.1. Classification (NCBI taxonomy): domain Eukaryota; kingdom Metazoa; phylum Arthropoda; class Insecta; order Diptera; family Culicidae; genus Anopheles; species Anopheles marshallii. Next base: position 202,401 of record NW_026525931.1, on the reverse strand, counting down.
AAAAATGATGTTTTGGTTGGTCTCTGAAAAAATGATTTGTCAAAGTCGAGTTTTAAAAGGCAACTTGCATACAAGTTTGACTAGTGACAATGAAATTTTGGTTTGCCAAAAAGTTTCCGAAATCGATTTTGGATTTTACTTTTCATTATTTTGGGGGCTAAAAATGATGTTTTGGTTGGTCTCTGAAAACATGATTTGTCACAGTCGAGTTTTAAAAGGCAACTTGCATACAAGTTTGACTAGTGACAATGAAATTTTGGTTTGCCAAAAAGTTTCCGAAATCGATTTTGGATCGAACTTTTCATTATTTTGGGGGCTCAAAAATGATGTTTTGGTTGGTCTCTACAAAAATGGTTTGTCAAAGTCGAGTTTTAAAAGGCAACTTGCATACAAGTTTGACTAGTGACAATGAAATTTTGGTTTGCAGAAAAGTTTCAGAAATCGATTTTGGATTTCACTTTTCATTATTTTGGGGGCTCAAAAATGATGTTTTGGTTGGTCTCTACAAAAATGATTTGTCAAAGTCGAGTTTAAAAAGGCAACTTGCATACAAGTTTGACTAGTTACATTGAAATTTTGGTTTGCCAAAAAGTTTCCGAAATCGATTTTGGATTTCACTTTTCATTATTTTGGGGGCTCAAAAATGATGTTTTGGTTGGTCTCTGAAAAAATGATTTGTCAAAGTCGAGTTTTAAAAGGCAACTTGCATACAAGTTTGACTAGTTACATTGAAATTTTGGTTTGCTTAAAAGTTACCGAAATCGATTTTGGATTTCACTTTTCATTATTTTGGGGGCTTCAAAATGATGTTTTGGTTGGTCTCTGAAAAAATGATCTGTCAAAGTCGAGTTTTAAAAGGCAACTTGCATACAAGTTTGACTAGTGACAATGAAATTTTGGTTTGCCAAAAAGTTTCCGAAATCGATTTTGGATTTCACTTTTCATTATTTTGGGGGCTCAAAAATGATGTTTTGGTTGGTCTCTACAAAAATGATTTGTCAAAGTCGAGTTTTAAAAGGCAACTTGCATACAAGTTTGACTAGTGACAATGAAATTTTGGATTGCCAAAAAGTTTCCGAAATCGATTTTGGATTTCACTTTTCATTATTTTGGGGGCTCAAAAATGATGTTTTGGTTGGTCTCTGAAAAAATGATTTGTCAAAGTCGAGTTTTAAAAGGCAACTTGCATACAAGTTTGACTAGTTACATTGAAATTTTGGTTTGCTTAAAAGTTACCGAAATCGATTTTGGATTTCACTTTTCATTATTTTGGGGGCTTCAAAATGATGTTTTGGTTGGTCTCTGAAAAAATGATCTGTCAAAGTCGAGTTTTAAAAGGCAACTTGCATACAAGTTTGACTAGTGACAATGAAATTTTGGTTTGCAGAAAAGTTTCAGAAATCGATTTTGGATTTCACTTTTCATTATTTTGGGGGCTCAAAAATGATGTTTTGGTTGGTCTCTACAAAAATGATTTGTCAAAGTCGAGTTTTAAAAGGCAACTTGCATACAAGTTTGACTAGTGACAATGAAATTTTGGATTGCCAAAAAGTTTCCGAAATCGATTTTGGATTTCACTTTTCATTATTTTGGGGGCTTAAAATGATGTTTTGGTTGGTCTCTGAAAAAATGATTTGTCAAAGTCGAGTTTTAAAAGGCAACTTGCATACAAGTTTGACTAGTGACAATGAAATTTTGGTTTGCCAAAAAGTTTCCGAAATCGATTTTGGATTTCACTTTTCATTATTTTGGGGGCTTAAAATGATGTTTTGGTTGGTCTCTGAAAAAATGATTTGTCAAAGTCGAGTTTTAAAAGGCAACTTGCATACAAGTTTGACTAGTTACATTGAAATTTTGGTTTGCTTAGAAGTTACCGAAATCGATTTTGGATTTCACTTTTCATTATTTTGGGGGCTTCAAAATGATGTTTTGGTTGGTCTCTGAAAAAATGATTTGTCAAAGTCGAGTTTTAATATGCAGCTTGCATACAAGTTTGACTAGTTACATTGAAATTTTGGTTTGCCAAAAAGTTTCCGAAATCGATTTTGGATCGAACTTTTCATTATTTTGGGGGCTCAAAAATGATGTTTTGGTTGGTCTCTGAAAAAAATGATTTGTCAAAGTCGAGTTTTAAAAGGCAACTTGCATACAAGTTTGACTAGTTACATTGAAATTTTGGTTTGCCAAAAAGTTTCCGAAATCGATTTTGGATTTCACTTTTCATTATTTTGGGGGCTCAAAAATGATGTTTTGGTTGGTCTCTGAAAAAATGATTTGTCAAAGTCGAGTTTTAAAAGGCAACTTGCATACAAGTTTGACTAGTTACATTGAAATTTTGGTTTGCTTAAAAGTTACCGAAATCGATTTTGGATTTCACTTTTCATTATTTTGGGGGCTTCAAAATGATGTTTTGGTTGGTCTCTGAAAAAATGATCTGTCAAAGTCGAGTTTTAAAAGGCAACTTGCATACAAGTTTGACTAGTGACAATGAAATTTTGGTTTGCCAAAAAGTTTCCGAAATCGATTTTGGATTTCACTTTTCATTATTTTGGGGGCTTAAAATGATGTTTTGGTTGGTCTCTGAAAAAATGATTTGTCAAAGTCGAGTTTTAAAAGGCAACTTGCATACAAGTTTGACTAGTGACAATGAAATTTTGGTTTGCCAAAAAGTTTCCGAAATCGATTTTGGATTTCACTTTTCATTATTTTGGGGGCTCAAAATTTATGTTTTGGTTGGTCTCTGAAAAAATGATTTGTTAAAGTCGAGTTTTAAAAGGCAACTTGCATACAAGTTTGACTAGTTACATTGAAATTTTGGTTTGCTTAAAAGTTACCGAAATCGATTTTGGATTTCACTTTTCATTATTTTGGGGGCTTCAAAATGATGTTTTGGTTGGTCTCTGAAAAAATGATTTGTCAAAGTCGAGTTTTAAAAGGCAACTTGCATACAAGTTTGACTAGTGACAATGAAATTTTGGTTTGCCAAAAAGTTTCCGAAATCGATTTTGGATTTCACTTTTCATTATTTTGGGGGCTTAAAATGATGTTTTGGTTGGTCTCTGAAAAAATGATTTGTCAAAGTCGAGTTTTAAAAGGCAACTTGCATACAAGTTTGACTAGTGACAATGAAATTTTGGTTTGCCAAAAAGTTTCCGAAATCGATTTTGGATTTCACTTTTCATTATTTTGGGGGCTCAAAAATGATGTTTTGGTTGGTCTCTGAAAAAAATGATTTGTCAAAGTCGAGTTTTAAAAGGCAACTTGCATACAAGTTTGACTAGTTACATTGAAATTTTGGTTTGCCAAAAAGTTTCCGAAATCGATTTTGGATTTCACTTTTCATTATTTTGGGGGCTTAAAAAGGATGGTTTGGTTGGTCTCTGAAAAAATGATTTGTCAAAGTCGAGTTTCAAAAGGCAACTTGCATACAAGTTTGACTAGTGACAATGAAATTTTGGTTTGCCAAAAAGTTTCCGAAATCGATTTTGGATTTCACTTTTCATTATTTTGGGGGCTCAAAAATGATGTTTTGGTTGGTCTCTGAAAACATGATTTGTCACAGTCGAGTTTTAAAAGGCAACTTGCATACAAGTTGCATACTAGTGACAATGAAATTTTGGTTTGCCAAAAAGTTTCCGAAATCGATTTTGGATTTCACTTTTCATTATTTTGGGGGCTCAAAAATGATGTTTTGGTTGGTCTCTGAAAAAAATGATTTGTCAAAGTCGAGTTTTAAAAGGCAACTTGCATACAAGTTTGACTAGTTACATTGAAATTTTGGTTTGCCAAAAAGTTTCCGAAATCGATTTTGGATTTCACTTTTCATTATTTTGGGGGCTTAAAAAGGATGGTTTGGTTGGTCTCTGAAAACATGATTTGTCACAGTCGAGTTTTAAAAGGCAACTTGCATACAAGTTTGACTAGTGACAATGAAATTTTGGTTTGCCAAAAAGTTTCCGAAATCGATTTTGGATTTTACTTTTCATTATTTTGGGGGCTCAAAAATGATGTTTTGGTTGGTCTCTGAAAAAATGATTTGTCAAAGTCGAGTTTGAAAAGGCAACTTGCATACAAGTTTGACTAGTTACATTGAAATGTTGGTTTGCCAAAAAGTTTCCGAAATCGATTTTGGATTTCACTTTTCATTATTTTGGGGGCTCAAAAATGATGTTTTGGTTGGTCTCTGAAAACATGATTTGTCACAGTCGAGTTTTAAAAGGCAACTTGCATACAAGTTTGACTAGTGACAATGAAATTTTGGTTTGCCAAAAAGTTTCCGAAATCGATTTTGGATTTCACTTTTCATTATTTTGGGGGCTCAAAAATGATGTTTTGGTTGGTCTCTGAAAAAATGATTTGTCAAAGTCGAGTTTGAAAAGGCAACTTGCAGACAAGTTTGACTAGTTACATTGAAATGTTGGTTTGCCAAAATGTTTCCGAAATCGATTTTGGATTTCACTTTTCATTATTTTGGGGGCTCAAAAATGATGTTTTGGTTGGTCTCTGAAAACATGATTTGTCACAGTCGAGTTTTAAAAGGCAACTTGCATACAAGTTGCATACTAGTGACAATGAAATTTTGGTTTGCCAAAAAGTTTCCGAAATCGATTTTGGATTTCACTTTTCATTATTTTGGGGACTCAAAAATGATGTTTTGGTTGGTCTCTGAAAACATGATTTGTCACAGTCGAGTTTTAAAAGGCAACTTGCATACAAGTTTGACTAGTGACAATGAAATTTTGGTTTGCCAAAAAGTTTCCGAAATCGATTTTGGATTTTACTTTTCATTATTTTGGGGGCTCAAAAATGATGTTTTGGTTGGTCTCTGAAAAAATGATTTGTCAAAGTCGAGTTTTAAAAGGCAACTTGCATACAAGTTTGACTAGTTTCATTGAAATGTTGGTTTGCCAAAAAGTTTCCGAAATCGATTTTGGATTTCACTTTTCATTATTTTGGGGACTCAAAAATGATGGTTTGGTTGGTCTCTGAAAAAATGATTTGTCAAAGTCGAGTTTGAAAAGGCAACTTGCATACAAGTTTGACTAGTGACAATGAAATTTTGGTTTGCCAAAAAGTTTCCGAAATCGATTTTGGATTTCACTTTTCATTATTTTGGGGGCTCAAAAATGATGTTTTGGTTGGTCTCTGAAAAAATGATTTGTCAAAGTCGAGTTTTAAAAGGCAACTTGCATACAAGTTTGACTAGTGACAATGAAATTTTGGTTTGCCAAAAAGTTTCCGAAATCGATTTTGGATCGAACTTTTCATTATTTTGGGGGCTCAAAAATGATGTTTTGGTTGGTCTCTACAAAAATGGTTTGTCAAAGTCGAGTTTTAAAAGGCAACTTGCATACAAGTTTGACTAGTGACAATGAAATTTTGGTTTGCCAAAAAGTTTCCGAAATCGACTGTGGATTTCACTTTTCATTATTTTGGGGACTCAAAAATGATGTTTTGGTTGGTCTCTGAAAAAATGATTTGTCAAAGTCGAGTTTTAAAAGGCAACTTGCATACAAGTTTGACTAGTGACAATGAAATGTTGGTTTGCCAAAAAGTTTCCGAAATCGATCTTGGATTGCATTTTTCATTATTTTGAGGGCTCAAAAATGATGGTTTGGTTGGTCTCTGAAAAAATGATTTGTCAAAGTCGAGTTTGAAAAGGCAACTTGCATACAAGTTTGACTAGTTACATTGAAATGTTGGTTTGCCAAAAAGTTTCCGAAATCGATTTTGGATTTCACTTTTCATTATTTTGGGGGCTCAAAAATGATGTTTTGGTGGGTCTCTGAAAAAATCATTGGTCAAAGTCAAGTTTTAAAAGGCAACTTGCATACAAGTTTGACTAGTGACAATGAAATTTTGGTTTGCCAAAAAGTTTCCGAAATCGATTTTGGATTTCACTTTTCATTATTTTGGGGGCTCAAAAATGATGTTTTGGTTGGTCTCTACAAAAATGGTTTGTCAAAGTCGAGTTTTAAAAGGCAACTTGCATACAAGTTTGACTAGTGACAATGAAATTTTGGTTTGCCAAAAAGTTTCCGAAATCGACTTTGGATTTCACTTTTCATTATTTTGGGGACTCAAAAATGATGTTTTGGTTGGTCTCTGAAAAAATGATTTGTCAAAGTCAAGTTTTAAAAGGCAACTTGCATACAAGTTTGACTAGTTACATTGAAATTTTGGTTTGCCAAAAAGTTTCCGAAATCGACTTTGGATTTCACTTTTCATTATTTTGGGGGCTCAAAAATGATGTTTTGGTTGGTCTCTGAAAAAATGATTTGTCAAAGTCGAGTTTGAAAAGGCAACTTGCATACAAGTTTGACTAGTTACATTGAAATGTTGGTTTGCCAAAAAGTTTCCGAAATCGATTTTGGATTTCACTTTTCATTATTTTGGGGGCTCAAAAATGATGTTTTGGTTGGTCTCTGAAAAAATGATTTGTCAAAGTCGAGTTTTAAAAGGCAACTTGCATACAAGTTTGACTAGTGACAATGAAATTTTGGTTTGCCAAAAAGTTTCCGAAATCGATTTTGGATCGAACTTTTCATTATTTTGGGGGCTCAAAAATGATGTTTTGGTTGGTCTCTACAAAAATGGTTTGTCAAAGTCGAGTTTTAAAAGGCAACTTGCATACAAGTTTGACTAGTGACAATGAAATTTTGGTTTGCCAAAAAGTTTCCGAAATCGACTTTGGATTTCACTTTTCATTATTTTGGGGACTCAAAAATGATGTTTTGGTTGGTCTCTGAAAAAATGATTTGTCAAAGTCGAGTTTTAAAAGGCAACTTGCATACAAGTTTGACTAGTTACATTGAAATTTTGGTTTGCCAAAAAGTTTCCGAAATCGACTTTGGATTTCACTTTTCATTATTTTGGGGGCTCAAAAATGATGTTTTGGTTGGTCTCTGAAAAAATGATTTGTCAAAGTCGAGTTTTAAAAGGCAACTTGCATACAAGTTTGACTAGTGACAATGAAATTTTGGTTTGCCAAAAAGTTTCCGAAATCGATTTTGGATCGAACTTTTCATTATTTTGGGGGCTCAAAAATGATGTTTTGGTTGGTCTCTACAAAAATGGTTTGTCAAAGTCGAGTTTTAAAAGGCAACTTGCATACAAGTTTGACTAGTGACAATGAAATTTTGGTTTGCCAAAAAGTTTCCGAAATCGACTTTGGATTTCACTTTTCATTATTTTGGGGACTCAAAAATGATGTTTTGGTTGGTCTCTGAAAAAATGATTTGTCAAAGTCGAGTTTTAAAAGGCAACTTGCATACAAGTTTGACTAGTGACAATGAAATTTTGGTTTGCAGAAAAGTTTCAGAAATCGATTTTGGATTTCACTTTTCATTATTTTGGGGGCTCAAAAATGATGTTTTGGTTGGTCTCTACAAAAATGATTTGTCAAAGTCGAGTTTTAAAAGGCAACTTGTATACAAGTTTGACTAGTGACAATGAAATTTTGGATTGAAAAAAGTTTCCGAAATCGATTTTGGATTTCACTTTTCATTATTTTGGGGGCTTAAAAATGATGTTTTGGTTGGTCTGTGAAAAAATGATTTGTCAAAGTCGAGTTTTAAAAGGCAGCTTGCATACAAGTTTGACTAGTGACAATGAAATTTTGGTTTGCCAAAAAGTTTCCGAAATCGATTTTGGATTTCACTTTTCATTATTTTGGGGGGCTTAAAAATGATGTTTTGGTTGGTCTCTGAAACAATGATTTGTCAAAGTCGAATTTTAAAAGGCAACTTGCATACAAGTCTGACTAGTGACAATGAAATTTTGGTTTGCCAAAAAGTTTCCGAAATCGATTTTGGATTTCATTTTTCATTATTTTGGGGTCTCAAAAATGATGTTTAGGTAGGTATCTGAAAAAATGATTTGTCAAAGTCGAGTTTTAAAAGGCAACTTGCATACAAGTTTGACTAGTGACAATGAAATTTTGGATTGAAAAAAGTGTCAGAAATCGATCTTGAAATGCACTTTTCATTATTTTGGGGGCTTAAAAATGATGTTTTGGTTGGTCTCTGAAAAAATGATTTGTCAAAGTCGAGTTTTAAAAGGCAACTTGCATACAAGTTTGACTGGTGACAATGAAATTTTGGATTGAAAAAAGTTTCCGAAATCGATTTTGGATTTCACTTTTCATTATTTTGGGGGCTTAAAAATGATGTTTTGGTTGGTCTCTGAAAAAATGATTTGTCAAAGTCGAGTTTTAAAAGGCAACTTGCATACAAGTTTGACTGGTGACAATGAAATTTTGGATTGAAAAAAGTTTCCGAAATCGATTTTGGATTTCACTTTTCATTATTTTGGGGGCTTAAAAATGATGTTTTGGTTGGTCTCTGAAAAAATGATTTGTCAAAGTCGAGTTTTAAAAGGCAACTTGCATACAAGTTTGACTAGTGACAATGAAATTTTGGATTGAAAAAAGTTTCCGAAATCGATTTTGGATTTCACTTTTCATTATTTTGGGGGCTTAAAAATGATGTTTTGGTAGGTATCTGAAAAAATGATTTGTCAAAGTCGAGTTTTAAAAGCCAGCTTGCATACAAGTTTGACTAGTGACAATGAAATTTTGGTTTGCCAAAAAGTTTTCGAAATCGATTTTGGATTTCACTTTTCATTATATGGGGGGCTCAAAAATGATGTTTTGGTTGGTCTCTGAAAAAATGATTTGTCAAAGTCGAGTTTTAAAAGGCAACTTGCATACAAGTTTGACTAGTGACAATGAAATTTTGGTTTGCCAAAAAGTTTCCGAAATCGATTTTGGATTTCACTTTTCATTATTTTGGGGGCTCAAAAATGATGTTTTGGTTGGTCTCTGAAAAAATGATTTGTCAAAGTCGAGTTTTAAAAGGCAACTTGCATACAAGTTTGACTAGTGACAATGAAATTTTGGTTTGCCAAAAAGTTTTCGAAATCGATTTTGGATTTCACTTTTCATTATATTGGGGGCTCAAAAATGATGTTTTGGTTGGTCTCTGAAAAAATGATTTGTCAAAGTCGAGTTTTAAAAGGCAACTTGCATACAAGTTTGACTAGTGACAATGAAATTTTGGTTTGCCAAATAGTTTCCAAAATCGGTTTTGGATCGAACTTTTCATTATTTTGGGGGCTCAAAAATGATGTTTTGGTTGGTCTCTGAAAAAATGATTTGTCAAAGTCGAGTTTTAAAAGGCAACTTGCATACAAGTTTGACTAGTGACAATGAAATTTTGGTTTGCCTAAAAGTTTCCGAAATCGATTTTGGATTTCACTTTTCATTATTTTGGGGGCTTAAAAATGATGTTTTGGTTGGTCTCTGAAAAAATGATTTGTCAAAGTCGAGTTTTAAAAGGCAACTTGCATACAAGTTTGACTAGTGACAATGAAATTTTGGTTTGCCAAAAAGTTTCCGAAATCGATTTTGGATTTCACTTTTCATTATTTTGGGGTCTCAAAAATGATGTTTTGGTTGGTCTCTGAAAAAATGATTTGTCAAAGTCGAGTTTTAAAAGGCAACTTGCATACAAGTTTGACTGGTGACAATGAAATTTTGGATTGAAAAAAGTTTCCGAAATCGATTTTGGATTTCACTTTTCATTATTTTGGGGGCTTAAAAATGATGTTTTGGTTGGTCTCTGAAAAAATGATTTGTCAAAGTCGAGTTTTAAAAGGCAACTTGCATACAAGTTTGACTAGTGACAATGAAATTTTGGATTGAAAAAAGTTTCCGAAATCGATTTTGGATTTCACTTTTCATTATTTTGGGGGCTTAAAAATGATGTTTTGGTAGGTATCTGAAAAAATGATTTGTCAAAGTCGAGTTTTAAAAGCCAGCTTGCATACAAGTTTGACTAGTGACAATGAAATTTTGGTTTGCCAAAAAGTTTTCGAAATCGATTTTGGATTTCACTTTTCATTATATTGGGGGCTCAAAAATGATGTTTTGGTTGGTCTCTGAAAAAATGATTTGTCAAAGTCGAGTTTTAAAAGGCAACTTGCATACAAGTTTGACTAGTGACAATGACATTTTGGTTTGCCAAAAAGTTTCCGAAATCGATTTTGGATTTCACTTTTCATTATTTTGGGGGCTTAAAAATGATGTTTTGGTTGGTCTCTGAAAAAATGATTTGTCAAAGTCGAGTTTTAAAAGGCAACTTGCATACAAGTTTGACTAGTGACAATGAAATTTTGGTTTGCCAAAAAGTTTTCGAAATCGATTTTGGATTTCACTTTTCATTATATTGGGGGCTCAAAAATGATGTTTTGGTTGGTCTCTGAAAAAATGATTTGTCAAAGTCGAGTTTTAAAAGGCAACTTGCATACAAGTTTGACTAGTGACAATGAAATTTTGGTTTGCCAAATAGTTTCCAAAATCGGTTTTGGATCGAACTTTTCATTATTTTGGGGGCTCAAAAATGATGTTTTGGTTGGTCTCTGAAAAAATGATTTGTCAAAGTCGAGTTTTAAAAGGCAACTTGCATACAAGTTTGACTAGTGACAATGAAATTTTGGTTTGCCTAAAAGTTTCCGAAATCGATTTTGGATTTCACTTTTCATTATTTTGGGGGCTTAAAAATGATGTTTTGGTTGGTCTCTGAAAAAATGATTTGTCAAAGTCGAGTTTTAAAAGGCAACTTGCATACAAGTTTGACTAGTGACAATGAAATTTTGGTTTGCCAAAAAGTTTCCGAAATCGATTTTGGATTTCACTTTTCATTATTTTGGGGTCTCAAAAATGATGTTTTGGTTGGTCTCTGAAAAAATGATTTGTCAAAGTCGAGTTTTAAAAGGCAACTTGCATACAAGTTTGACTAGTGACAATGAAATTTTGTTTTGCCAAAAAGTTTCCGAAATCGATTTTGGATTTCACTTTTCATTATTTTGGGGTCTCAAAAATGATGTTTTGGTTGGTCTCTGAACAAATGATTTGTCAAAGTCGAATTTTAAAAGGCAACTTGCATACAAGTCTGACTAGTGACAATGAAATTTTGGTTTGCCAAAAAGTTTCCGAAATCGATTTTGGATTTCACTTTTCATTATTTTGGGGTCTCAAAAATGATGTTTTGGTAGGTATCTGAAAAAATGATTTGTCAAAGTCGAGTTTTAAAAGGCAACTTGCATACAAGTTTGACTAGTGACAATGAAATTTTGGATTGAAAAAAGTGTCAGAAATCGATCTTGAAATGCACTTTTCATTATTTTGGGGGCTTAAAAATGATGTTTTGGTTGGTCTCTGAAAAAATGATTTGTCAAAGTCGAGTTTTAAAAGGCAACTTGCATACAAGTTTGACTAGTGGCAATGAAATTTTGGATTGCCAAAAAGTTTCCGAAATCGATTTTGGATTTCACTTTGCATTCTTTTGGGGGCTTAAAAATGATGTTTTGGTTGGTCTCTGAACAAATGATTTGTCAAAGTCGAGTTTTAAAAGGCAACTTGCATACAAGTTTGACTAGTGACAATGAAATTTTGTTTTGCCAAAAAGTTTCCGAAATCGATTTTGGATTTCACTTTTCATTATTTTGGGGGGCTTAAAAATGATGTTTTGGTTGGTCTCTGAAACAATGATTTGTCAAAGTCGAATTTTAAAAGGCAACTTGCATACAAGTCTGACTAGTGACAATGAAATTTTGGTTTGCCAAAAAGTTTCCGAAATCGATTTTGGATTTCACTTTTCATTATTTTGGGGTCTCAAAAATGATGTTTTGGTAGGTATCTGAAAAAATGATTTGTCAAAGTCGAGTTTTAAAAGGCAACTTGCATACAAGTTTGACTAGTGACAATGAAATTTTGGATTGAAAAAAGTTTCCGAAATCGATTTTGGATTTCACTTTTCATTATTTTGGGGGCTTAAAAATGATGTTTTGGTAGGAATCTGAAAAAATGATTTGTCAAAGTCGAGTTTTAAAAGGCAACTTGCATACAAGTTTGACTAGTGGCAATGAAATTTTGGATTGCCAAAAAGTTTCCGAAATCGATTTTGGATTTCACTTTGCATTATTTTGGGGGCTTAAAAATGATGTTTTGGTTGGTCTCTGAAAAAATGATTTGTCAAAGTCGAGTTTTAAAAGGCAACTTGCATACAAGTCTGACTAGTGACAATGAAATTTTGTTTTGCCAAAAAGTTTCCGAAATCGATTTTGGATTTCACTTTTCATTATTTTGGGGGATTAAAAATTATGTTTTGGTTGTTCTCTGAAAAAATGATTTGTCAAAGTCGAGTTTTAAAAGGCAACTTGCATACAAGTTTGACTAGTGACAATGAAATTTTGGATTGAAAAAAGTTTCCGAAATCGATTTTGGATTTCACTTTTCATTATTTTGGGGGCTTAAAAATGATGTTTTGGTTGGTCTGTGAAAAAATGATTTGTCAAAGTCGAATTTTAAAAGGCAACTTGCATACAAGTCTGACTAGTGACAATGAAATTTTGGTTTGCCAAAAAGTTTCCGAAATCGATTTTGGATTTCACTTTTCATTATTTTGGGGTCTCAAAAATGATGTTTTGGTAGGTATCTGAAAAAATGATTTGTCAAAGTCGAGTTTTAAAAGGCAACTTGCATACAAGTTTGACTAGTGACAATGAAATTTTGGATTGAAAAAAGTGTCAGAAATCGATCTTGAAATGCACTTTTCATTATTTTGGGGGCTTAAAAATGATGTTTTGGTTGGTCTCTGAAAAAATGATTTGTCAAAGTCGAGTTTTAAAAGGCAACTTGCATACAAGTTTGACTAGTGGCAATGAAATTTTGGATTGCCAAAAAGTTTCCGAAATCGATTTTGGATTTCACTTTTCATTATTTTGGGGGCTTAAAAATGATGTTTTGGTTGGTCTCTGAAAAAATTATTTGTCAAAGTCGAGTTTTAAAAGCCAGCTTGCATACAAGTTTGACTAGTGACAATGAAATTTTGGTTTGCCAAAAAGTTTTCGAAATCGATTTTGGATTTCACTTTTCATTATATTGGGGGCTCAAAAATGATGTTTTGGTTGGTCTCTGAAAAAATGATTTGTCAAAGTCGAGTTTTAAAAGGCAACTTGCATACAAGTTTGACTAGTGACAATGACATTTTGGTTTGCCAAAAAGTTTCCGAAATCGATTTTGGATTTCACTTTTCATTATTTTGGGGGCTTAAAAATGATGTTTTGGTTGGTCTCTGAAAAAATGATTTGTCAAAGTCGAGTTTTAAAAGGCAACTTGCATACAAGTTTGACTAGTGACAATGAAATTTTGGTTTGCCAAAAAGTTTTCGAAATCGATTTTGGATTTCACTTTTCATTATATTGGGGGCTCAAAAATGATGTTTTGGTTGGTCTCTGAAAAAATGATTTGTCAAAGTCGAGTTTTAAAAGGCAACTTGCATACAAGTTTGACTAGTGACAATGAAATTTTGGTTTGCCAAATAGTTTCCAAAATCGGTTTTGGATCGAACTTTTCATTATTTTGGGGGCTCAAAAATGATGTTTTGGTTGGTCTCTGAAAAAATGATTTGTCAAAGTCGAGTTTTAAAAGGCAACTTGCATACAAGTTTGACTAGTGACAATGAAATTTTGGTTTGCCTAAAAGTTTCCGAAATCGATTTTGGATTTCACTTTTCATTATTTTGGGGGCTTAAAAATGATGTTTTGGTTGGTCTCTGAAAAAATGATTTGTCAAAGTCGAGTTTTAAAAGGCAACTTGCATACAAGTTTGACTAGTGACAATGAAATTTTGGTTTGCCTAAAAGTTTCCGAAATCGATTTTGGATTTCACTTTTCATTATTTTGGGGGCTTAAAAATGATGTTTTGGTTGGTCTCTGAAAAAATGATTTGTCAAAGTCGAGTTTTAAAAGGCAACTTGCATACAAGTTTGACTAGTGACAATGAAATTTTGGTTTGCCAAAAAGTTTCCGAAATCGATTTTGGATTTCACTTTTCATTATTTTGGGGGCTCAAAAATGATGTTTTGGTTGGTCTCTGAAAAAATGATTTGTCAAAGTCGAGTTTGAAAAGGCAACTTGCATACAAGTTTGACTAGTTACATTGAAATGTTGGTTTGCCAAAAAGTTTCCGAAATCGATTTTGGATTTCACTTTTCATTATTTTGGGGGCTCAAAAATGATGTTTTGGTTGGTCTCTGAAAAAATGATTTGTCAAAGTCGAGTTTTAAAAGGCAACTTGCATACAAGTTTGACTAGTGACAATGAAATTTTGGTTTGCCAAAAAGTTTCCGAAATCGATTTTGGATCGAACTTTTCATTATTTTGGGGGCTCAAAAATGATGTTTTGGTTGGTCTCTACAAAAATGGTTTGTCAAAGTCGAGTTTTAAAAGGCAACTTGCATACAAGTTTGACTAGTGACAATGAAATTTTGGTTTGCCAAAAAGTTTCCGAAATCGACTTTGGATTTCACTTTTCATTATTTTGGGGACTCAAAAATGATGTTTTGGTTGGTCTCTGAAAAAATGATTTGTCAAAGTCGAGTTTTAAAAGGCAACTTGCATACAAGTTTGACTAGTTACATTGAAATTTTGGTTTGCCAAAAAGTTTCCGAAATCGACTTTGGATTTCACTTTTCATTATTTTGGGGGCTCAAAAATGATGTTTTGGTTGGTCTCTGAAAAAATGATTTGTCAAAGTCGAGTTTTAAAAGGCAACTTGCATACAAGTTTGACTAGTGACAATGAAATTTTGGTTTGCCAAAAAGTTTCCGAAATCGATTTTGGATCGAACTTTTCATTATTTTGGGGGCTCAAAAATGATGTTTTGGTTGGTCTCTACAAAAATGGTTTGTCAAAGTCGAGTTTTAAAAGGCAACTTGCATACAAGTTTGACTAGTGACAATGAAATTTTGGTTTGCCAAAAAGTTTCCGAAATCGACTTTGGATTTCACTTTTCATTATTTTGGGGACTCAAAAATGATGTTTTGGTTGGTCTCTGAAAAAATGATTTGTCAAAGTCGAGTTTTAAAAGGCAACTTGCATACAAGTTTGACTAGTGACAATGAAATTTTGGTTTGCAGAAAAGTTTCAGAAATCGATTTTGGATTTCACTTTTCATTATTTTGGGGGCTCAAAAATGATGTTTTGGTTGGTCTCTACAAAAATGATTTGTCAAAGTCGAGTTTTAAAAGGCAACTTGTATACAAGTTTGACTAGTGACAATGAAATTTTGGATTGAAAAAAGTTTCCGAAATCGATTTTGGATTTCACTTTTCATTATTTTGGGGGCTTAAAAATGATGTTTTGGTTGGTCTGTGAAAAAATGATTTGTCAAAGTCGAGTTTTAAAAGGCAGCTTGCATACAAGTTTGACTAGTGACAATGAAATTTTGGTTTGCCAAAAAGTTTCCGAAATCGATTTTGGATTTCACTTTTCATTATTTTGGGGGGCTTAAAAATGATGTTTTGGTTGGTCTCTGAAACAATGATTTGTCAAAGTCGAATTTTAAAAGGCAACTTGCATACAAGTCTGACTAGTGACAATGAAATTTTGGTTTGCCAAAAAGTTTCCGAAATCGATTTTGGATTTCATTTTTCATTATTTTGGGGTCTCAAAAATGATGTTTAGGTAGGTATCTGAAAAAATGATTTGTCAAAGTCGAGTTTTAAAAGGCAACTTGCATACAAGTTTGACTAGTGACAATGAAATTTTGGATTGAAAAAAGTGTCAGAAATCGATCTTGAAATGCACTTTTCATTATTTTGGGGGCTTAAAAATGATGTTTTGGTTGGTCTCTGAAAAAATGATTTGTCAAAGTCGAGTTTTAAAAGGCAACTTGCATACAAGTTTGACTGGTGACAATGAAATTTTGGATTGAAAAAAGTTTCCGAAATCGATTTTGGATTTCACTTTTCATTATTTTGGGGGCTTAAAAATGATGTTTTGGTTGGTCTCTGAAAAAATGATTTGTCAAAGTCGAGTTTTAAAAGGCAACTTGCATACAAGTTTGACTGGTGACAATGAAATTTTGGATTGAAAAAAGTTTCCGAAATCGATTTTGGATTTCACTTTTCATTATTTTGGGGGCTCAAAAATGATGTTTTGGTTGGTCTCTGAAAAAATGATTTGTCAAAGTCGAGTTTTAAAAGGCAACTTGCATACAAGTTTGACTAGTGACAATGAAATTTTGGATTGAAAAAAGTTTCCGAAATCGATTTTGGATTTCACTTTTCATTATTTTGGGGGCTTAAAAATGATGTTTTGGTAGGTATCTGAAAAAATGATTTGTCAAAGTCGAGTTTTAAAAGCCAGCTTGCATACAAGTTTGACTAGTGACAATGAAATTTTGGTTTGCCAAAAAGTTTTCGAAATCGATTTTGGATTTCACTTTTCATTATATTGGGGGCTCAAAAATGATGTTTTGGTTGGTCTCTGAAAAAATGATTTGTCAAAGTCGAGTTTTAAAAGGCAACTTGCATACAAGTTTGACTAGTGACAATGAAATTTTGGTTTGCCAAAAAGTTTCCGAAATCGATTTTGGATTTCACTTTTCATTATTTTGGGGGCTCAAAAATGATGTTTTGGTTGGTCTCTGAAAAAATGATTTGTCAAAGTCGAGTTTTAAAAGGCAACTTGCATACAAGTTTGACTAGTGACAATGAAATTTTGGTTTGCCAAAAAGTTTTCGAAATCGATTTTGGATTTCACTTTTCATTATATTGGGGGCTCAAAAATGATGTTTTGGTTGGTCTCTGAAAAAATGATTTGTCAAAGTCGAGTTTTAAAAGGCAACTTGCATACAAGTTTGACTAGTGACAATGAAATTTTGGTTTGCCAAATAGTTTCCAAAATCGGTTTTGGATCGAACTTTTCATTATTTTGGGGGCTCAAAAATGATGTTTTGGTTGGTCTCTGAAAAAATGATTTGTCAAAGTCGAGTTTTAAAAGGCAACTTGCATACAAGTTTGACTAGTGACAATGAAATTTTGGTTTGCCTAAAAGTTTCCGAAATCGATTTTGGATTTCACTTTTCATTATTTTGGGGGCTTAAAAATGATGTTTTGGTTGGTCTCTGAAAAAATGATTTGTCAAAGTCGAGTTTTAAAAGGCAACTTGCATACAAGTTTGACTAGTGACAATGAAATTTTGGTTTGCCAAAAAGTTTCCGAAATCGATTTTGGATTTCACTTTTCATTATTTTGGGGTCTCAAAAATGATGTTTTGGTTGGTCTCTGAAAAAATGATTTGTCAAAGTCGAGTTTTAAAAGGCAACTTGCATACAAGTTTGACTGGTGACAATGAAATTTTGGATTGAAAAAAGTTTCCGAAATCGATTTTGGATTTCACTTTTCATTATTTTGGGGGCTTAAAAATGATGTTTTGGTTGGTCTCTGAAAAAATGATTTGTCAAAGTCGAGTTTTAAAAGGCAACTTGCATACAAGTTTGACTAGTGACAATGAAATTTTGGATTGAAAAAAGTTTCCGAAATCGATTTTGGATTTCACTTTTCATTATTTTGGGGGCTTAAAAATGATGTTTTGGTAGGTATCTGAAAAAATGATTTGTCAAAGTCGAGTTTTAAAAGCCAGCTTGCATACAAGTTTGACTAGTGACAATGAAATTTTGGTTTGCCAAAAAGTTTTCGAAATCGATTTTGGATTTCACTTTTCATTATATTGGGGGCTCAAAAATGATGTTTTGGTTGGTCTCTGAAAAAATGATTTGTCAAAGTTGAGTTTTAAAAGGCAACTTGCATACAAGTTTGACTAGTGACAATGACATTTTGGTTTGCCAAAAAGTTTCCGAAATCGATTTTGGATTTCACTTTTCATTATTTTGGGGGCTTAAAAATGATGTTTTGGTTGGTCTCTGAAAAAATGATTTGTCAAAGTCGAGTTTTAAAAGGCAACTTGCATACAAGTTTGACTAGTGACAATGAAATTTTGGTTTGCCAAAAAGTTTTCGAAATCGATTTTGGATTTCACTTTTCATTATATTGGGGGCTCAAAAATGATGTTTTGGTTGGTCTCTGAAAAAATGATTTGTCAAAGTCGAGTTTTAAAAGGCAACTTGCATACAAGTTTGACTAGTGACAATGAAATTTTGGTTTGCCAAATAGTTTCCAAAATCGGTTTTGGATCGAACTTTTCATTATTTTGGGGGGCTCAAAAATGATGTTTTGGTTGGTCTCTGAAAAAAATGATTTGTCAAAGTCAAGTTTTAAAAGGCAACTTGCATACAAGTTTGACTAGTGACAATGAAATTTTGGTTTGCCTGAAAGTTTCCGAAATCGATTTTGGATTTCACTTTTCATTATTTTGGGGGCTTAAAAATGATGTTTTGGTTGGTCTCTGAAAAAATGATTTGTCAAAGTCGAGTTTTAAAAGGCAACTTGCATACAAGTTTGACTAGTGACAATGAAATTTTGGTTTGCCAAAAAGTTTCCGAAATCGATTTTGGATTTCACTTTTCATTATTTTGGGGTCTCAAAAATGATGTTTTGGTTGGTCTCTGAAAAAATGATTTGTCAAAGTCGAGTTTTAAAAGGCAACTTGCATACAAGTTTGACTAGTGACAATGAAATTTTGTTTTGCCAAAAAGTTTCCGAAATCGATTTTGGATTTCACTTTTCATTATTTTGGGGTCTCAAAAATGATGTTTTGGTTGGTCTCTGAACAAATGATTTGTCAAAGTCGAATTTTAAAAGGCAACTTGCATACAAGTCTGACTAGTGACAATGAAATTTTGGTTTGCCAAAAAGTTTCCGAAATCGATTTTGGATTTCACTTTTCATTATTTTGGGGTCTCAAAAATGATGTTTTGGTAGGTATCTGAAAAAATGATTTGTCAAAGTCGAGTTTTAAAAGGCAACTTGCATACAAGTTTGACTAGTGACAATGAAATTTTGGATTGAAAAAAGTGTCAGAAATCGATCTTGAAATGCACTTTTCATTATTTTGGGGGCTTAAAAATGATGTTTTGGTTGGTCTCTGAAAAAATGATTTGTCAAAGTCGAGTTTTAAAAGGCAACTTGCATACAAGTTTGACTAGTGGCAATGAAATTTTGGATTGCCAAAAAGTTTCCGAAATCGATTTTGGATTTCACTTTGCATTCTTTTGGGGGCTTAAAAATGATGTTTTGGTTGGTCTCTGAACAAATGATTTGTCAAAGTCGAGTTTTAAAAGGCAACTTGCATACAAGTTTGACTAGTGACAATGAAATTTTGTTTTGCCAAAAAGTTTCCGAAATCGATTTTGGATTTCACTTTTCATTATTTTGGGGGGCTTAAAAATGATGTTTTGGTTGGTCTCTGAAACAATGATTTGTCAAAGTCGAATTTTAAAAGGCAACTTGCATACAAGTCTGACTAGTGACAATGAAATTTTGGTTTGCCAAAAAGTTTCCGAAATCGATTTTGGATTTCACTTTTCATTATTTTGGGGTCTCAAAAATGATGTTTTGGTAGGTATCTGAAAAAATGATTTGTCAAAGTCGAGTTTTAAAAGGCAACTTGCATACAAGTTTGACTAGTGACAATGAAATTTTGGATTGAAAAAAGTTTCCGAAATCGATTTTGGATTTCACTTTTCATTATTTTGGGGGCTTAAAAATGATGTTTTGGTAGGAATCTGAAAAAATGATTTGTCAAAGTCGAGTTTTAAAAGGCAACTTGCATACAAGTTTGACTAGTGGCAATGAAATTTTGGATTGCCAAAAAGTTTCCGAAATCGATTTTGGATTTCACTTTGCATTATTTTGGGGGCTTAAAAATGATGTTTTGGTTGGTCTCTGAAAAAATGATTTGTCAAAGTCGAGTTTTAAAAGGCAACTTGCATACAAGTCTGACTAGTGACAATGAAATTTTGTTTTGCCAAAAAGTTTCCGAAATCGATTTTGGATTTCACTTTTCATTATTTTGGGGGATTAAAAATTATGTTTTGGTTGTTCTCTGAAAAAATGATTTGTCAAAGTCGAGTTTTAAAAGGCAACTTGCATACAAGTTTGACTAGTGACAATGAAATTTTGGATTGAAAAAAGTTTCCGAAATCGATTTTGGATTTCACTTTTCATTATTTTGGGGGCTTAAAAATGATGTTTTGGTTGGTCTGTGAAAAAATGATTTGTCAAAGTCGAATTTTAAAAGGCAACTTGCATACAAGTCTGACTAGTGACAATGAAATTTTGGTTTGCCAAAAAGTTTCCGAAATCGATTTTGGATTTCACTTTTCATTATTTTGGGGTCTCAAAAATGATGTTTTGGTAGGTATCTGAAAAAATGATTTGTCAAAGTCGAGTTTTAAAAGGCAACTTGCATACAAGTTTGACTAGTGACAATGAAATTTTGGATTGAAAAAAGTGTCAGAAATCGATCTTGAAATGCACTTTTCATTATTTTGGGGGCTTAAAAATGATGTTTTGGTTGGTCTCTGAAAAAATGATTTGTCAAAGTCGAGTTTTAAAAGGCAACTTGCATACAAGTCTGACTAGTGACAATGAAATTTTGGTTTGCCAAAAAGTTTCCGAAATCGATTTTGGATTTCACTTTTCATTATTTTGGGGTCTCAAAAATGATGTTTTGGTAGGTATCTGAAAAAATGATTTGTCAAAGTCGAGTTTTAAAAGGCAACTTGCATACAAGTTTGACTAGTGACAATGAAATTTTGGATTGAAAAAAGTTTCCGAAATCGATTTTGGATTTCACTTTTCATTATTTTGGGGGCTTAAAAATGATGTTTTGGTAGGAATCTGAAAAAATGATTTGTCAAAGTCGAGTTTTAAAAGGCAACTTGCATACAAGTTTGACTAGTGGCAATGAAATTTTGGATTGCCAAAAAGTTTCCGAAATCGATTTTGGATTTCACTTTGCATTATTTTGGGGGCTTAAAAATGATGTTTTGGTTGGTCTCTGAAAAAATGATTTGTCAAAGTCGAGTTTTAAAAGGCAACTTGCATACAAGTCTGACTAGTGACAATGAAATTTTGTTTTGCCAAAAAGTTTCCGAAATCGATTTTGGATTTCACTTTTCATTATTTTGGGGGATTAAAAATTATGTTTTGGTTGTTCTCTGAAAAAATGATTTGTCAAAGTCGAGTTTTAAAAGGCAACTTGCATACAAGTTTGACTAGTGACAATGAAATTTTGGATTGAAAAAAGTTTCCGAAATCGATTTTGGATTTCACTTTTCATTATTTTGGGGGGCTTAAAAATGATGTTTTGGTTGGTCTCTGAAACAATGATTTGTCAAAGTCGAATTTTAAAAGGCAACTTGCATACAAGTCTGACTAGTGACAATGAAATTTTGGTTTGCCAAAAAGTTTCCGAAATCGATTTTGGATTTCACTTTTCATTATTTTGGGGTCTCAAAAATGATGTTTTGGTAGGTATCTGAAAAAATGATTTGTCAAAGTCGAGTTTTAAAAGGCAACTTGCATACAAGTTTGACTAGTGACAATGAAATTTTGGATTGAAAAAAGTGTCAGAAATCGATCTTGAAATGCACTTTTCATTATTTTGGGGGCTTAAAAATGATGTTTTGGTTGGTCTCTGAAAAAATGATTTGTCAAAGTCGAGTTTTAAAAGGCAACTTGCATACAAGTTTGACTGGTGACAATGAAATTTTGGATTCAAAAAAGTTTCCGAAATCGATTTTGGATTTCACTTTTCATTATTTTGGGGGCTTAAAAATTATGTTTTGGTTGTTCTCTGAAAAAATGATTTGTCAAAGTCGAGTTTTAAAAGGCAACTTGCATACAAGTTTGACTAGTGACAATGAAATTTTGGATTGAAAAAAGTTTCCGAAATCGATTTTGGATTTCACTTTTCATTATTTTGGGGGCTTAAAAATGATGTTTTGGTTGGTCTGTGAAAAAATGATTTGTCAAAGTCGAGTTTTAAAAGGCAAATTGCATACAAGTTTGACTAGTGACAATGAAATTTTGGATTGAAAAAAGTGTCAGAAATCGATCTTGAAATGCACTTTTCATTATTTTGGGGGCTTAAAAATGATGTTTTGGTTGGTCTCTGAAAAAATGATTTGTCAAAGTCGAGTTTTAAAAGGCAACTTGCATACAAGTCTGACTAGTGACAATGAAATTTTGGTTTGCCAAAAAGTTTCCGAAATCGATTTTGGATTTCACTTTTCATTATTTTGGGGTCTCAAAAATGATGTTTTGGTAGGTATCTGAAAAAATGATTTGTCAAAGTCGAATTTTAAAAGGCAACTTGCATACAAGTCTGACTAGTGACAATGAAATTTTGGTTTGCCAAAAAGTTTCCGAAATCGATTTTGGATTTCACTTTTCATTATTTTGGGGTCTCAAAAATGATGTTTTGGTAGGTATCTGAAAAAATGATTTGTCAAAGTCGAGTTTTAAAAGGCAACTTGCATACAAGTTTGACTAGTGACAATGAAATTTTGGATTGAAAAAAGTGTCAGAAATCGATCTTGAAATGCACTTTTCATTATTTTGGGGGCTTAAAAATGATGTTTTGGTTGGTCTGTGAAAAAATGATTTGTCAAAGTCGAGTTTTAAAAGGCAGCTTGCATACAAGTCTGACTAGTGACAATGAAATTTTGGTTTGCCAAAAAGTTTCCGAAATCGATTTTGGATTTCACTTTTCATTATTTTGGGGGCTTAAAAATTATGTTTTGGTTGTTCTCTGAAAAAATGATTTGTCAAAGTCGAGTTTTAAAAGGCAACTTGCATACAAGTTTGACTAGTGACAATGAAATTTTGGATTGAAAAAAGTGTCAGAAATCGATCTTGAAATGCACTTTTCATTATTTTGGGGGCTTAAAAATGATGTTTTGGTTGGTCTCTGAAAAAATGATTTGTCAAAGTCGAGTTTTAAAAGGCAACTTGCATACAAGTCTGACTAGTGACAATGAAATTTTGGTTTGCCAAAAAGTTTCCGAAATCGATTTTGGATTTCACTTTTCATTATTTTGGGGTCTCAAAAATGATGTTTTGGTAGGTATCTGAAAAAATGATTTGTCAAAGTCGAATTTTAAAAGGCAACTTGCATACAAGTCTGACTAGTGACAATGAAATTTTGGTTTGCCAAAAAGTTTCCGAAATCGATTTTGGATTTCACTTTTCATTATTTTGGGGTCTCAAAAATGATGTTTTGGTAGGTATCTGAAAAAATGATTTGTCAAAGTCGAGTTTTAAAAGGCAACTTGCATACAAGTTTGACTAGTGACAATGAAATTTTGGATTGAAAAAAGTTTCCGAAATCGATTTTGGATTTCACTTTTCATTATTTTGGGGGCTTAAAAATGATGTTTTGGTTGGTCTGTGAAAAAATGATTTGTCAAAGTCGAGTTTTAAAAGGCAGCTTGCATACAAGTCTGACTAGTGACAATGAAATTTTGTTTTGCCAAAAAGTTTCCGAAATCGATTTTGGATTTCACTTTTCATTATTTTGGGGGCTTAAAAATGATGTTTTGGTTGTTCTCTGAAAAAATGATTTGTCAAAGTCGAGTTTTAAAAGGCAACTTGCATACAAGTTTGACTAGTGACAATGAAATTTTGGATTGAAAAAAGTGTCAGAAATCGATCTTGAAATGCACTTTTCATTATTTTGGGGGCTTAAAAATGATGTTTTGGTTGGTCTCTGAAAAAATGATTTGTCAAAGTCGAGTTTTAAAAGGCAACTTGCATACAAGTCTGACTAGTGACAATGAAATTTTGTTTTGCCAAAAAGTTTCCGAAATCGATTTTGGATTTCACTTTTCATTATTTTGGGGTCTCAAAAATGATGTTTTGGTAGGTATCTGAAAAAATGATTTGTCAAAGTCGAATTTTAAAAGGCAACTTGCATACAAGTCTGACTAGTGACAATGAAATTTTGGTTTGCCAAAAAGTTTCCGAAATCGATTTTGGATTTCACTTTTCATTATTTTGGGGTCTCAAAAATGATGTTTTGGTAGGTATCTGAAAAAATGATTTGTCAAAGTCGAATTTTAAAAGGCAACTTGCATACAAGTCTGACTAGTGACAATGAAATTTTGGTTTGCCAAAAAGTTTCCGAAATTGCTTTTTGGATTTCACTTTTCATTATTTTGGGGTCTCAAAAATGATGTTTTGGTAGGTATCTGAAAAAATGATTTGTCAAAGTCGAGTTTTAAAAGGCAACTTGCATACAAGTTTGACTAGTGACAATGAAATTTTGGATTGAAAAAAGTGTCAGAAATCGATCTTGAAATGCACTTTTCATTATTTTGGGGGCTTAAAAATGATGTTTTGGTTGGTCTCTGAAAAAATGATTTGTCAAAGTCGAGTTTTAAAAGGCAAGTTGCATACAAGTTTGACTAGTGACAATGAAATTTTGGATTGAAAAAAGTTTCCGAAATAGATTTTGGATTTCACTTTTCATAATTTTGGAGGCTTGAAAATGATGTTTTGGTTGGTCTCTGAAAAAATGATTTGTCAAAGTCGAGTTTTAAAAGGCAACTTGCATACAAGTTTGACTGGTGACAATGAAATTTTGGATTGAAAAAAGTTTCCGAAATCGATTTTGGATTTCACTTTTCATTATTTTGGGGGCTTAAAAATGATGTTTTGGTTGGTCTCTGAAAAAATGATTTGTCAAAGTCGAGTTTTAAAAGGCAGCTTGCATACAAGTTTGACTAGTGACAATGAAATTTTGGTTTGCCAAAAAGTTTTCGAAATCGATTTTGGATTTCACTTTTCATTATATTGGGGGCTCAAAAATGATGTTTTGGTTGGTCTCTGAAAAAATGATTTGTCAAAGTCGAGTTTTAAAAGGCAGCTTGCATACAAGTTTGACTAGTGACAATGAAATTTTGTTTTGCCAAAAAGTTTCCGAAATCGATTTTGGATTTCACTTTTCATTATTTTGGGGGCTTAAAAATTATGTTTTGGTTGTTCTCTGAAAAAATGATTTGTCAAAGTCGAGTTTTAAAAGGCAACTTGCATACAAGTTTGACTAGTGACAATGAAATTTTGGATTGAAAAAAGTTTCCGAAATCGATTTTGGATTTCACTTTTCATTATTTTGGGGGCTTAAAAATGATGTTTTGGTTGGTCTGTGAAAAAATGATTTGTCAAAGTCGAGTTTTAAAAGGCAACTTGCATCCAAGTTTGACTAGTGGCAATGAAATTTTGGATTGCCAAAAAGTTTCCGAAATCGATTTTGGATTTCACTTTGCATTATTTTGGGGGCTTAAAAATGATGTTTTGGTTGGTATCTGAAAAAATGATTTGTCAAAGTCGAGTTTTAAAAGGCAACTTGCATACAAGTTTGACTAGTGACAATTAAATTTTGGTTTGCCAAAAAGTTTCCGAAATCGATTTTGGATTTCACTTTTCATTATTTTGGGGGCTTAAAAATGATGTTTTGGTTGGTCTCTGAAAAAATGATTTGTCAAAGTCGAGTTTTGAAAGGCAACTTGCATACAAGTTTGACTAGTGACAATGAAATTTTGGTTTGCCAAAAAGTTTCCGAAATCGATTTTGGATTTCACTTTTCATTATTTTGGGGGGCTTAAAAATGCTGTTTTGGTTGGTCTCTGAAACAATGATTTGTCAAAGTCGAATTTTAAAAGGCAACTTGCATACAAGTCTGACTAGTGACAATGAAATTTTGGTTTGCCAAAAAGTTTCCGAAATCGATTTTGGATTTCACTTTTCATTATTTTGGGGTCTCAAAAATGATGTTTTGGTAGGTATCTGAAAAAATGATTTGTCAAAGTCGAGTTTTAAAAGGCAACTTGCATACAAGTTTGACTAGTGACAATGAAATTTTGGATTGAAAAAAGTGTCAGAAATCGATCTTGAAATGCACTTTTCATTATTTTGGGGGCTTAAAAATGATGTTTTGGTTGGTCTCTGAAAAAATGATTTGTCAAAGTCGAGTTTTAAAAGGCAACTTGCATACAAGTTTGACTGGTGACAATGAAATTTTGGATTGAAAAAAGTTTCCGAAATCGATTTTGGATTTCACTTTTCATTATTTTGGGGGCTTAAAAATGATGTTTTGGTTGGTCTCTGAAAAAATGATTTGTCAAAGTCGAATTTTAAAAGGCAGCTTGCATACAAGTTTGACTAGTGACAATGAAATTTTGGTTTGCCAAAAAGTTTCCGAAATCGATTTTGGATTTCACTTTTCATTATTTTGGGGGCTTAAAAATTATGTTTTGGTTGTTCTCTGAAAAAATGATTTGTCAAAGTCGAGTTTTAAAAGGCAACTTGCATACAAGTTTGACTAGTGACAATGAAATTTTGGTTTGCCAAAAAGTTTCCGAAATCGATTTTGGATTTCACTTTTCATTATTTTGGGGGGCTTAAAAATGATGTTTTGGTTGGTCTCTGAAACAATGATTTGTCAAAGTCGAATTCTAAAAGGCAACTTGCATACAAGTCTGACTAGTGACAATGAAATTTTGGTTTGCCAAAAAGTTTCCGAAATCGATTTTGGATTTCACTTTTCATTATTTTGTTGTCTCAAAAATGATGTTTTGGTAGGTATCTGAAAAAATGATTTGTCAAAGTCGAGTTTTAAAAGGCAACTTGCATACAAGTTTGACTAGTGACAATGAAATTTTGGATTGAAAAAAGTGTCAGAAATCGATCTTGAAATGCACTTTTCATTATTTTGGGGGCTTAAAAATGATGTTTTGGTTGGTCTCTGAAAGAATGATTTGTCAAAGTCGAGTTTTAAAAGGCAGCTTGCATACAAGTTTGACTAGTGACAATGAAATTTTGGTTTGCCAAAAAGTTTCCGAAATCGATTTTGGATTTCACTTTTCATTATTTTGGGGGCTTAAAAATGATGTTTTGGTTGGTCTCTGAAAAAATGATTTGTCAAAGTCGAGTTTTAAAAGGCAGCTTGCATACAAGTTTGACTAGTGACAATGAAATTTTGGATTGCCAAAAAGTTTCCGAAATCGATTTAGGATTTCACTTTTCATTATTTTGGAGGCTCAAAAATGATGTTTTGGTTGGTCTCTGAAAAATGATTTGTCAAAGTCGAGTTTTAAAAGGCAACTTGCATACAAGTTTGACTAGTGACAATGAAATTTTGGATTGAAAAAAGTTTCCGAAATCGATTTTGGATTTCACTTTTCATTATTTTGGGGTCTCAAAAATAATGTTTTGGTTGGTCTCTGAAAAAATGATTTGTCAAAGTCGAGTTTTAAAAGGCAACTTGCATACAAGTTTGACTAGTGGCAATGAAATTTTGGATTGCCAAAAAGTTTCCGAAATCGATTTTGGATTTCACTTTGCATTATTTTGGGGGCTTAAAAATGATGTTTTGGTTGGTCTCTGAACAAATGATTTGTCAAAGTCGAGTTTTAAAAGGCAACTTGCATACTAGTTTGACTAGTGACAATGAAATTTTGTTTTGCCAAAAAGTTTCCGAAATCGATTTTGGATTTCACTTTTCATTATTTTGGGGGGCTTAAAAATGATGTTTTGGTTGGTCTCTGAAACAATGATTTGTCAAAGTCGAATTTTAAAAGGCAACTTGCATACAAGTCTGACTAGTGACAATGAAATTTTGGTTTGCCAAAAAGTTTCCGAAATCGATTTTGGATTTCACTTTTCATTATTTTGGGGTCTCAAAAATGATGTTTTGGTAGGTATCTGAAAAAATGATTTGTCAAAGTCGAGTTTTAAAAGGCAACTTGCATACAAGTTTGACTAGTGACAATGAAATTTTGGATTGAAAAAAGTTTCCGAAATCGATTTTGGATTTCACTTTTCATTATTTTGGGGGCTTAAAAATGATGTTTTGGTAGGAATCTGAAAAAATGATTTGTCAAAGTCGAGTTTTAAAAGGCAACTTGCATACAAGTTTGACTAGTGGCAATGAAATTTTGGATTGCCAAAAAGTTTCCGAAATCGATTTTGGATTTCACTTTGCATTATTTTGGGGGCTTAAAAATGATGTTTTGGTTGGTCTCTGAAAAAATGATTTGTCAAAGTCGAGTTTTAAAAGGCAACTTGCATACAAGTTTGACTAGTGACAATGAAATTTTGGTTTGCCAAAAAGTTTCCGAAATCGATTTTGGATTTCACTTTTCATTATTTTGGGGGATTAAAAATTATGTTTTGGTTGTTCTCTGAAAAAATGATTTGTCAAAGTCGAGTTTTAAAAGGCAACTTGCATACAAGTTTGACTAGTGACAATGAAATTTTGGTTTGCCAAAAAGTTTCCGAAATCGATTTTGGATTTCACTTTTCATTATTTTGGGGGGCTTAAAAATGATGTTTTGGTTGGTCTCTGAAACAATGATTTGTCAAAGTCGAATTTTAAAAGGCAACTTGCATACAAGTTTGACTAGTGACAATGAAATCTTGGTTTGCCAAAAAGTTTCCGAAATCGATTTTGGATTTCACTTTTCATTATTTTGGGGGCTCAAAAATGATGGTTTTGTTGGTCTCTGAAAAAATGATTTGTCAAAGTCGAGTTTCAAAAGGCAACTTGCATACAAGTTTGACTAGTGACAATGAAATTTTGGTTTGCCAAAAAGTCTCCGAAATCGATTTTGGATTTCACTTTTCATTATTTTGGGGGCTCAAAAATGATGTTTTGGTTGGTCTCTGAAAAAATGATTTTTCAAAGTCGAGTTTTAAAAGGCAACTTGCATACAAGTTTGACTAGTGACAATGAAATTTTGGATTGAAAAAAGTGTCAGAAATCGATCTTGAAATGCACTTTTCATTATTTTGGGGGCTTAAAAATGATGTTTTGGTTGGTCTCTGAAAAAATGATTTGTCAAAGTCGAGTTTTAAAAGGCAACTTGCATACAAGTTTGACTGGTGACAATGAAATTTTGGATTCAAAAAAGTTTCCGAAATCGATTTTGGATTTCACTTTTCATTATTTTGGGGGCTTAAAAATGATGTTTTGGTTGGTCTCTGAAAAAATGATTTGTGATTTTGGATTTCACTTTTCATTATTTTGGGGGCTTAAAAATGATGTTTTGGTTGGTCTCTGAAAACATGATTTGTCAAAGTCGAGTTTTAAAAGGCAGCTTGCATACAAGTTTGACTAGTGACAATGAAATTTTGTTTTGCCAAAAAGTTTCCGAAATCGATTTTGGATTTCACTTTTCATTATTTTGGGGGCTTAAAAATTATGTTTTGGTTGTTCTCTGAAAAAATGATTTGTCAAAGTCGAGTTTTAAAAGGCAACTTGCATGCAAGTTTGACTAGTGACAATGAAATTTTGGATTGAAAAAAGTTTCCGAAATCGATTTTGGATTTCACTTTTCATTATTTTGGGGGCTTAAAAATGATGTTTTGGTTGGTCTGTGAAAAAATGATTTGTCAAAGTCGAGTTTTAAAAGGCAGCTTGCATACAAGTTTGACTAGTGACAATAAAATTTTGGTTTGCCAAAAAGTTTCCGAAATCGATTTTGGATTTCACTTTTCATTATTTTGGGGGGCTTAAAAATGATGTTTTGGTTGGTCTCTGAAACAATGATTTGTCAAAGTCGAATTTTAAAAGGCAACTTGCATACAAGTCTGACTAGTGACAATGAAATTTTGGTTTGCCAAAAAGTTTCCGAAATCGATTTTGGATTTCACTTTTCATTATTTTGGGGTCTCAAAAATGATGTTTTGGTAGGTATCTGAAAAAATGATTTGTCAAAGTCGAGTTTTAAAAGGCAACTTGCATACAAGTTTGACTAGTGACAATGAAATTTTGGATTGAAAAAAGTGTCAGAAATCGATCTTGAAATGCACTTTTCATTATTTTGGGGGCTTAAAAATGATGTTTTGGTTGGTCTCTGAAAAAATGATTTGTCAAAGTCGAGTTTTAAAAGGCAACTTGCATACAAGTTTGACTGGTGACAATGAAATTTTGGATTGAAAAAAGTTTCCGAAATCGATTTTGGATTTCACTTTTCATTATTTTGGGGGCTTAAAAATGATGTTTTGGTTGGTCTCTGAAAAAATGATTTGTCAAAGTCGAGTTTTAAAAGGCAGCTTGCATACAAGTTTGACTAGTGACAATGAAATTTTGGATTGCCAAAAAGTTTCCGAAATCGATTTTGGATTTCACTTTTCATTATTTTGGAGGCTCAAAAATGATGTTTTGGTTGGTCTCTGAAAAATGATTTGTCAAAGTCGAGTTTTAAAAGGCAACTTGCATACAAGTTTGACTAGTGACAATGAAATTTTGGATTGAAAAAAGTTTCCGAAATCGATTTTGGATCGAACTTTTCATTATTTTGGAGGCTCAAAAATGATGTTTTGGTTGGTCTCTGAAAAAATGATTTGTCAAAGTCGAGTTTTAAAAGGCAACTTGCATACAAGTTTGACTGGTGACAATGAAATTTTGGTTTGCCAAAAAGTTTCTTAAATCGATTTTGGATTTTACTTTTCATTATTTTGGGGGCTCAAAAATGATGTTTTGGTTGGTCTCTGAAAAAATGATTTGTCAAAGTCGAGTTTTAAAAGGCAACTTGCATACAAGTTTGACTAGTTACATTGAAATTTTGGTTTGCCAAAAAGTTTCCGAAATCGATTTTGGATTTCACTTTTCATTATTTTGGGGGCTTAAAAATGATGTTTTGGTTGGTCTCTGAAAAAATGATTTGTCAAAGTCGAGTTTTAAAAGGCAGCTTGCATACAAGTTTGACTAGTGACAATGAAATTTTGGATTGCCAAAAAGTTTCCGAAATCGAGTTTGGATTTCACTTTTCATTATTTTGGGGGCTTAAAAAGGATGGTTTTGTTGGTCTCTGAAAAAATGATTTGTCACAGTCGAGTTTTAAAAGGCAACTTGCATACAAGTTTGACTAGTGACAATGAAATTTTGGTTTGCCAAAAAGTTTCCGAAATCGATTTTGGATTTCACTTTTCAATATTTTGGAGGCTTAAAAATGATGATTTGGTTGGTCTCTGGAAAAATGATTTGTCACAGTCGAGTTTTAAAAGGCAACTTGCATACAAGTTTGACTAGTGACAATGAAATTTTGGTTTGCCAAAAAGTTTCCGAAATCGATTTTGGATTTCACTTTTCATTATTTTGGGGGCTTAAAAAGGATGGTTTTGTTGGTCTGTGAAAAAATGATTTGTCAAAGTCGAGTTTTAAAAGGCAGCTTGCATACAAGTTTGACTAGTGACAATGAAATTTTGGTTTGCCAAAAAGTTTCCGAAATCGATTTTGGATTTCACTTTTCATTATTTTGGGGGGCTTAAAAATGATGTTTTGGTTGGTCTCTGAAACAATGATTTGTCAAAGTCGAATTTTAAAAGGCAACTTGCATACAAGTCTGACTAGTGACAATGAAATTTTGGTTTGCCAAAAAGTTTCCGAAATCGATTTTGGATTTCACTTTTCATTATTTTGTTGTCTCAAAAATGATGTTTTGGTAGGTATCTGAAAAAATGATTTGTCAAAGTCGAGTTTTAAAAGGCAACTTGCATACAAGTTTGACTAGTGACAATGAAATTTTGGATTGAAAAAAGTGTCAGAAATCGATCTTGAAATGCACTTTTCATTATTTTGGGGGCTTAAAAATGATGTTTTGGTTGGTCTCTGAAAAAATGATTTGTCAAAGTCGAGTTTTAAAAGGCAGCTTGCATACAAGTTTGACTAGTGACAATGAAATTTTGGTTTGCCAAAAAGTTTCCGAAATCGATTTTGGATTTCACTTTTCATTATTTTGGGGGCTTAAAAATGATGTTTTGGTTGGTCTCTGAAAAAATGATTTGTCAAAGTCGAGTTTTAAAAGGCAGCTTGCATACAAGTTTGACTAGTGACAATGAAATTTTGGATTGCCAAAAAGTTTCCGAAATCGATTTAGGATTTCACTTTTCATTATTTTGGAGGCTCAAAAATGATGTTTTGGTTGGTCTCTGAAAAATGATTTGTCAAAGTCGAGTTTTAAAAGGCAACTTGCATACAAGTTTGACTAGTGACAATGAAATTTTGGATTGAAAAAAGTTTCCGAAATCGATTTTGGATTTCACTTTTCATTATTTTGGGGTCTCAAAAATAATGTTTTGGTTGGTCTCTGAAAAAATGATTTGTCAAAGTCGAGTTTTAAAAGGCAACTTGCATACAAGTTTGACTAGTGGCAATGAAATTTTGGATTGCCAAAAAGTTTCCGAAATCGATTTTGGATTTCACTTTGCATTATTTTGGGGGCTTAAAAATGATGTTTTGGTTGGTCTCTGAACAAATGATTTGTCAAAGTCGAGTTTTAAAAGGCAACTTGCATACAAGTTTGACTAGTGACAATGTAATTTTGTTTTGCCAAAAAGTTTCCGAAATCGATTTTGGATTTCACTTTTCATTATTTTGGGGGGCTTAAAAATGATGTTTTGGTTGGTCTCTGAAACAATGATTTGTCAAAGTCGAATTTTAAAAGGCAACTTGCATACAAGTCTGACTAGTGACAATGAAATTTTGGTTTGCCAAAAAGTTTCCGAAATCGATTTTGGATTTCACTTTTCATTATTTTGGGGTCTCAAAAATGATGTTTTGGTAGGTATCTGAAAAAATGATTTGTCAAAGTCGAGTTTTAAAAGGCAACTTGCATACAAGTTTGACTAGTGACAATGAAATTTTGTTTTGCCAAAAAGTTTCCGAAATCGATTTTGGATTTCACTTTTCATTATTTTGGGGGGCTTAAAAATGATGTTTTGGTTGGTCTCTGAAACAATGATTTGTCAAAGTCGAATTTTAAAAGGCAACTTGCATACAAGTCTGACTAGTGACAATGAAATTTTGGTTTGCCAAAAAGTTTCCGAAATCGATTTTGGATTTCACTTTTCATTATTTTGGGGTCTCAAAAATGATGTTTTGGTAGGTATCTGAAAAAATGATTTGTCAAAGTCGAGTTTTAAAAGGC
Source organism: Anopheles marshallii (assembly GCF_943734725.1). Lineage (NCBI taxonomy): Eukaryota > Metazoa > Arthropoda > Insecta > Diptera > Culicidae > Anopheles > Anopheles marshallii. The sequence continues at coordinate 169,658 of NW_026525931.1, read as the reverse complement.
AACTTGCATACAAGTTTGACTAGTGACAATGAAATTTTGGATTGAAAAAAGTTTCCGAAATCGATTTTGGATTTCACTTTTCATTATTTTGGGGGCTTAAAAATGATGTTTTGGTAGGAATCTGAAAAAATGATTTGTCAAAGTCGAGTTTTAAAAGGCAACTTGCATACAAGTTTGACTAGTGGCAATGAAATTTTGGATTGCCAAAAAGTTTCCGAAATCGATTTTGGATTTCACTTTGCATTATTTTGGGGGCTTAAAAATGATGTTTTGGTTGGTCTCTGAAAAAATGATTTGTCAAAGTCGAGTTTTAAAAGGCAACTTGCATACAAGTTTGACTAGTGACAATGAAATTTTGTTTTGCCAAAAAGTTTCCGAAATCGATTTTGGATTTCACTTTTCATTATTTTGGGGGATTAAAAATTATGTTTTGGTTGTTCTCTGAAAAAATGATTTGTCAAAGTCGAGTTTTAAAAGGCAACTTGCATACAAGTTTGACTAGTGACAATGAAATTTTGGTTTGCCAAAAAGTTTCCGAAATCGATTTTGGATTTCACTTTTCATTATTTTGGGGGGCTTAAAAATGATGTTTTGGTTGGTCTCTGAAAAAATGATTTGTCAAAGTCGAATTTTAAAAGGCAACTTGCATACAAGTCTGACTAGTGACAATGAAATTTTGGTTTGCCAAAAAGTTTCCGAAATCGATTTTGGATTTCACTTTTCATTATTTTGGGGTCTCAAAAATGATGTTTTGGTAGGTATCTGAAAAAATGATTTGTCAAAGTCGAGTTTTAAAAGGCAACTTGCATACAAGTTTGACTAGTGACAATGAAATTTTGGATTGAAAAAAGTGTCAGAAATCGATCTTGAAATGCACTTTTCATTATTTTGGGGGCTTAAAAATGATGTTTTGGTTGGTCTCTGAAAAAATGATTTGTCAAAGTCGAGTTTTAAAAGGCAACTTGCATACAAGTTTGACTGGTGACAATGAAATTTTGGATTCAAAAAAGTTTCCGAAATCGATTTTGGATTTCACTTTTCATTATTTTGGGGGCTTAAAAATGATGTTTTGGTTGGTCTCTGAAAAAATGATTTGTGATTTTGGATTTCACTTTTCATTATTTTGGGGGCTTAAAAATGATGTTTTGGTTGGTCTCTGAAAAAATGATTTGTCAAAGTCGAGTTTTAAAAGGCAGCTTGCATACAAGTTTGACTAGTGACAATGAAATTTTGTTTTGCCAAAAAGTTTCCGAAATCGATTTTGGATTTCACTTTTCATTATTTTGGGGGCTTAAAAATTATGTTTTGGTTGTTCTCTGAAAAAATGATTTGTCAAAGTCGAGTTTTAAAAGGCAACTTGCATACACGTTTGACTAGTGACAATGAAATTTTGGATTGCCAAAAAATTTCCGAAATCGATTTTGGATCGAACTTTTCATTATTTTGGGGGCTCAAAAATGATGTTTTGGTTGGTCTCTGAAAAAATGATTTGTCAAAGTCGAGTTTTAAAAGGCAACTTGCATACAAGTTTGACTAGTGACAATGAAATTTTGGATTGCCAAAAAGTTTCCGAAATCGATTTTGGATTTCACTTTTCATTATTTTGGGGGCTCAAAAATGATGTTTTGGTTGGTCTCTGAAAAAATGATTTGTCAAAGTCGAGTTTTAAAAGGCAACTTGCATACAAGTTTGACTAGTGACAATGAAATTTTGGATTGCTAAAAAGTTTCCGAAATCGATTTTGGATTTTACTTTTCATTATTTTGGGGGCATAAAAATAATGTTTTGGCTGGTCTCTGAAAAAATGATTAGTCAAAGTCGAGTTCTAAAAGGCAACTTGCATACAAGTTTGACTAGTGACAATGAAATTTTGGTTTGCCAAAAAGTTTCCGAAATCGATTTTGGATTTCACTTTTCATTATTTTGGGGGCATAAAAATGATGTTTTGGCTGGTCTCTGAAAAAATGATTAGTCAAAGTCGAGTTCTAAAAGGCAACTTGCATACAAGTTTGACTAGTGACAATGAAATTTTGGTTTGCCAAAAAGTTTCCGAAATCGATTTTGGATTTCACTTTTCATTATTTTGGGGGCATAAAAATGATGTTTTGGCTGGTCTCTGAAAAAATGATTAGTCAAAGTCGAGTTCTAAAAGGCAACTTGCATACAAGTTTGACTAGTGACAATGAAATTTTGGATTGCTAAAAAGTTTCCGAAATCGATTTTGGATTTTACTTTTCATTATTTTGGGGGCATAAAAATGATGTTTTGGCTGGTCTCTGAAAAAATGATTAGTCAAAGTCGAGTTCTAAAAGGCAACTTGCATACAAGTTTGACTAGTGACAATGAAATTTTGGTTTGCCAAAAAGTTTCCGAAATCGATTTTGGATTTCACTTTTCATTATTTTGGGGGCATAAAAATGATGTTTTGGCTGGTCTCTGAAAAAATGATTAGTCAAAGTCGAGTTCTAAAAGGCAACTTGCATACAAGTTTGACTAGTGACAATGAAATTTTGGTTTGCCAAAAAGTTTCCGAAATCGATTTTGGATTTCACTTTTCATTATTTTGGGGGCTCAAAAATGATGTTTTGGTTGGTCTCTGAAAAAATGATTTGTCAAAGACGAGTTTTAAAAGGCAACTTGCATACAAGTTTGACTAGTGACAATGAAATTTTGGATTGCTAAAAAGTTTCCGAAATCGATTTTGGATTTTACTTTTCATTATTTTGGGGGCATAAAAATGATGTTTTGGCTGGTCTCTGAAAAAATGATTAGTCAAAGTCGAGTTCTAAAAGGCAACTTGCATACAAGTTTGACTAGTGACAATGAAATTTTGGTTTGCCAAAAAGTTTCCGAAATCGATTTTGGATTTCACTTTTCATTATTTTGGGGGCTTAAAAATGATGGTTTGGTTGGTCTCTGAAAAAATGATTTGTCAAAGTCGAGTTTTAAAAGGCAACTTGCATACAAGTTTGACTAGTGACAATGAAATTTTGGTTTGAAAAAAGTTTCCGAAATCGATTTTGGATTTCACTTTTCATTATTTTGGGGGCTCAAAAATGATGTTTTGGTTGGTCTCTGAAAAAATGATTTGTCAAAGTCAAGTTTTAAAAGGCAACTTGCATACAAGTTTGACTAGTGACAATGAAATTTTGGTTTGCCAAAAAGTTTCCGAAATCGATTTTGGATCGAACTTTTCATTATTTTGGGGGCTTAAAAATGATGTTTTGGTTGGTCTATGAAAAAATGATTTGTCAAAGTCGAGTTTTAAAAGGCAACTTGCATACAAGTTTGACTAGTGACAATGAAATTTTGGTTTGCCAAAAAGTTTCCGAAATCGGTTTTGAATCGAACTTTTCATTATTTTGGGGGCTCAAAAATGATGTTTTGGTTGGTCTCTGAAAAAATGATTTGTCAAAGTCGAGTTTTATAAGGCAGCTTGCATACAAGTTTGACTAGTTACTTTGAAATTTTGGTTTGCCAAAAAGTTTCCGAAATCGACTTTGGATTTTACTTTTCATTATTTTGGGGCCTTAAAAATGATGTTTTTTTAGGTCTCTGTAAAATTATTTGTCAAAGTCGAGTTTTAATAGGCAGCTTGCATACAAGTTTGACTAGTGACAATGAAATTTTTGGATTGCCAAAAAGTTTCCGAAATCGATTTTGGATTTCACTTTTCATTATTTTGGGGGCTCAAAAATGATGTTTTGGTTGGTCTCTGAAAAAATGATTTGTCAAAGTCGAGTTTTAAAAGGCAACTTGCATACAAGTTTGACTAGTGACAATGAAATTTTGGTTTGCCAAAAAGTTTCCGAAATCGATTTTGGATTTCACTTTTCATTATTTTGGGGGCTTAAAAATGATGGTTTGGTTGGTCTCTGAAAAAATGATTTGTCAAAGTCTAGTTTTAAAAGGCAACTTGCATCCAAGTTTGACTAGTGACAATGAAATTTTGGTTTGCCAAAAAGTTTCCGAAATCGACTTTGGATTTTACTTTTCATTATTTTGGGGCCTTAAAAATGATGTTTTTTTAGGTCTCTGTAAAATTATTTGTCAAAGTCGAGTTTTAATAGGCAGCTTGCATACAAGTTTGACTAGTGACAATGAAATTTTGGTTTGCCAAAAAGTTTCCGAAATCGATTTTGGATTTCACTTTTCATTATTTTATGGGCTCAAAAATGATGTTTTGGTTGGTCTCTGAAAAAATGATTTGTCAAAGTCGAGTTTTAAAAGGCAACTTGCATACAAGTTTGACTAGTGACAATGAAATTTTGGTTTGCCAAAAAGTTTCCGAAATCGATCTTGGATTGCATTTTTCATTATTTTGGGGGCTCAAAATTGATGGTTTGGTTGGTCTCTGAAAAAATGATTTGTCAAAGTCGAGTTTTAAAAGGCAACTTGCATACAAGTTTGACTAGTGACAATGAAATTTTGGATTGCCAAAAAGTTTCCGAAATCGATTTTGGATTTCACTTTTCATTATTTTGGGGGCTCAAAAATGATGTTTTGGTTGGTCTCTGAAAAAATGATTTGTCAAAGTCGAGTTTTAAAAGGCAACTTGCATACAAGTTTGACTAGTGACAATGAAATTTTGGATTGCTAAAAAGTTTCCGAAATCGATTTTGGATTTCACTTTTCATTATTTTGGGGGCTCAAAAATGATGTTTTTGTTGGTCTCTGAAAAAATGATTTGTCAAAGTCGAGTTTTAAAAGGCAACTTGCATACAAGTTTGACTGGTGACAATGAAGTTTTGGATTGCTAAAAAGTTTCCGAAATCGATTTTGGATTTTACTTTTCATTATTTTGGGGACATAAAAATGATGTTTTGGTTGGTCTCTGAAAAAATGATTTGTCAAAGTCGAGTTTTAAAAGGCAACTTGCATACACGTTTGACTAGTGACAATGAAATTTTGGATTGCCAAAAAGTTTCCCAAATCGATTTTGGATTTTACTTTTCATTATTTTGGGGGCTTAAAAATGATGGTTTGATTGATCTCTGAAAAAATGATTTGTCAAAGTCGAGTTTTAAAAGGCAACTTGCATACAAGTTTGACTAGTGACAATTAAATTTTGGATTGCCAAAAAGTTTCCGAAATCGATTTTGGATTTCACTTTTCATTATTTTTGGGGCTCAAAAACGATGTTTCGGTTGGTCTCTGAAAAAATGATTTGTCAAAGTCGAGTTTGAAAAGGCAACTTGCATACAAGTTTGACTAGTGACAATGAAATTTTGGATTGCCAAAAAATTTCCGAAATCGATTTTGGATCGAACTTTTCATTATTTTGGGGGCTTAAAAATGATGTTTTGGTTGGTCTCTGAAAAAATGATTTGTCAAAGTCGAGTTTTAAAAGGCAACTTGCATACAAGTTTGACTAATGGCAATGAAATTTTGGATTGCTAAAAAGTTTCCGAAATCGATTTTGGATTTTACTTTTCATTATTTTGGGGGCATAAAAATGATGTTTTGGCTGGTCTCTGAAAAAATGATTAGTCAAAGTCGAGTTCTAAAAGGCAACTTGCATACAAGTTTGACTAGTGACAATGAAATTTTGGTTTGCCAAAAAGTTTCCGAAATCGATTTTGGATTTCACTTTTCATTATTTTGGGGGCTCAAAAATGATGTTTTGGTTGGTCTCTGAAAAAATGATTTGTCAAAGTCGAGTTTTAAAAGGCAACTTGCATACAAGTTTGACTAATGACAATGAAATTTTGGTTTGCCAAAAAGTTTCCGACATCGATTTTGGTTTTTACTTTTCATTATTCTGGGGGCTTAAAATGATGTTTTGGTTGGTCTCTGAAAAAATGATTTGTTAAAGTCGAGTTTTAAAAGACAATTTGCATACAAGTTTGACTAGTTACATTGAAATTTTGGTTTGCCAAAAAGTTTCCGAAATCGATTTTGGATTTCACTTTTCATTATTTTGGGGGCTCAAAAATGATGTTTTGGTTGGTCTCTGAAAAATGATTTGTCAAAGTCAAGTTTTAAAAGGCAACTTGCATACAAGTTAGACTAGTGACAATGAAATTTTGGTTTGCCAAAAAGTTTCCGAAATCGATTTTGGATCGAACTTTTCATTATTTTGGGGGCTTAAAAATGATGTTTTGGTTGGTCTCTGAAAAAATGATTTGTCAAAGTCGAGTTTTAAAAGGCAACTTGCATACAAGTTTGACTAGTGACAATGAAATTTTGGTTTGCCAAAAAGTTTCCGAAATCGATCTTGGATTGCATTTTTCATTATTTTGGGGGCTCAAAAATGATGGTTTGGTTGGTCTCTGAAAAAATGATTTGTCAAAGTCGAGTTTTAAAAGGCAACTTGCATACAAGTTTGACTAGTGACAATGAAATCTTGGTTCGCCAAAAAGTTTCCGAAATCGATTTTGGATTTCACTTTTCATTATTTTGGGGGCTCAAAAATGATGTTTTGGTTGGTCTCTGAAAAAATGATTTGTCAAAGTCGAGTTTTAAAAGGCAACTTGCATACAAGTTTGACTAGTGACAATGAAATTTTGGATTGCTAAAAAGTTTCCGAAATCGATTTTGGATTTTACTTTTCATTATTTTGGGGGCATAAAAATGATGTTTTGGCTGGTCTCTGGAAAAATGATTTGTCAAAGTCGAGTTTTAAAAGGCAACTTGCATACAAGTTAGACTAGTGACAATGAAATTTTGGTTTGCCAAAAAGTTTCCGAAATCGATTTTGGATCGAACTTTTCATTATTTTGGGGGCTTAAAAATGATGTTTTGGTTGGTCTCTGAAAAAATGATTTGTCAAAGTCGAGTTTTAAAAGGCAACTTGCATACACGTTTGACTAGTGACAATGAAATTTTGGATTGCCAAAAAGTTTCCCAAATCGATTTTGGATTTTACTTTTCATTATTTTGGGGGCTTAAAAATGATGGTTTGATTGATCTCTGAAAAAATGATTTGTCAAAGTCGAGTTTTAAAAGGCAACTTGCATACAAGTTTGACTAGTGACAATGAAATTTTGGATTGCCAAAAAGTTTCCGAAATCGATTTTGGATTTCACTTTTCATTATTTTTGGGGCTCAAAAACGATGTTTCGGTTGGTCTCTGAAAAAATGATTTGTCAAAGTCGAGTTTGAAAAGGCAACTTGCATACAAGTTTGACTAGTGACAATGAAATTTTGGATTGCCAAAAAATTTCCGAAATCGATTTTGGATCGAACTTTTCATTATTTTGGGGGCTTAAAAATGATGTTTTGGTTGGTCTCTGAAAAAATGATTTGTCAAAGTCGAGTTTTAAAAGGCAACTTGCATACAAGTTTGACTAATGGCAATGAAATTTTGGATTGCTAAAAAGTTTCCGAAATCGATTTTGGATTTTACTTTTCATTATTTTGGGGGCATAAAAATGATGTTTTGGCTGGTCTCTGAAAAAATGATTAGTCAAAGTCGAGTTCTAAAAGGCAACTTGCATACAAGTTTGACTAGTGACAATGAAATTTTGGTTTGCCAAAAAGTTTCCGAAATCGATTTTGGATTTCACTTTTCATTATTTTGGGGGCTCAAAAATGATGTTTTGGTTGGTCTCTGAAAAAATGATTTGTCAAAGTCGAGTTTTAAAAGGCAACTTGCATACAAGTTTGACTAATGACAATGAAATTTTGGTTTGCCAAAAAGTTTCCGACATCGATTTTGGTTTTTACTTTTCATTATTCTGGGGGCTTAAAATGATGTTTTGGTTGGTCTCTGAAAAAATGATTTGTTAAAGTCGAGTTTTAAAAGACAATTTGCATACAAGTTTGACTAGTTACATTGAAATTTTGGTTTGCCAAAAAGTTTCCGAAATCGATTTTGGATTTCACTTTTCATTATTTTGGGGGCTCAAAAATGATGTTTTGGTTGGTCTCTGAAAAATGATTTGTCAAAGTCAAGTTTTAAAAGGCAACTTGCATACAAGTTAGACTAGTGACAATGAAATTTTGGTTTGCCAAAAAGTTTCCGAAATCGATTTTGGATCGAACTTTTCATTATTTTGGGGGCTTAAAAATGATGTTTTGGTTGGTCTCTGAAAAAATGATTTGTCAAAGTCGAGTTTTAAAAGGCAACTTGCATACAAGTTTGACTAGTGACAATGAAATTTTGGTTTGCCAAAAAGTTTCCGAAATCGATCTTGGATTGCATTTTTCATTATTTTGGGGGCTCAAAAATGATGGTTTGGTTGGTCTCTGAAAAAATGATTTGTCAAAGTCGAGTTTTAAAAGGCAACTTGCATACAAGTTTGACTAGTGACAATGAAATCTTGGTTCGCCAAAAAGTTTCCGAAATCGATTTTGGATTTCACTTTTCATTATTTTGGGGGCTCAAAAATGATGTTTTGGTTGGTCTCTGAAAAAATGATTTGTCAAAGTCGAGTTTTAAAAGGCAACTTGCATACAAGTTTGACTAGTGACAATGAAATTTTGGATTGCTAAAAAGTTTCCGAAATCGATTTTGGATTTTACTTTTCATTATTTTGGGGGCATAAAAATGATGTTTTGGCTGGTCTCTGAAAAAATGATTAGTCAAAGTCGAGTTCTAAAAGGCAACTTGCATACAAGTTTGACTAGTGACAATGAAATTTTGGTTTGCCAAAAAGTTTCCGAAATCGATTTTGGATTTCACTTTTCATTATTTTGGGGGCTCAAAAATGATGTTTTGGTTGGTCTCTGAAAAAATGATTTGTCAAAGTCGAATTTTAAAAGGCAACTTGCATACAAGTTTGACTGGTGACAATGAAGTTTTGGATTGCTAAAAAGTTTCCGAAATCGATTTTGGATTTTACTTTTCATTATTTTGGGGACATAAAAATGATGTTTTGGTTGGTCTCTGAAAAAATGATTTGTCAAAGTCGAGTTTTAAAAGGCAACTTGCATACAAGTTTGACTAGTGACAATGAAATATTGGTTTGCCAAAAAGTTTCCGAAATTGATCTTGGATCGAACTTTTCATTATTTTGGGGGCTCAAAAATGATGTTTTGGTTGGTCTCTGAAAAAATGATTTGTCAAAGTCGAATTTTAAAAGGCAACTTGCATACAAGTTTGACTAGTGACAATGAAATTTTGGATTGCCAAAAAGTTTCCCAAATCGATTTTGGATTTTACTTTTCATTATTTTGGGGACATAAAAATGATGTTTTGGCTGGTCTCTGAAAAAATGATTAGTCAAAGTCGAGTTCTAAAAGGCAACTTGCATACAAGTTTGACTAGTGACAATGAAATTTTGGTTTGCCAAAAAGTTTCCGAAATCGATTTTGGATTTCACTTTTCATTATTTTGGGTGCTTAAAAATGATGTTTTGGTTGAACTCTGAAAAAATGATTTGTCAAAGTCGAGTTTTAAAAGGCAACTTGCATACAAGTTTGACTAGTGACAATGAAATTTTGGATTGCCAAAAAGTTTCCCAAATCGATTTTGGATTTTACTTTTCATTATTTTGGGGACATAAAAATGATGTTTTGGCTGGTCTCTGAAAAAATGATTAGTCAAAGTCGAGTTCTAAAAGGCAACTTGCATACAAGTTTGACTAGTGACAATGAAATTTTGGTTTGCCAAAAAGTTTCCGAAATCGATTTTGGATTTCACTTTTCATTATTTTGGGGGCTCAAAAATGATGTTTTGGTTGGTCTCTGAAAAAATGATTTGTCAAAGTCGAATTTTAAAAGGCAACTTGCATACAAGTTTGACTAGTGACAATGAAATTTTGGTTTGAAAAAAGTTTCCGAAATCGATTTTGGATTTCACTTTTCATTATTTTGGGGGCTCAAAAATGATGTTTTGGTTGGTCTCTGAAAAAATGATTTGTCAAAGTCTAGTTTTAAAAGGCAACTTGCATACAAGTTTGACTAGTGACAATGAAATTTTGGTTTGCCAAAAAGTTTCCGAAATCGGTTTTGAATCGAACTTTTCATTATTTTGGGGGCTCAAAAATGATGTTTTGGTTGGTCTCTGAAAAAATGATTTGTCAAAGTCGAGTTTTATAAGGCAGCTTGCATACAAGTTTGACTAGTTACTTTGAAATTTTGGTTTGCCAAAAAGTTTCCGAAATCGACTTTGGATTTTACTTTTCATTATTTTGGGGCCTTAAAAATGATGTTTTTTTAGGTCTCTGTAAAATTATTTGTCAAAGTAGAGTTTTAATAGGCAGCTTGCATACAAGTTTGACTAGTGACAATGAAATTTTGGTTTGCCAAAAAGTTTCCGAAATCGATTTTGGATTTCACTTTTCATTATTTTATGGGCTCAAAAAAGATGTTTTGGTTGGTCTCTGGAAAAATGATTTGTCAAAGTCGAGTTTTAAAAGGCAACTTGCATACAAGTTTGACTAGTGACAATGAAATTTTGGTTTGCCAAAAAGTTTCCGAAATCGATTTTGGATTTCACTTTTCATTATTTTGGGGGCTTAAAAATGATGGTTTGGTTGGTCTCTGAAAAAATGATTTGTCAAAGTCTAGTTTTAAAAGGCAACTTGCATCCAAGTTTGACTAGTGACAATGAAATTTTGGTTTGCCAAAAAGTTTCCGAAATCGATTTTGGATTTCACTTTTCATTATTTTGGGGGCTCAAAAATGATGTTTTGGTTGGTCTCTGAAAAAAAGATTTGTCAAAGTCGAGTTTTAAAAGGCAACTTGCATACAAGTTTGACTAGTGACAATGAAATTTTGGTTTGCCAAAAAGTTTCCGAAATCGATTTTGGATTTCACTTTTCATTATTTTGGGGGCTCAAAAATGATGTTTTGGTTGGTCTCTGAAAAAATGATTTGTCAAAGTCGAGTTTTAAAAGGCAACTTGCATACAAGTTTGACTAGTGACAATGAAATTTTGGTTTGCCAAAAAGTTTCCGAAATCGATTTTGGATTTCACTTTTCATTATTTTGGGGGCTTAAAAATGATGGTTTGGTTGGTCTCTGAAAAAATGATTTGTCAAAGTCTAGTTTTAAAAGGCAACTTGCATCCAAGTTTGACTAGTGACAATGAAATTTTGGTTTGCCAAAAAGTTTCCGAAATCGACTTTGGATTTTACTTTTCATTATTTTGGGGCCTTAAAAATGATGTTTTTTTAGGTCTCTGTAAAATTATTTGTCAAAGTCGAGTTTTAATAGGCAGCTTGCATACAAGTTTGACTAGTGACAATGAAATTTTGGTTTGCCAAAAAGTTTCCGAAATCGATTTTGGATTTCACTTTTCATTATTTTGGGGGCTCAAAAATGATGTTTTGGTTGGTCTCTGAAAAAATGATTTGTCAAAGTCGAGTTTTAAAAAGCAACTTGCATTCAAGTTTGACTAGTGACAATGAAGTTTTGGTTTGCCAAAAAGTTTCCGAAATCGATTTTGGATTTCACTTATCATTATTTTGGGGGCTCAAAAATGATGTTTTGGTTGGTCTCTGAAAAAAAGATTTGTCAAAGTCGAGTTTTAAAAGGCAACTTGCATACAAGTTTGACTAGTGACAATGAAATTTTGGTTTGCCAAAAAGTTTCCGAAATCGATCTTGGATTGCATTTTTCATTATTTTGGGGGCTCAAAATTGATGGTTTGGTTGGTCTCTGAAAAAATGATTTGTCAAAGTCGAGTTTTAAAAGGCAACTTGCATACAAGTTTGACTAGTGACAATGAAATTTTGGATTGCCAAAAAGTTTCCGAAATCGATTTTGGATTTCACTTTTCATTATTTTGGGGGCTCAAAAATGATGTTTTGGTTGGTCTCTGAAAAAATGATTTGTCAAAGTCGAGTTTTAAAAGGCAACTTGCATACAAGTTTGACTAGTGACAATGAAATTTTGGATTGCTAAAAAGTTTCCGAAATCGATTTTGGATTTTACTTTTCATTATTTTGGGGGCATAAAAATGATGTTTTGGCTGGTCTCTGAAAAAATGATTAGTCAAAGTCGAGTTCTAAAAGGCAACTTGCATACAAGTTTGACTAGTGACAATGAAATTTTGGTTTGCCAAAAAGTTTCCGAAATCGATTTTGGATTTCACTTTTCATTATTTTGGGGGCTCAAAAATGATGTTTTTGTTGGTCTCTGAAAAAATGATTTGTCAAAGTCGAGTTTTAAAAGGCAACTTGCATACAAGTTTGACTGGTGACAATGAAGTTTTGGATTGCTAAAAAGTTTCCGAAATCGATTTTGGATTTTACTTTTCATTATTTTGGGGACATAAAAATGATGTTTTGGTTGGTCTCTGAAAAAATGATTTGTCAAAGTCGAGTTTTAAAAGGCAACTTGCATACACGTTTGACTAGTGACAATGAAATTTTGGATTGCCAAAAAGTTTCCCAAATCGATTTTGGATTTTACTTTTCATTATTTTGGGGGCATAAAAATGATGTTTTGGCTGGTCTCTGAAAAAATGATTAGTCAAAGTCGAGTTCTAAAAGGCAACTTGCATACAAGTTTGACTAGTGACAATGAAATTTTGGTTTGCCAAAAAGTTTCCGAAATCGATTTTGGATTTCACTTTTCATTATTTTGGGGGCTCAAAAATGATGTTTTGGTTGGTCTCTGAAAAAATGATTTGTCAAAGTCGAGTTTTAAAAGGCAACTTGCATACAAGTTTGACTAATGACAATGAAATTTTGGTTTGCCAAAAAGTTTCCGACATCGATTTTGGTTTTTACTTTTCATTATTCTGGGGGCTTAAAATGATGTTTTGGTTGGTCTATGAAAAAATGATTTGTTAAAGTCGAGTTTTAAAAGACAATTTGCATACAAGTTTGACTAGTGGCAATGAAATTTTGGATTGCTAAAAAGTTTCCGAAATCGATTTTGGATTTTACTTTTCATTATTTTGGGGACATAAAAATGATGTTTTGGTTGGTCTCTGAAAAAATGATTTGTCAAAGTCGAGTTTTAAAAGGCAACTTGCATACACGTTTGACTAGTGACAATGAAATTTTGGATTGCCAAAAAGTTTCCCAAATCGATTTTGGATTTTACTTTTCATTATTTTGGGGGCATAAAAATGATGTTTTGGCTGGTCTCTGAAAAAATGATTAGTCAAAGTCGAGTTCTAAAAGGCAACTTGCATACAAGTTTGACTAGTGACAATGAAATTTTGGTTTGCCAAAAAGTTTCCGAAATCGATTTTGGATTTCACTTTTCATTATTTTGGGGGCTCAAAAATGATGTTTTGGTTGGTCTCTGAAAAAATGATTTGTCAAAGTCGAGTTTTAAAAGGCAACTTGCATACAAGTTTGACTAATGACAATGAAATTTTGGTTTGCCAAAAAGTTTCCGAAATCGATTTTGGATTTCACTTTTCATTATTTTGGGGGCTCAAAAATGATGTTTTTGTTGGTCTCTGAAAAAATGATTTGTCAAAGTCGAGTTTTAAAAGGCAACTTGCATACAAGTTTGACTGGTGACAATGAAGTTTTGGATTGCTAAAAAGTTTCCGAAATCGATTTTGGATTTTACTTTTCATTATTTTGGGGACATAAAAATGATGTTTTGGTTGGTCTCTGAAAAAATGATTTGTCAAAGTCGAGTTTTAAAAGGCAACTTGCATACACGTTTGACTAGTGACAATGAAATTTTGGATTGCCAAAAAGTTTCCCAAATCGATTTTGGATTTTACTTTTCATTATTTTGGGGGCATAAAAATGATGTTTTGGCTGGTCTCTGAAAAAATGATTAGTCAAAGTCGAGTTCTAAAAGGCAACTTGCATACAAGTTTGACTAGTGACAATGAAATTTTGGTTTGCCAAAAAGTTTCCGAAATCGATTTTGGATTTCACTTTTCATTATTTTGGGGGCTCAAAAATGATGTTTTGGTTGGTCTCTGAAAAAATGATTTGTCAAAGTCGAGTTTTAAAAGGCAACTTGCATACAAGTTTGACTAGTGGCAATGAAATTTTGGATTGCTAAAAAGTTTCCGAAATCGATTTTGGATTTCACTTTTCATTATTTTGGGGGCTCAAAAATGATGTTTTTGTTGGTCTCTGAAAAAATGATTTGTCAAAGTCGAGTTTTAAAAGGCAACTTGCATACAAGTTTGACTGGTGACAATGAAGTTTTGGATTGCTAAAAAGTTTCCGAAATCGATTTTGGATTTTACTTTTCATTATTTTGGGGACATAAAAATGATGTTTTGGTTGGTCTCTGAAAAAATGATTTGTCAAAGTCGAGTTTTAAAAGGCAACTTGCATACACGTTTGACTAGTGACAATGAAATTTTGGATTGCCAAAAAGTTTCCCAAATCGATTTTGGATTTTACTTTTCATTATTTTGGGGGCATAAAAATGATGTTTTGGCTGGTCTCTGAAAAAATGATTAGTCAAAGTCGAGTTCTAAAAGGCAACTTGCATACAAGTTTGACTAGTGACAATGAAATTTTGGTTTGCCAAAAAGTTTCCGAAATCGATTTTGGATTTCACTTTTCATTATTTTTGGGGCTCAAAAACGATGTTTCGGTTGGTCTCTGAAAAAATGATTTGTCAAAGTCGAGTTTGAAAAGGCAACTTGCATACAAGTTTGACTAGTGACAATGAAATTTTGGATTGCCAAAAAATTTCCGAAATCGATTTTGGATCGAACTTTTCATTATTTTGGGGGCTTAAAAATGATGTTTTGGTTGGTCTCTGAAAAAATGATTTGTCAAAGTCGAGTTTTAAAAGGCAACTTGCATACAAGTTTGACTAGTGGCAATGAAATTTTGGATTGCTAAAAAGTTTCCGAAATCGATTTTGGATTTTACTTTTCATTATTTTGGGGGCATAAAAATGATGTTTTGGCTGGTCTCTGAAAAAATGATTAGTCAAAGTCGAGTTCTAAAAGGCAACTTGCATACAAGTTTGACTAGTGACAATGAAATTTTGGTTTGCCAAAAAGTTTCCGAAATCGATTTTGGATTTCACTTTTCATTATTTTGGGGGCTCAAAAATGATGTTTTGGTTGGTCTCTGAAAAAATGATTTGTCAAAGTCGAGTTTTAAAAGGCAACTTGCATACAAGTTTGACTAATGACAATGAAATTTTGGTTTGCCAAAAAGTTTCCGACATCGATTTTGGTTTTTACTTTTCATTATTCTGGGGGCTTAAAATGATGTTTTGGTTGGTCTATGAAAAAATGATTTGTTAAAGTCGAGTTTTAAAAGACAATTTGCATACAAGTTTGACTAGTTACATTGAAATTTTGGTTTGCCAAAAAGTTTCCGAAATCGATTTTGGATTTCACTTTTCATTATTTTGGGGGCTCAAAAATGATGTTTTGGTTGGTCTCTGAAAAAATGATTTGTCAAAGTCGAATTTTAAAAGGCAACTTGCATACAAGTTTGACTAGTGACAATGAAATTTTGGTTTGAAAAAAGTTTCCGAAATCGATTTTGGATTTCACTTTTCATTATTTTGGGGGCTTAAAAATGATGTTTTGGTTGGTCTCTGAAAAATGATTTGTCAAAGTCAAGTTTTAAAAGGCAACTTGCATACAAGTTTGACTAGTGACAATGAAATTTTGGTTTGCCAAAAAGTTTCCGAAATCGATTTTGGATCGAACTTTTCATTATTTTGGGGGCTTAAAAATGATGTTTTGGTTGGTCTCTGAAAAAATGATTTGTCAAAGTCGAGTTTTAAAAGGCAACTTGCATACAAGTTTGACTAGTGACAATGAAATTTTGGATTGCTAAAAAGTTTCCGAAATCGATTTTGGATTTTACTTTTCATTATTTTGGGGGCATAAAAATGATGTTTTGGCTGGTCTCTGAAAAAATGATTAGTCAAAGTCGAGTTCTAAAAGGCAACTTGCATACAAGTTTGACTAGTGACAATGAAATTTTGGTTTGCCAAAAAGTTTCCGATATCGATTTTGGATTTCACTTTTCATTATTTTGGGGGCTCAAAAATGATGTTTTGGTTGGTCTCTGAAAAAATGATTTGTCAAAGTCGAATTTTAAAAGGCAACTTGCATACAAGTTTGACTGGTGACAATGAAGTTTTGGATTGCTAAAAAGTTTCCGAAATCGATTTTGGATTTTACTTTTCATTATTTTGGGGACATAAAAATGATGTTTTGGTTGGTCTCTGAAAAAATGATTTGTCAAAGTCGAGTTTTAAAAGGCAACTTGCATACACGTTTGACTAGTGACGATGAAATTTTGGATTGCCAAAAAGTTTCCCAAATCGATTTTGGATTTTACTTTTCATTATTTTGGGGGCTTAAAAATGATGGTTTGATTGATCTCTGAAAAAATGATTTGTCAAAGTCGAGTTTTAAAAGGCAACTTGCATACAAGTTTGACTAGTGACAATTAAATTTTGGATTGCCAAAAAGTTTCCGAAATCGATTTTGGATTTTACTTTTCATTATTTTGGGGGCATAAAAATGATGTTTTGGCTGGTCTCTGAAAAAATGATTAGTCAAAGTCGAGTTCTAAAAGGCAACTTGCATACAAGTTTGACTAGTGACAATGAAATTTTGGTTTGCCAAAAAGTTTCCGAAATCGATTTTGGATTTCACTTTTCATTATTTTGGGGGCTCAAAAATGATGTTTTGGTTGGTCTCTGAAAAAATGATTTGTCAAAGTCGAGTTTTAAAAGACAACTTGCATACAAGTTTGACTAATGACAATGAAATTTTGGTTTGCCAAAAAGTTTCCGACATCGATTTTGGTTTTTACTTTTCATTATTCTGGGGGCTTAAAATGATGTTTTGGTTGGTCTATGAAAAAATGATTTGTTAAAGTCGAGTTTTAAAAGACAATTTGCATACAAGTTTGACTAGTTACATTGAAATTTTGGTTTGCCAAAAAGTTTCCGAAATCGATTTTGGATTTCACTTTTCATTATTTTGGGGGCTCAAAAATGATGTTTTGGTTGGTCTCTGAAAAAATGATTTGTCAAAGTCGAATTTTAAAAGGCAACTTGCATACAAGTTTGACTAGTGACAATGAAATTTTGGTTTGAAAAAAGTTTCCGAAATCGATTTTGGATTTCACTTTTCATTATTTTGGGGGCTCAAAAATGATGTTTTGGTTGGTCTCTGAAAAAATGATTTGTCAAAGTCAAGTTTTAAAAGGCAACTTGCATACAAGTTTGACTAGTGACAATGAAATTTTGGTTTGCCAAAAAGTTTCCGAAATCGATTTTGGATCGAACTTTTCATTATTTTGGGGGCTTAAAAATGATGTTTTGGTTGGTCTCTGAAAAAATGATTTGTCAAAGTCTAGTTTTAAAAGGCAACTTGCATACAAGTTTGACTAGTGACAATGAAATTTTGGTTTGCCAAAAAGTTTCCGAAATCGGTTTTGAATCGAACTTTTCATTATTTTGGGGGCTCAAAAATGATGTTTTGGTTGGTCTCTGAAAAAATGATTTGTCAAAGTCGAGTTTTATAAGGCAGCTTGCATACAAGTTTGACTAGTTACTTTGAAATTTTGGTTTGCCAAAAAGTTTCCCAAATCGATTTTGGATTTTACTTTTCATTATTTTGGGGGCATAAAAATGATGTTTTGGCTGGTCTCTGTAAAATTATTTGTCAAAGTAGAGTTTTAATAGGCAGCTTGCATACAAGTTTGACTAGTGACAATGAAATTTTGGTTTGCCAAAAAGTTTCCGAAATCGATTTTGGATTTCACTTTTCATTATTTTATGGGCTCAAAAATGATGTTTTGGTTGGTCTCTGGAAAAATGATTTGTCAAAGTCGAGTTTTAAAAGGCAACTTGCATACAAGTTTGACTAGTGACAATGAAATTTTGGTTTGCCAAAAAGTTTCCGAAATCGATTTTGGATTTCACTTTTCATTATTTTGGGGGCTTAAAAATGATGGTTTGGTTGGTCTCTGAAAAAATGATTTGTCAAAGTCTAGTTTTAAAAGGCAACTTGCATCCAAGTTTGACTAGTGACAATGAAATTTTGGTTTGCCAAAAAGTTTCCGAAATCGATTTTGGATTTCACTTTTCATTATTTTGGGGGCTCAAAAATGATGTTTTGGTTGGTCTCTGAAAAAAAGATTTGTCAAAGTCGAGTTTTAAAAGGCAACTTGCATACAAGTTTGACTAGTGACAATGAAATTTTGGTTTGCCAAAAAGTTTCCGAAATCGATTTTGGATTTCACTTTTCATTATTTTGGGGGCTCAAAAATGATGTTTTGGTTGGTCTCTGAAAAAATGATTTGTCAAAGTCGAGTTTTAAAAGGCAACTTGCATACAAGTTTGACTAGTGACAATGAAATTTTGGTTTGCCAAAAAGTTTCCGAAATCGATTTTGGATTTCACTTTTCATTATTTTGGGGGCTTAAAAATGATGGTTTGGTTGGTCTCTGAAAAAATGATTTGTCAAAGTCTAGTTTTAAAAGGCAACTTGCATCCAAGTTTGACTAGTGACAATGAAATTTTGGTTTGCCAAAAAGTTTCCGAAATCGATTTTGGATTTCACTTTTCATTATTTTGGGGGCTCAAAAATGATGTTTTGGTTGGTCTCTGAAAAAATGATTTGTCAAAGTCGAAATTGAAAAGGCAACTTGCATACAAGTTTGACTAGTGCCAATGAAATCTTGGTTTGCCAAAAAGTTTCCGAAATCGATTTTGGATCGAAGTTTTCATTATTTTGGGGGCTTAAAAATGATGGTTTGGTTGGTCTCTGAAAAAATGATTTGTGAAAGTCGAGTTTAAAAAAGGCAACTTGCATACAAGTTTGACTAGTGACAATGAAATTTTGGTTTGCCAAAAAGTTTCCGAAATCGATTTTGGATTTCACTTTTCATTATTTTGGGGGCTTAAAAATGATGGTTTGGTCGGTCTCTGAAAAAATGATTTGTCAAAGTCGAGTTTTAAAAGGCAACTTGCATCCAAGTTTGACTAGTGACAATCAAATTTTGGTTTGCCAAAAAGTTTCCGAAATCGATTTTGGATTTCACTTTTCATTATTTTGGGTGCTTAAAAATGATGTTTTGGTTGGTCTCTGAAAAAATGATTTGTCAAAGTCGAGTTTTAAAAGGCAACTTGCATACAAGTTTGACTAGTGACAATGAAATCTTGGTTTGCCAAAAAGTTTCCGAAATCGATTTTGGATCGAAGTTTTCATTATTTTGGGGGCTTAAAAATGATGGTTTGGTTGGTCTCTGAAAAAATGATTTGTGAAAGTCGAGTTTAAAAAAGGCAACTTGCATACAAGTTTGACTAGTGACAATGAAATTTTGGTTTGCCAAAAAGTTTCCGAAATCGATTTTGGATTTCACTTTTCATTATTTTGGGGGCTTAAAAATGATGTTTAGGTTGGTCTCTGAAAAAATGATTTGTCAAAGTCGAGTTTTAAAAGGCAGCTTGCATACAAGTTTGACTAGTGACAATGAAATTTTGGTTTGCCAAAAAGTTTCCGAAATCGATTTTGGATTTCACTTTTCATTATTTTGGGGGCTTAAAAATGATGGTTTGGTTGGTCTCTGAAAAAATGATTTGTCAAAGTCGAGTTTTAAAAGGCAACTTGCATACAAGTTTGACTAGTGACAATCAAATTTTGGTTTGCCAAAAAGTTTCCGAAATCGATTTTGGATTTCACTTTTCATTACTTTGGGGGCTTAAAAATGATGTTTAGGTGGGTCTCTGAAAAAAAAGATTTGTCAAAGTCGAGTTTCAAAAGGCAACTTGCATACAAGTTTGACTAGTGACAATGAAATTTTGGTTTGCCAAAAAGTTTCCGAAATCGATTTTGGATTTCACTTTTCATTACTTTGGGGGCTTAAAAATGATGGTTTGGTTGGTCTCTGAAAAAATGATTTGTCAAAGTCGAGTTTTAAAAGGCAACTTGCATACAAGTTTGACTAGTGACAATCAAATTTTGGTTTGCCAAAAAGTTTCCGAAATCGATCTTGGATTGCATTTTTCATTATTTTGGGGGCTCAAAAATGATGTTTTGGTTGGTCTTTGAAAAAATGATTTGTCAAAGTCGAGTTTTAAAAGGCAACTTGCATACAAGTTTGACTAGTGACAATCAAATTTTGGTTTGCCAAAAAGTTTCCGAAATCGATTTTGGATTTCACTTTTCATTATTTTGGGGGCTTAAAAATGATGTTTTGGTTGGTCTCTGAAAAAATGATTTGTCAAAGTCGAGTTTTAAAAGGCAACTTGCATACAAGTTTGACTAGTGACAATCAAATTTTGGTTTGCCAAAAAGTTTCCGAAATCGATCTTGGATTGCATTTTTCATTATTTTGGGGGCTCAAAAATGATGTTTTGGTTGGTCTCTGAAAAACTGATTTGTCAAAGTCGAATTTGAAAAGGCAACTTGCATACAAGTTTGACTAGTGACATTGAAATTTTGGTTTGCCAAAAAGTTTCCGAAATCGATTTTGGATTTCACTTTTCATTATTTTGGGGGCTTAAAAATGATGTTTTGGTTGGTCTCTGAAAAAATGATTTGTCAAAGTCGAGTTTTAAAAGGCAACTTGCATACAAGTTTGACTAGTGACAATCAAATTTTGGTTTGCCAAAAAGTTTCCGAAATCGATCTTGGATTGCATTTTTCATTATTTTGGGGGCTCAAAAATGATGTTTTGGTTGGTCTCTGAAAAAATGATTTGTCAAAGTCGAGTTTTAAAAGGCAACTTGCATACAAGTTTGACTAGTGACAATCAAATTTTGGTTTGCCAAAAAGTTTCCGAAATCGATTTTGGATTTCACTTTTCATTATTTTGGGGGCTTAAAAATGATGTTTTGGTTGGTCTCTGAAAAAATGATTTGTCAAAGTCGAGTTTTAAAAGGCAACTTGCATACAAGTTTGACTAGTGACAATCAAATTTTGGTTTGCCAAAAAGTTTCCGAAATCGATCTTGGATTGCATTTTTCATTATTTTGGGGGCTCAAAAATGATGTTTTGGTTGGTCTCTGAAAAACTGATTTGTCAAAGTCGAATTTGAAAAGGCAACTTGCATACAAGTTTGACTAGTGACATTGAAATTTTGGTTTGCCAAAAAGTTTCCGAAATCGATTTTGGATTTCACTTTTCATTATTTTGTGGGCTTAAAAATGATGTTTTGGTTGGTCTCTGAAAAAATGAATTGTCAAAGTCGAGTTTTAAAAGGCAACTTGCATACAAGTTTGACTAGCGACAATGAAATTTTGGTTTGCCAAAAAGTTTTCGAAATCGATTTTGGATTTCACTTTTCATTATTTTGGGGGCTTAAAAATGATGTTTTGGTTGGTCTCTGAAAAACTGATTTGTCAAAGTCGAATTTGAAAAGGCAACTTGCATACAAGTTTGACTAGTGACATTGAAATTTTGGTTTGCCAAAAAGTTTCCGAAATCGATTTTGGATTTCACTTTTCATTATTTTGGGGGCTTAAAAATGATGTTTTGGTTGGTCTCTGAAAAAATGATTTGTCAAAGTCGAGTTTTGAAAGGCAACTTGCATACAAGTTTGACTAGTGACAATCAAATTTTGGTTTGCCAAAAAGTTTCCGAAATCGATCTTGGATTGCATTTTTCATTATTTTGGGGGCTCAAAAATGATGTTTTGGTTGGTCTCTGAAAAACTGATTTGTCAAAGTCGAATTTGAAAAGGCAACTTGCATACAAGTTTGACTAGTGACATTGAAATTTTGGTTTGCCAAAAAGTTTCCGAAATCGATTTTGGATTTCACTTTTCATTATTTTGGGGGCTTAAAAATGATGTTTTGGTTGGTCTCTGAAAAAATGATTTGTCAAAGTCGAGTTTTAAAAGGCAACTTGCATACAAGTTTGACTAGTGACATTGAAATTTTGGTTTGCCAAAAAGTTTCCGAAATCGATTTTGGATTTCACTTTTCATTATTTTGGGGGCTCAAAAATAATGGTTTGGTTGGTCTCTGAAAAAATGATTTGTCAAAGTCGAGTTTTAAAAGGCAACTTGCATCCAAGTTTGACTAGCGACAATGAAATTTTGGTTTGCCAAAAAGTTTTCGAAATCGATTTTGGATTTCACTTTTCATTATTTTGGGGGCTCAAAAATGATGTTTTGGTTGGTCTCTGAAAAAAAGATTTGTCAAAGTCGAGTTTTAAAAGGCAACTTGCATACAAGTTTGACTAGTGACAATGAAATTTTGGTTTGCCAAAAAGTTTCCGAAATCGATTTTGGATTTCACTTTTCATTATTTTGGGGGCTTAAAAATGATGGTTTGGTTGGTCTCTGAAAAAATGATTTGTCAAAGTCGAGTTTTAATAGGCAACTTGCATACAAGTTTGACTAGTGACAATGAAATTTTGGTTTGCCAAAAAGTTTCCGAAATCGATTTTGGATTTCACTTTTCATTACTTTGGGGGCTTAAAAATGATGTTTTGGTTGGTCTCTGAAAAAATTATTTGTCAAAGTCGAGTTTTAAAAGGCAACTTGCATACAAGTTTGACTAGTGACAATGAAATTTTGGATTGCCAAAAAGTTTCCGAAATCGAATTTGGATTTCACTTTTCATTATTTTGGGGGCTTAAAAATGATGTTTTGGTTGGTCTCTGAAAAAATGATTTGTCAAAGTCGAATTTGAAAAGGCAACTTGCATACAAGTTTGACTAGTGCCAATGAAATCTTGGTTTGCCAAAAAGTTTCCGAAATCGATTTTGGATCGAAGTTTTCATTATTTTGGGGGCTTGAAAATGATGGTTTGGTTGGTCTCTGAAAAAATGATTTGTCAAAGTCGAGTTTTAAAAGGCAACTTGCATACAAGTTTGACTAGTGACAATGAAATTTTGGTTTGCCAAAAAGTTTCCGAAATCGATTTTGGATTTCATTTTTCATTATTTTGGGGGCTCAAAAATGATGTTTTGGTTGGTCTCTGAAAAAAAGATTTGTCAAAGTCGAGTTTTAAAAGGCAACTTGCATACAAGTTTGACTAGTGACAATGAAATTTTGGTTTGCCAAAAAGTTTCCGAAATCGATTTTGGATTTCACTTTTCATTATTTTGGGGGCTCAAAAATGATGTTTTGGTTGGTCTCTGAAAAAATGATTTGTCAAAGTCGAGTTTTAAAAGGCAACTTGCATACAAGTTTGACTAGTGACAATGAAATTTTGGTTTGCCAAAAAGTTTCCGAAATCGATTTTGGATTTCACTTTTCATTACTTTGGGGGCTTAAAAATGATGTTTTGGTTGGTCTCTGAAAAAATGATTTGTCAAAGTCGAGTTTTAAAAGGCAACTTGCATACAAGTTTGACTAGTGACAATGAAATTTTGGATTGCCAAAAAGTTTCCGAAATCGATTTTGGATTTCACTTTTCATTATTTTGGGGGCTCAAAAACGATGTTTTGGTTGGTCTCTGAAAAAATGATTTGTCAAAGTCGAATTTGAAAAGGCAACTTGCATACAAGTTTGACTAGTGACAATCAAATTTTGGTTTGCCAAAAAGTTTCCGAAATCGATCTTGGATTGCATTTTTCATTATTTTGGGGGCTCAAAAATGATGTTTTGGTTGGTCTCTGAAAAAAAGATTTGTCAAAGTCGAGTTTTAAAAGGCAACTTGCATACAAGTTTGACTAGTGACAATGAAATTTTGGTTTGCCAAAAAGTTTCCGAAATCGATTTTGGATTTCACTTTTCATTATTTTGGGGGCTCAAAAATGATGTTTTGGTTGGTCTCTGAAAAAATGATTTGTCAAAGTCGAGTTTTAAAAGGCAACTTGCATACAAGTTTGACTAGTGACAATGAAATTTTGGTTTGCCAAAAAGTTTCCGAAATCGATTTTGGATTTCACTTTTCATTATTTTGGGGGCTCAAAAATGATGTTTTGGTTGGTCTCTGAAAAAATGATTTGTCAAAGTCGAGTTTTGAAAGGCAACTTGCATACAAGTTTGACTAGTGACAATGAAATTTTGGTTTGCCAAAAAGTTTCCGAAATCGATTTTGGATTTCACTTTTCATTATTTTGGGGGCTCAAAAATGATGTTTTGGTTGGTCTCTGAAAAAATGATTTGTCAAAGTCGAATTTGAAAAGGCAACTTGCATACAAGTTTGACTAGTGCCAATGAAATCTTGGTTTGCCAAAAAGTTTCCGAAATCGATTTTGGATCGAAGTTTTCATTATTTTGGGGGCTTGAAAATGATGGTTTGGTTGGTCTCTGAAAAAATGATTTGTCAAAGTCGAGTTTTAAAAGGCAACTTGCATACAAGTTTGACTAGTGACAATGAAATTTTAGATTGCCAAAAAGTTTCCGAAATCGATTTTGGATTTCACTTTTCATTATTTTGGGGGCTTAAAAATGATGGTTTGGTTGGTCTCTGAAAAAATGATTTGTCAAAGTCGAGTTTTAAAAGGCAACTTGCATACAAGTTTGACTAGTGACAATGAAATTTTGGTTTGCCAAAAAGTTTCCGAAATCGATTTTGGATTTCACTTTTCATTATTTTGGGGGCTCAAAAATGATGTTTTGGTTGGTCTCTGAAAAAATGATTTGTCAAAGTCGAGTTTTAAAAGGCAACTTGCATACAAGTTTGACTAGTGACAATGAAATTTTGGTTTGCCAAAAAGTTTCCGAAATCGATTTTGGATTTCACTTTTCATTATTTTGGGGGCTCAAAAATGATGTTTTGGTTGGTCTCTGAAAAAATGATTTGTCAAAGTCGAGTTTTGAAAGGCAACTTGCATACAAGTTTGACTAGTGACAATGAAATTTTGGTTTGCCAAAAAGTTTCCGAAATCGATTTTGGATTTCACTTTTCATTATTTTGGGGGCTCAAAAATGATGTTTTGGTTGGTCTCTGAAAAAATGATTTGTCAAAGTCGAGTTTTGAAAGGCAACTTGCATACAAGTTTGACTTGTTACATTGAAATTTTGGTTTGCCAAAAAGTTTCCGAAATCGATTTTGGATTTCACTTTTCATTATTTTGGGGGCTCAAAAATGATGTTTTGGTTGGTCTCTGAAAAAATGATTTGTCAAAGTCGAATTTGAAAAGGCAACTTGCATACAAGTTTGACTAGTGCCAATGAAATCTTGGTTTGCCAAAAAGTTTCCGAAATCGATTTTGGATCGAAGTTTTCATTATTTTGGGGGCTTGAAAATGATGGTTTGGTTGGTCTCTGAAAAAATGATTTGTCAAAGTCGAGTTTTAAAAGGCAACTTGCATACAAGTTTGACTAGTGACAATGAAATTTTAGATTGCCAAAAAGTTTCCGAAATCGATTTTGGATTTCACTTTTCATTATTTTGGGGGCTTAAAAATGATGGTTTGGTTGGTCTCTGAAAAAATGATTTGTCAAAGTCGAGTTTTAAAAGGCAACTTGCATACAAGTTTGACTAGTGACAATGAAATTTTGGTTTGCCAAAAAGTTTCCGAAATCGATTTTGGATTTCACTTTTCATTATTTTGGGGGCTCAAAAATGATGTTTTGGTTGGTCTCTGAAAAAATGATTTGTCAAAGTCGAGTTTTAAAAGGCAACTTGCATACAAGTTTGACTAGTGACAATGAAATTTTGGTTTGCCAAAAAGTTTCCGAAATCGATTTTGGATTTCACTTTTCATTATTTTGGGGGCTCAAAAATGATGTTTTGGTTGGTCTCTGAAAAAATGATTTGTCAAAGTCGAGTTTTGAAAGGCAACTTGCATACAAGTTTGACTAGTGACAATGAAATTTTGGTTTGCCAAAAAGTTTCCGAAATCGATTTTGGATTTCACTTTTCATTACTTTGGGGGCTTAAAAATGATGTTTTGGTTGGTCTCTGAAAAAAATATTTGTCAAAGTCGAGTTTTAAAAGGCAACTTGCATACAAGTTTGACTAGTGACAATGAAATTTTGGATTGCCAAAAAGTTTCCGAAATCGATTTTGGATTTCACTTTTCATTACTTTGGGGGCTCAAAAATGATGTTTTGGTTGGTCTCTGAAAAAATGATTTGTCAAAGTCGAATTTGAAAAGGCAACTTGCATACAAGTTTGACTAGTGACAATCAAATTTTGGTTTGCCAAAAAGTTTCCGAAATCGATCTTGGATTGCATTTTTCATTATTTCGGGGGCTTAAAAATGATGTTTTGGTTGGTCTCTGAAAAAATGATTTGTCAAAGTCGAATTTGAAAAGGCAACTTGCATACAAGTTTGACTAGTGCCAATGAAATCTTGGTTTGCCAAAAAGTTTCCGAAATCGATTTTGGATCGAAGTTTTCATTATTTTGGGGGCTTGAAAATGATGGTTTGGTTGGTCTCTGAAAAAATGATTTGTCAAAGTCGAGTTTTAAAAGGCAACTTGCATACAAGTTTGACTAGTGACAATGAAATTTTAGATTGCCAAAAAGTTTCCGAAATCGATTTTGGATTTCACTTTTCATTATTTTGGGGGCTTAAAAATGATGGTTTGGTTGGTCTCTGAAAAAATGATTTGTCAAAGTCGAGTTTTGAAAGGCAACTTGCATACAAGTTTGACTAGTGACAATGAAATTTTGGTTTGCCAAAAAGTTTCCGAAATCGATTTTGGATTTCACTTTTCATTATTTTGGGGGCTCAAAAATGATGTTTTGGTTGGTCTCTGAAAAAATGATTTGTCAAAGTCGAGTTTTAAAAGGCAACTTGCATACAAGTTTGACTAGTGACAATCAAATTTTGGTTTGCCAAAAAGTTTCCGAAATCGATTTTGGATTTCACTTTTCATTATTTTGGGGGCTCAAAAATGATGTTTTGGTTGGTCTCTGAAAAAATGATTTGTCAAAGTCGAGTTTTGAAAGGCAACTTGCATACAAGTTTGACTAGTGACAATGAAATTTTGGTTTGCCAAAAAGTTTCCGAAATCGATTTTGGATTTCACTTTTCATTACTTTGGGGGCTTAAAAATGATGTTTTGGTTGGTCTCTGAAAAAAATATTTGTCAAAGTCGAGTTTTAAAAGGCAACTTGCATACAAGTTTGACTAGTGACAATGAAATTTTGGATTGCCAAAAAGTTTCCGAAATCGATTTTGGATTTCACTTTTCATTACTTTGGGGGCTCAAAAATGATGTTTTGGTTGGTCTCTGAAAAAATGATTTGTCAAAGTCGAATTTGAAAAGGCAACTTGCATACAAGTTTGACTAGTGACAATCAAATTTTGGTTTGCCAAAAAGTTTCCGAAATCGATTTTGGATTTCACTTTTCATTATTTTGGGGGCTCAAAAATGATGTTTTGGTTGGTCTCTGAAAAAATGATTTGTCAAAGTCGAGTTTTGAAAGGCAACTTGCATACAAGTTTGACTAGTGACAATGAAATTTTGGTTTGCCAAAAAGTTTCCGAAATCGATTTTGGATTTCACTTTTCATTACTTTGGGGGCTTAAAAATGATGTTTTGGTTGGTCTCTGAAAAAAATATTTGTCAAAGTCGAGTTTTAAAAGGCAACTTGCATACAAGTTTGACTAGTGACAATGAAATTTTGGTTTGCCAAAAAGTTTCCGAAATCGATTTTGGATTTCACTTTTCATTATTTTGGGGGCTTAAAAATGATGTTTTGGTTGGTCTCTGAAAAAATGATTTGTCAAAGTCGAGTTTTAATACGCAACTTGCATACAAGTTTGACTAGTGACAATGAAATTTTGGATTGCCAAAAAGTTTCCGAAATCGATTTTGGATTTCACTTTTCATTATTTTGGGGGCTCAAAAATGATGTTTTGGTTGGTCTCTGAAAAAATGATTTGTCAAAGTCGAGTTTTAAAAGGCAACTTGCATACAAGTTTGACTAGTGACAATGAAATTTTGGATTGCCAAAAAGTTTCCCAAATCGATTTTGGATTTTACTTTTCATTATTTTGGGGGCTCAAAAATGATGTTTTGGTTGGTCTCTGAAAAAATGATTTGTCAAAGTCGAGTTTTAATACGCAACTTGCATACAAGTTTGACTAGTGACAATGAAATTTTGGATTGCCAAAAAGTTTCCGAAATCGATTTTGGATTTCACTTTTCATTATTTTGGGGGCTCAAAAATGATGTTTTGGTTGGTCTCTGAAAAAATGATTTGTCAAAGTCGAGTTTTAAAAGGCAACTTGCATACAAGTTTGACTTGTGACAATGTAATTTTGGTTTGCCAAAAAGTTTCCGAAATCGATTTTGGATTTCACTTTTCATTATTTTGGGGGCTCAAAAATGATGTTTTGGTTGGTCTCTAAAAAAATGATTTGTCAAAGTCGAGTTTTAAAAGGCAACTTGCATACAAGTTTGACTAGTGACAATGAAATTTTGGTTTGCCAAAAAGTTTCCGAAATCGATTTTGGATTTCACTTTTCATTATTTTGGGGGCTTAAAAATGATGTTTTGGTTGGTCTCTAAAAAATGATTTGTCAAAGTCGAGTTTTAAAAAGCAACTTTCATACAAGTTTGACTAGTTACATTGAAATTTTGGTTTGCCAAAAAGTTTCCGAAATCGATTTTGGATTTTACTTTTCATTATTTTGGGTGCTCAAAAATGATGTTTTGGTTGGTCTCTGAAAAAATGATTTGTCAAAGTCGAGTTTTAAAAGGCAACTTGCATACAAGTTTGACTAGTGACAATCAAATTTTGGTTTGCCAAAAAGTTTCCGAAATCGATTTTGGATTTCACTTTTCATTATTTTGGGGGCTCAAAAATGATGTTTTGGTTGGTCTCTGAAAAAATGATTTGTCAAAGTCGAGTTTTGAAAGGCAACTTGCATACAAGTTTGACTAGTGACAATGAAATTTTGGTTTGCCAAAAAGTTTCCGAAATCGATTTTGGATTTCACTTTTCATTACTTTGGGGGCTTAAAAATGATGTTTTGGTTGGTCTCTGAAAAAAATATTTGTCAAAGTCGAGTTTTAAAAGGCAACTTGCATACAAGTTTGACTAGTGACAATGAAATTTTGGATTGCCAAAAAGTTTCCGAAATCGATTTTGGATTTCACTTTTCATTACTTTGGGGGCTCAAAAATGATGTTTTGGTTGGTCTCTGAAAAAATGATTTGTCAAAGTCGAATTTGAAAAGGCAACTTGCATACAAGTTTGACTAGTGACAATCAAATTTTGGTTTGCCAAAAAGTTTCCGAAATCGATTTTGGATTTCACTTTTCATTATTTTGGGGGCTCAAAAATGATGTTTTGGTTGGTCTCTGAAAAAATGATTTGTCAAAGTCGAGTTTTGAAAGGCAACTTGCATACAAGTTTGACTAGTGACAATGAAATTTTGGTTTGCCAAAAAGTTTCCGAAATCGATTTTGGATTTCACTTTTCATTACTTTGGGGGCTTAAAAATGATGTTTTGGTTGGTCTCTGAAAAAAATATTTGTCAAAGTCGAGTTTTAAAAGGCAACTTGCATACAAGTTTGACTAGTGACAATGAAATTTTGGTTTGCCAAAAAGTTTCCGAAATCGATTTTGGATTTCACTTTTCATTATTTTGGGGGCTTAAAAATGATGTTTTGGTTGGTCTCTGAAAAAATGATTTGTCAAAGTCGAGTTTTAATACGCAACTTGCATACAAGTTTGACTAGTGACAATGAAATTTTGGATTGCCAAAAAGTTTCCGAAATCGATTTTGGATTTCACTTTTCATTATTTTGGGGGCTCAAAAATGATGTTTTGGTTGGTCTCTGAAAAAATGATTTGTCAAAGTCGAGTTTTAAAAGGCAACTTGCATACAAGTTTGACTAGTGACAATGAAATTTTGGATTGCCAAAAAGTTTCCGAAATCGATTTTGGATTTCACTTTTCATTATTTTGGGGGCTCAAAAATGATGTTTTGGTTGGTCTCTGAAAAAATGATTTGTCAAAGTCGAGTTTTAATACGCAACTTGCATACAAGTTTGACTAGTGACAATGAAATTTTGGATTGCCAAAAAGTTTCCGAAATCGATTTTGGATTTCACTTTTCATTATTTTGGGGGCTCAAAAATGATGTTTTGGTTGGTCTCTGAAAAAATGATTTGTCAAAGTCGAGTTTTAAAAGGCAACTTGCATACAAGTTTGACTTGTGACAATGTAATTTTGGTTTGCCAAAAAGTTTCCGAAATCGATTTTGGATTTCACTTTTCATTATTTTGGGGGCTCAAAAATGATGTTTTGGTTGGTCTCTAAAAAAATGATTTGTCAAAGTCGAGTTTTAAAAGGCAACTTGCATACAAGTTTGACTAGTGACAATGAAATTTTGGTTTGCCAAAAAGTTTCCGAAATCGATTTTGGATTTCACTTTTCATTATTTTGGGGGCTTAAAAATGATGTTTTGGTTGGTCTCTAAAAAATGATTTGTCAAAGTCGAGTTTTAAAAAGCAACTTTCATACAAGTTTGACTAGTTACATTGAAATTTTGGTTTGCCAAAAAGTTTCCGAAATCGATTTTGGATTTTACTTTTCATTATTTTGGGTGCTCAAAAATGATGTTTTGGTTGGTCTCTGAAAAAATGATTTGTCAAAGTCGAGTTTTAAAAGGCAACTTGCATACAAGTTTGACTTGTGACAATGTAATTTTGGTTTGCCAAAAAGTTTCCGAAATCGATTTTGGATTTCACTTTTCATTATTTTGGGGGCTCAAAAATGATGTCTTGGTTGGTCTCTGAAAAAATGATTTGTCAAAGTCGAGTTTTAAAAGGCAACTTGCATACAAGTTTGACTAGTGACAATGAAATTTTGGTTTGCCAAAAAGTTTCCGAAATCGATTTTGGATTTCACTTTTCATTATTTTGGGGGCTTAAAAATGATGTTTTGGTTGGTCTCTGAAAAAATGATTTGTCAAAGTCGAGTTTTAATACGCAACTTGCATACAAGTTTGACTAGTGACAATGAAATTTTGGATTGCCAAAAAGTTTCCGAAATCGATTTTGGATTTCACTTTTCATTATTTTGGGGGCTCAAAAATGATGTTTTGGTTGGTCTCTGAAAAAATGATTTGTCAAAGTCGAGTTTTAAAAGGCAACTTGCATACAAGTTTGACTAGTGACAATGAAATTTTGGATTGCCAAAAAGTTTCCCAAATCGATTTTGGATTTTACTTTTCATTATTTTGGGGGCTCAAAAATGATGTTTTGGTTGGTCTCTGAAAAAATGATTTGTCAAAGTCGAGTTTTAATACGCAACTTGCATACAAGTTTGACTAGTGACAATGAAATTTTGGATTGCCAAAAAGTTTCCGAAATCGATTTTGGATTTCACTTTTCATTATTTTGGGGGCTCAAAAATGATGTTTTGGTTGGTCTCTGAAAAAATGATTTGTCAAAGTCGAGTTTTAAAAGGCAACTTGCATACAAGTTTGACTTGTGACAATGTAATTTTGGTTTGCCAAAAAGTTTCCGAAATCGATTTTGGATTTCACTTTTCATTATTTTGGGGGCTCAAAAATGATGTTTTGGTTGGTCTCTGAAAAAATGATTTGTCAAAGTCGAGTTTTAAAAGGCAACTTGCATACAAGTTTGACTAGTGACAATGAAATTTTAGATTGCCAAAAAGTTTCCGAAATCGATTTTGGATTTCACTTTTCATTATTTTGGGGGCTTAAAAATGATGGTTTGGTTGGTCTCTGAAAAAATGATTTGTCAAAGTCGAGTTTTGAAAGGCAACTTGCATACAAGTTTGACTAGTGACAATGAAATTTTGGTTTGCCAAAAAGTTTCCGAAATCGATTTTGGATTTCACTTTTCATTATTTTGGGGGCTCAAAAATGATGTTTTGGTTGGTCTCTGAAAAAATGATTTGTCAAAGTCGAGTTTTAAAAGGCAACTTGCATACAAGTTTGACTAGTGACAATCAAATTTTGGTTTGCCAAAAAGTTTCCGAAATCGATTTTGGATTTCACTTTTCATTATTTTGGGGGCTCAAAAATGATGTTTTGGTTGGTCTCTGAAAAAATGATTTGTCAAAGTCGAGTTTTGAAAGGCAACTTGCATACAAGTTTGACTAGTGACAATGAAATTTTGGTTTGCCAAAAAGTTTCCGAAATCGATTTTGGATTTCACTTTTCATTACTTTGGGGGCTTAAAAATGATGTTTTGGTTGGTCTCTGAAAAAAATATTTGTCAAAGTCGAGTTTTAAAAGGCAACTTGCATACAAGTTTGACTAGTGACAATGAAATTTTGGATTGCCAAAAAGTTTCCGAAATCGATTTTGGATTTCACTTTTCATTACTTTGGGGGCTCAAAAATGATGTTTTGGTTGGTCTCTGAAAAAATGATTTGTCAAAGTCGAATTTGAAAAGGCAACTTGCATACAAGTTTGACTAGTGACAATCAAATTTTGGTTTGCCAAAAAGTTTCCGAAATCGATTTTGGATTTCACTTTTCATTATTTTGGGGGCTCAAAAATGATGTTTTGGTTGGTCTCTGAAAAAATGATTTGTCAAAGTCGAGTTTTGAAAGGCAACTTGCATACAAGTTTGACTAGTGACAATGAAATTTTGGTTTGCCAAAAAGTTTCCGAAATCGATTTTGGATTTCACTTTTCATTACTTTGGGGGCTTAAAAATGATGTTTTGGTTGGTCTCTGAAAAAAATATTTGTCAAAGTCGAGTTTTAAAAGGCAACTTGCATACAAGTTTGACTAGTGACAATGAAATTTTGGTTTGCCAAAAAGTTTCCGAAATCGATTTTGGATTTCACTTTTCATTATTTTGGGGGCTTAAAAATGATGTTTTGGTTGGTCTCTGAAAAAATGATTTGTCAAAGTCGAGTTTTAATACGCAACTTGCATACAAGTTTGACTAGTGACAATGAAATTTTGGATTGCCAAAAAGTTTCCGAAATCGATTTTGGATTTCACTTTTCATTATTTTGGGGGCTCAAAAATGATGTTTTGGTTGGTCTCTGAAAAAATGATTTGTCAAAGTCGAGTTTTAAAAGGCAACTTGCATACAAGTTTGACTAGTGACAATGAAATTTTGGATTGCCAAAAAGTTTCCGAAATCGATTTTGGATTTCACTTTTCATTATTTTGGGGGCTCAAAAATGATGTTTTGGTTGGTCTCTGAAAAAATGATTTGTCAAAGTCGAGTTTTAATACGCAACTTGCATACAAGTTTGACTAGTGACAATGAAATTTTGGATTGCCAAAAAGTTTCCGAAATCGATTTTGGATTTCACTTTTCATTATTTTGGGGGCTCAAAAATGATGTTTTGGTTGGTCTCTGAAAAAATGATTTGTCAAAGTCGAGTTTTAAAAGGCAACTTGCATACAAGTTTGACTTGTGACAATGTAATTTTGGTTTGCCAAAAAGTTTCCGAAATCGATTTTGGATTTCACTTTTCATTATTTTGGGGGCTCAAAAATGATGTTTTGGTTGGTCTCTAAAAAAATGATTTGTCAAAGTCGAGTTTTAAAAGGCAACTTGCATACAAGTTTGACTAGTGACAATGAAATTTTGGTTTGCCAAAAAGTTTCCGAAATCGATTTTGGATTTCACTTTTCATTATTTTGGGGGCTTAAAAATGATGTTTTGGTTGGTCTCTAAAAAATGATTTGTCAAAGTCGAGTTTTAAAAAGCAACTTTCATACAAGTTTGACTAGTTACATTGAAATTTTGGTTTGCCAAAAAGTTTCCGAAATCGATTTTGGATTTTACTTTTCATTATTTTGGGTGCTCAAAAATGATGTTTTGGTTGGTCTCTGAAAAAATGATTTGTCAAAGTCGAGTTTTAAAAGGCAACTTGCATACAAGTTTGACTTGTGACAATGTAATTTTGGTTTGCCAAAAAGTTTCCGAAATCGATTTTGGATTTCACTTTTCATTATTTTGGGGGCTCAAAAATGATGTCTTGGTTGGTCTCTGAAAAAATGATTTGTCAAAGTCGAGTTTTAAAAGGCAACTTGCATACAAGTTTGACTAGTGACAATGAAATTTTGGTTTGCCAAAAAGTTTCCGAAATCGATTTTGGATTTTACTTTTCATTATTTTGGGGGCTTAAAAATGATGTTTTGGTTGGTCTCTAAAAAAATGATTTGTCAAAGTCGAGTTTTGAAAGGCAACTTGCATACAAGTTTGACTAGTGACAATGAAATTTTGGATTGCCAAAAAGTTTCCGAAATCGATTTTGGATTTCACTTTTCATTACTTTGGGGGCTTAAAAATGATGTTTTGGTTGGTCTCTGAAAAAAATATTTGTCAAAGTCGAGTTTTAAAAGGCAACTTGCATACAAGTTTGACTAGTGACAATGAAATTTTGGATTGCCAAAAAGTTTCCGAAATCGATTTTGGATTTCACTTTTCATTACTTTGGGGGCTCAAAAATGATGTTTTGGTTGGTCTCTGAAAAAATGATTTGTCAAAGTCGAATTTGAAAAGGCAACTTGCATACAAGTTTGACTAGTGACAATGAAATTTTGGTTTGCCAAAAAGTTTCCGAAATCGATTTTGGATTTCACTTTTCATTATTTTGGGGGCTTAAAAATGATGTTTTGGTTGGTCTCTGAAAAAATGATTTGTCAAAGTCGAATTTGAAAAGGCAACTTGCATACAAGTTTGACTAGTGACAATCAAATTTTGGTTTGCCAAAAAGTTTCCGAAATCGATCTTGGATTGCATTTTTCATTATTTTGGGGGCTCAAAAATGATGTTTTGGTTGGTCTCTGAAAAAATGATTTGTCAAAGTCGAGTTTTAAAAGGCAACTTGCATACAAGTTTGACTAGTGACAATGAAATTTTGGTTTGCCAAAAAGTTTCCGAAATCGATTTTGGATTTCACTTTTCATTATTTTGGGGGCTCAAAAATGATGTTTTGGTTGGTCTCTGAAAAAAAGATTTGTCAAAGTCGAGTTTTAAAAGGCAACTTGCATACAAGTTTGACTAGTGACAATGAAATTTTGGTTTGCCAAAAAGTTTCCGAAATCGATTTTGGATTTCACTTTTCATTATTTTGGGGGCTCAAAAATGATGTTTTGGTTGGTCTCTGAAAAAATGATTTGTCAAAGTCGAGTTTTAAAAGGCAACTTGCATACAAGTTTGACTAGTGACAATCAAATTTTGGTTTGCCAAAAAGTTTCCGAAATCGATCTTGGATTGCATTTTTCATTATTTTGGGGGCTCAAAAATGATGTTTTGGTTGGTCTCTGAAAAACTGATTTGTCAAAGTCGAATTTGAAAAGGCAACTTGCATACAAGTTTGACTAGTGACAATGAAATTTTGGTTTGCCAAAAAGTTTCCGAAATCGATTTTGGATTTTACTTTTCATTATTTTTGGGGCTCAAAAATTATGTTTTGGTTGGTCTCTGAAAAAATGATTTGTCAAAGTCGAGTTTTAAAAGGCAACTTGCATACAAGTTTGACTAGTGACAATGAAATTTTGGTTTGCCAAAAAGTTTCCGAAATCGATTTTGGATTTCACTTTTCATTATTTTGGGGGCTCAAAAATGATGTTTTGGTTGGTCTCTGAAAAAAAGATTTGTCAAAGTCGAGTTTTAAAAGGCAACTTGCATACAAGTTTGACTAGTGACAATGAAATTTTGGTTTGCCAAAAAGTTTCCGAAATCGATTTTGGATTTCACTTTTCATTATTTTGGGGGCTCAAAAATGATGTTTTGGTTGGTCTCTGAAAAAAAGATTTGTCAAAGTCGAGTTTTAAAAGGCAACTTGCATACAAGTTTGACTAGTGACAATGAAATTTTGGTTTGCCAAAAAGTTTCCGAAATCGATTTTGGATTTCACTTTTCATTATTTTGGGGGCTCAAAAATGATGTTTTGGTTGGTCTCTGAAAAAATGATTTGTCAAAGTCGAGTTTTAAAAGGCAACTTGCATACAAGTTTGACTAGTGACAATGAAATTTTGGATTGCCAAAAAGTTTCCGAAATCGATTTTGGATTTCACTTTTCATTATTTTGGGGGCTTAAAAATGATGTTTTGGTTGGTCTCTGAAAAAATGATTTGTCAAAGTCGAATTTGAAAAGGCAACTTGCATACAAGTTTGACTAGTGCCAATGAAATCTTGGTTTGCCAAAAAGTTTCCGAAATCGATTTTGGATTTCACTTTTCATTATTTTGGGGGCTCAAAAATGATGTTTTGGTTGGTCTCTAAAAAAATGATTTGTCAAAGTCGAGTTTAAAAAAGGCAACTTGCATACAAGTTTGACTAGTGACAATGAAATTTTGGATTGCCAAAAAGTTTCCGAAATCGATTTTGGATTTCACTTTTCATTATTTTGGGGGCTTAAAAATGATGTTTTGGTTGGTCTCTGAAAAACTGATTTGTCAAAGTCGAATTTTAAAAGGCAACTTGCATACAAGTTTGACTAGTGACAATGAAATTTTGGTTTGCCAAAAAGTTTCCGAAATCGATTTTGGATTTCACTTTTCATTATTTTGGGTGCTTAAAAATGATGTTTTGGTTGGTCTCTGAAAAACTGATTTGTCAAAGTCGAATTTTAAAAGGCAACTTGCATACAAGTTTGACTAGTGACAATGAAATTTTGGTTTGCCAAAAAGTTTCCGAAATCGATTTTGGATTTCACTTTTCATTATTTTGGGGGCTTAAAAATGATGTTTTGGTTGGTCTCTGAAAAAATGATTTGTCAAAGTCGAGTTTTAAAAGGCAACTTGCATACAAGTTTGACTAGTGACAATGAAATTTTGGTTTGCCAAAAAGTTTCCGAAATCGATTTTGGATTTCACTTTTCATTATTTTGGGGGCTTAAAAATGATGTTTTGGTTGGTCTCTGAAAAAATGATTTGTCAAAGTCGAGTTTTAAAAGGCAACTTGCATCCAAGTTTGACTAGTGACAATGAAATTTTGGTTTGCCAAAAAGTTTCCGAAATCGATTTTGGATTTCACTTTTCATTATTTTGGGGGCTTAAAAATGATGGTTTGGTTGGTCTCTGAAAAAATGATTTGTCAAAGTCTAGTTTTAAAAGGCAACTTGCATCCAAGTTTGACTAGTGACAATGAAATTTTGGTTTGCCAAAAAGTTTCCGAAATCGATTTTGGATTTCACTTTTCATTATTTTGGGGGCTCAAAAATGATGTTTTGGTTGGTCTCTGAAAAAATGATTTGTCAAAGTCGAGTTTTAAAAGGCAACTTGCATACAAGTTTGACTAGTGACAATGAAATTTTGGTTTGCCAAAAAGTTTCCGAAATCGATTTTGGATTTCACTTTTCATTATTTTGGGGGCTTAAAAATTATGTTTTGGTTGGTCTCTGAAAAAATTATTTGTCAAAGTCGAGTTTTAAAAGGCAACTTGCATACAAGTTTGACTAGTGACAATGAAATTTTGGATTGCCAAAAAGTTTCCGAAATCGATTTTGGATTTCACTTTTCATTATTTTGGGGGCTTAAAAATTATGTTTTGGTTGGTCTCTGAAAAAATGATTTGTCAAAGTCGAATTTGAAAAGGCAACTTGCATACAAGTTTGACTAGTGCCAATGAAATCTTGGTTTGCCAAAAAGTTTCCGAAATCGATTTTGGATCGAAGTTTTCATTATTTTGGGGGCTTAAAAATGATGGTTTGGTTGGTCTCTGAAAAAATGATTTGTGAAAGTCGAGTTTAAAAAAGGCAACTTGCATCCAAGTTTGACTAGTGACAATGAAATTTTGGATTGCCAAAAAGTTTCCGAAATCGATTTTGGATCGAACTTTTCATTATTTTGGGGGCTTAAAAATGATGGTTTGGTTGGTCTCTAAAAAAATGATTTGTCAAAGTCGAGTTTAAAAAAGGCAACTTGCATACAAGTTTGACTAGTGACAATTAAATTTTGGTTTGCCAAAAAGTTTCCGAAATCGATTTTGGATTTCACTTTTCATTATTTTGGGTGCTTGAAAATGATGTTTTGGTTGGTCTCTGAAAAAATGATTTGTCAAAGTCTAGTTTTAAAAGGCAACTTGCATCCAAGTTTGACTAGTAACAATGAAATTTTGGTTTGCCAAAAAGTTTCCGAAATCGATTTTGGATTTCACTTTTCATTATTTTGGGGGCTTAAAAATGATGTTTTGGTTGGTCTCTGAAAAACTGATTTGTCAAAGTCGAATTTTAAAAGGCAACTTGCATACAAGTTTGACTAGCGACAATGAAATTTTGGTTTGCCAAAAAGTTTCCGAAATCGATTTTGGATTTCACTTTTCATTATTTTGGGGGCTTAAAAATGATGTTTTGGTTGGTCTCTGAAAAAATGATTTGTCAAAGTCTAGTTTTAAAAGGCAACTTGCATACAAGTTTGACTAGTGACAATGAAATTTTGGTTTGCCAAAAAGTTTCCGAAATCGATTTTGGATTTCACTTTTCATTATTTTGGGTGCTTAAAAATGATGTTTTGGTTGGTCTCTGAAAAACTGATTTGTCAAAGTCGAATTTTAAAAGGCAACTTGCATACAAGTTTGACTAGTGACAATGAAATTTTGGTTTGCCAAAAAGTTTCCGAAATCGATTTTGGATTTCACTTTTCATTATTTTGGGTGCTTGAAAATGATGTTTTGGTTGGTCTCTGAAAAAATGATTTGTCAAAGTCTAGTTTTAAAAGGCAACTTGCATCCAAGTTTGACTAGTAACAATGAAATTTTGGTTTGCCAAAAAGTTTCCGAAATCGATTTTGGATTTCACTTTTCATTATTTTGGGGGCTTAAAAATGATGTTTTGGTTGGTCTCTGAAAAACTGATTTGTCAAAGTCGAATTTTAAAAGGCAACTTGCATACAAGTTTGACTAGCGACAATGAAATTTTGGTTTGCCAAAAAGTTTCCGAAATCGATTTTGGATTTCACTTTTCATTATTTTGGGGGCTTAAAAATGATGTTTTGGTTGGTCTCTGAAAAAATGATTTGTCAAAGTCGAATTTTAAAAGGCAACTTGCATACAAGTTTGACTAGTGCCAATGAAATCTTGGTTTGCCAAAAAGTTTCCGAAATCGATTTTGGATCGAAGTTTTCATTATTTTGGGGGCTTAAAAATGATGGTTTGGTTGGTCTCTGAAAAAATGATTTGTGAAAGTCGAGTTTAAAAAAGGCAACTTGCATACAAGTTTGACTTGTGACAATGAAATTTTGGTTTGCCAAAAAGTTTCCGAAATCGATTTTGGATTTCACTTTTCATTATTTTGGGGGCTCAAAAATGATGTTTTGGTTGGTCTCTGAAAAAAAGATTTGTCAAAGTCGAGTTTAAAAAAGGCAACTTGCATACAAGTTTGACTAGTGACAATGAAATTTTGGTTTGCCAAAAAGTTTCCGAAATCGATTTTGGATTTCACTTTTCATTATTTTGGGGGCTCAAAAATGATGTTTTGGTTGGTCTCTGAAAAAATGATTTGTCAAAGTCGAGTTTTAAAAGGCAACTTGCATACAAGTTTGACTAGTGACAATCAAATTTTGGTTTGCCAAAAAGTTTCCGAAATCGATCTTGGATTGCATTTTTCATTATTTTGGGGGCTCAAAAATGATGTTTTGGTTGGTCTCTGAAAAACTGATTTGTCAAAGTCGAATTTGAAAAGGCAACTTGCATACAAGTTTGACTAGTGACAATGAAATTTTGGATTGCCAAAAAGTTTCCGAAATCGATTTTGGATTTCACTTTTCATTATTTTGGGGGCTTAAAAATGATGTTTTGGTTGGTCTCTGAAAAACTGATTTGTCAAAGTCGAATTTTAAAAGGCAACTTGCATACAAGTTTGACTAGTGACAATGAAATTTTGGTTTGCCAAAAAGTTTCCGAAATCGATTTTGGATTTCACTTTTCATTATTTTGGGGGCTTAAAAATGATGTTTTGGTTGGTCTCTGAAAAAATGATTTGTCAAAGTCGAGTTTTAAAAGGCAACTTGCATACAAGTTTGACTAGTGACAATGAAATTTTGGTTTGCCAAAAAGTTTCCGAAATCGATTTTGGATTTCACTTTTCATTATTTTGGGGGCTTAAAAATGATGTTTTGGTTGGTCTCTGAAAAAATGATTTGTCAAAGTCGAGTTTTAAAAGGCAACTTGCATCCAAGTTTGACTAGTGACAATGAAATTTTGGTTTGCCAAAAAGTTTCCGAAATCGATTTTGGATTTCACTTTTCATTATTTTGGGGGCTTAAAAATGATGGTTTGGTTGGTCTCTGAAAAAATGATTTGTCAAAGTCTAGTTTTAAAAGGCAACTTGCATCCAAGTTTGACTAGTGACAATGAAATTTTGGTTTGCCAAAAAGTTTCCGAAATCGATTTTGGATTTCACTTTTCATTATTTTGGGGGCTCAAAAATGATGTTTTGGTTGGTCTCTGAAAAAATGATTTGTCAAAGTCGAGTTTTAAAAGGCAACTTGCATACAAGTTTGACTAGTGACAATGAAATTTTGGTTTGCCAAAAAGTTTCCGAAATCGATTTTGGATTTCACTTTTCATTATTTTGGGGGCTTAAAAATGATGTTTTGGTTGGTCTCTGAAAAAATGATTTGTCAAAGTCGAGTTTTAAAAGGCAACTTGCATACAAGTTTGACTAGTGACAATGAAATTTTGGTTTGCCAAAAAGTTTCCGAAATCGATTTTGGATTTCACTTTTCATTATTTTGGGGGCTTAAAAATGATGTTTTGGTTGGTCTCTGAAAAAATGATTTGTCAAAGTCGAGTTTTAAAAGGCAACTTGCATACAAGTTTGACTAGTGACAATGAAATTTTGGTTTGCCAAAAAGTTTCCGAAATCGATTTTGGATTTCACTTTTCATTATTTTGGATGCTTAAAAATGATGTTTTGGTGGGTCTCTGAAAAGAAAGATTTGTCAAAGTCGAGTTTTAATAGGCAGCTTGCATATAAGTTTGAAAAGTTAATTTGAAATTTTGGATTGCCAAAAAGTTTCCGAAATCGATCGTGGATTGCACTCCTCATTATTTTGG
This sequence comes from Anopheles marshallii, assembly GCF_943734725.1. Classification (NCBI taxonomy): domain Eukaryota; kingdom Metazoa; phylum Arthropoda; class Insecta; order Diptera; family Culicidae; genus Anopheles; species Anopheles marshallii. Next base: position 129,021 of record NW_026525931.1, on the reverse strand, counting down.
GGGCTTAAAAATGATGTTTTGGTTGGTCTCAAGAAAAATGATTTGTCAAAGTCGAGTTTTAATAGGCAACTTGCATACAAGTTTGACTAGTGACAATGAAATTTTGGTTTGCCAAAAAGTTTCCGAAATCGATTTTGGATTTCACTTTTCATTATTTTGGGGGCTTAAAAATGATGTTTTGGTTGGTCTCTGAAAAAATGATTTGTCAAAGTCGAGTTTTAAAAGGCAACTTGCATACAAGTTTGACTAGTGACAATGAAATTTTGGTTTGCCAAAAAGTTTCCGAAATCGATTTTGGATTTCACTTTTCATTATTTTGGGGGCTTAAAAATGATGTTTTGGTTGGTCTCTGAAAAAATGATTTGTCAAAGTCGAGTTTTAAAAGGCAACTTGCATACAAGTACGACTAGTGACAATGAAATTTTGGTTTGCCAAAAAGTTTCCGAAATCGATTTTGGATTTCACTTTTCATTATTTTGGGGGCTTAAAAATGATGTTTTGGTTGGTCTCTGAAAAAATGATTTGTCAAAGTCGAGTTTTAAAAGGCAACTTGCATACAAGTTTGACTAGTGACAATGAAATTTTGGTTTGCCAAAAAGTTTCCGAAATCGATTTTGGATTTTACGTTTCATTATTTTGGGGGCTTAAAAATGATGGTTTGGTTGGTCTCTGAAAAAATGATTTGTCAAAGTCGAGTTTTAAAAGGCAACTTGCATACAAGTTTGACTAGTGACAATGAAATTTTGGATTGCCAAAAAGTTTCCGAAATCGATCGTGGATTGCACTCCTCATTATTTTGGGGGCTTAAAAATGATGTTTTGGTTGGTCTCTGAAAAAATGATTTGTCAAAGTCGAGTTTTAAAAGGCAACTTGCATACAAGTTTGACTAGTGACAATGAAATTTTGGTTTGCCAAAAAGTTTCCGAAATCGATTTTGGATTTCACTTTTCATTATTTTGGGGGCTTAAAAATGATGTTTTGGTTGGTCTCTGAAAAAATGATTTGTCAAAGTCGAGTTTTAAAAGGCAACTTGCATACAAGTTTGACTAGTGACAATGAAATTTTGGTTTGCCAAAAAGTTTCCGAAATCGATTTTGGATTTCACTTTTCATTATTTTGGGGGCTTAAAAATGATGTTTTGGTTGGTCTCTGAAAAAATGATTTGTCAAAGTCGAGTTTTAAAAGGCAACTTGCATACAAGTTTGACTAGTGACAATGAAATTTTGGTTTGCCAAAAAGTTTCCGAAATCGATTTTGGATTTCACTTTTCATTATTTTGGGGGCTTAAAAATGATGGTTTGGTTGCTCTCTGAAAAAATGATTTGTCAAAGTCGAGTTTTAAAAGGCAACTTGCATACAAGTTTGACTAGTGACAATGAAATTTTGGTTTGCCAAAAAGTTTCCGAAATCGATTTTGGATCGAACTTTTCATTATTTTGGGGGCTTAAAAATGATGTTTTGGTTGGTCTCTGAAAAAATGATTTGTCAAAGTCGAGTTTTAAAAGGCAACTTGCATACAAGTTTGACTAGTAACAATGAAATTTTGGTTTGCCAAAAAGTTTCCGAAATCGATTTTGGATTTCACTTTTCATTATTTTGGGGGCTTAAAAATGATGTTTTGGTTGGTCTCTGAAAAAATGATTTGTCAAAGTCGAGTTTTAAAAGGCAACTTGCATACAAGTTTGACTAGTGACAATGAAATTTTGGTTTGCCAAAAAGTTTCCGAAATCGATTTTGGATTTCACTTTTCATTATTTTGGGGGCTTAAAAATGATGTTTTGGTTGGTCTCTGAAAAAATGATTTGTCAAAGTCGAGTTTTAAAAGGCAACTTGCATACAAGTTTGACTAGTGACAATGAAATTTTGGTTTGCCAAAAAGTTTCCGAAATCGATTTTGGATTTCACTTTTCATTATTTTGGGGGCTTAAAAATGATGTTTTGGTTGGTCTCTGAAAAAATGATTGGTCAAAGTCGAGTTTTAAAAGGCAACTTGCATACAAGCTTGACTAGTGACAATGAAATTATGGTTTGCCAAAAAGTTTCCGAAATCGATTTTGGACTTAACTTTTCATTATTTTGGGGGCTTAAAAATGATGTTTTGGTTGGTCTCTGAAAAAAGGATTTGTCAAAGTCGAGTTGTAAAAGGCAACTTGCATACAAGTTTGACTAGTGACAATGAAATTTTGGTTTGCCAAAAAGTTTCCGAAATCGATTTTGGATTTCACTTTTCATTATTTTGGGGGCTTAAAAATGATGTTTTGGTTGGTCTCTGAAAAAAGGATTTGTCAAAGTCGAGTTTTAAAAGGCAACTTGCATACAAGTTTGACTAGTGACAATGAAATCTTGGTTTGCCAAAAAGTTTCCGAAATCGATTTTGGATTTTACTTTCCATTATTTTGGGGGCTCAAAAACGATGTTTTGGTTAGTCTCTGAAAAAATGATTTGTCAAAGTCGAGTCTTAAAAGGTAACTTGCATACAAGTTTGACTAGTGACAATGAAATTTTGGTTTGCCAAAAAGTTTCCGAAATCGATTTTGGATTTCACTTTTCATTATTTTGGGGGCTAAAAAATGATGTTTTGGTTGGTCTCTGAAAAAATGATTTGTCAAAGTCGAATTTTAATAGGCAACTTGCATACAAGTTTGACTAGTGACAATGAAGTTTTGGTGTGCCAAAAAGTTTCCGAAATCGATTTTGGATTTTACTTTTCATTATTTTGGGGGCTTAAAAATGATGGTTTGGTTGGTCTCTAAAAAAATGATTTGTCAAAGTCGAGTTTTAAAAGGCAACTTGCATACAAGTTTGACTAGTTACATTGAAATTTTGGTTTGCCAAATAGTTTCCGAAATCGATTTTGGATCGAACTTTTCATTATTTTGGGGGCTCAAAAATGATGTTTTGGTTGGTCTCTGAAAAAATGATTTGTCAAAGTCGAGTTTTAAAAGGCAACTTGCATACAAGCTTGACTAGTGACAATGAAGTTTTGGTTTGCCAAAAAGTTTCCGAAATCGATTTTGGATCGAACTTTTCATTATTTTGGGGGCTCAAAAATGATGTTTTGGTTGGTCTCTGTAAAAATGATTTGTTAAAGTCGAGTTTTAAAAGGCAACTTGCATACAAGCTTGACTAGTGACAATGAAATTTTGGTTTGCCAAAAAGTTTCCGAAGTCGATTTTGGATTTCACTTTTCATTATTTTGGGGGCTTAAAAATGATGTTTTGGTTGGTCTCTAAAAAAATGATTTGTCAAAGTCGAGTTTTAAAAGGCAACTTGCATACAAGTTTGACTAGTGACAATGAAGTTTTGGTTAGCCAAAAAGTTTCCGAAATCGATTTTGGATCGAATTTTTCATTATTTTGGGGGCTCAAAAATGATGTTTTGGTTGGTCTCTGAAAAAATGATTTGTCAAAGTCGAATTTTAATAGGCAACTTGCATACAAGTTTGACTAGTGACAATGAAGTTTTGGTTAGCCAAAAAGTTTCCGAAATCGATTTTGGATCGAATTTTTCATTATTTTGGGGGCTCAAAAATGATGTTTTGGTTGGTCTCTGAAAAAATGATTTGTCAAAGTCGAGTTTTAATAGGCAACTTGCATACAAGTTTGACTAGTGACAATGAAGTTTTGGTTTGCCAAAAAGTTTCCGAAATCGATTTTGGATCGAACTTTTCATTATTTTGGGGGCTTAAAAATGATGTTTTGGTTGGTCTCTGAAAAAATGATTTGTCAAAGTCGAATTTTAATAGGCAACTTGCATACAAGTTTGACTAGTGACAATGAAGTTTTGGTTTGCCAATAAGTTTCCGAAATCGATTTTGGATTTCACTTTTCATTATTTTGGGGGCTTAAAAATGATGTTTTGGTTGGTCTCTGAAAAAATGATTTGTCAAAGTCGAGTTTTAAAAGGCAACTTGCATACAAGTTTGACTAGTGACAATGAAATTTTGGTTTGCCAAAAAGTTTCCGAAATCGATTTTGGATCGAACTTTTCATTATTTTGGGGGCTCAAAAATGATGTTTTGGTTGGTCTCTGAAAAAATGATTTGTCAAAGTCGAGTTTTAATAGGCAACTTGCATACAAGTTTGACTAGTGACAATGAAGTTTTGGTTAGCCAAAAAGTTTCCGAAATCGATTTTGGATCGAATTTTTCATTATTTTGGGGGCTTAAAAAGGATGGTTTGGTTGGTCTCTGAAAAAATGATTTGTCAAAGTCGAGTTTTAAAAGGCAAGTTGCATACAAGTTTGACTAGTGACAATGAAATTTTGGATTGCCAAAAAGTTTCCGAAATCGATTTTGGATTTCACTTTTCATTATTTTGGGGGCTTAAAAATGATGGTTTGGTTGGTCTCTGAAAAAAAGATTTGTCAAAGTCGAATTTTAAAAGGCAACTTGCATACAAGTTTGACTAGTGACAATGAAATTTTGGATTGCCAAAAAGTTTCCGAAATCGATTTTGGATCGAACTTTTTATTATTTTGGGGGCTTAAAAATGATGTTTTGGTTGGTCTCTGAAAAAATGATTTGTCAAAGTCGAGTTTTAATAGGCAACTTGAATACAAGTTTGACTAGTGACAATGAAGTTTTGGTTTGCCAAAAAGTTTCCGAAATCGATTTTGGATCGAACTTTTCATTATTTTGGGGGCTCAAAAATGATGTTTTGGTTGGTCTCTGTAAAAATGATTTGTTAAAGTCGAGCTTTAAAAGGCAACTTGCATACAAGTTTGACTAGTGACAATGAAATTTTGGTTTGCCAAAAAGTTTCCGAAGTCGATTTTGGATTTCACTTTTCATTATTTTGGGGGCTTAAAAATGATGTTTTGGTTGGTCTCTAAAAAAATGATTTGTCAAAGTCGAGTTTTAAAAGGCAACTTGCATACAAGTTTGACTAGTGACAATGAAATTTTGGTTTGCCAAAAAGTTTCCGAAATCGATTTTGGATCGAACTTTTCATTATTTTGGGGGCTCAAAAATGATGTTTTGGTTGGTCTCTGAAAAAATGATTTGTCAAAGTCGAGTTTTAAAAGGCAACTTGCATACAAGTTTGACTAGTGACAATGAAGTTTTGGTTAGCCAAAAAGTTTCCGAAATCGATTTTGGATCGAATTTTTCATTATTTTGGGGGCTCAAAAATGATGTTTTGGTTGGTCTCTGAAAAAATGATTTGTCAAAGTCGAGTTTTAATAGGCAACTTGCATACAAGTTTGACTAGTGACAATGAAGTTTTGGTTTGCCAAAAAGTTTCCGAAATCGATTTTGGATCGAACTTTTCATTATTTTGGGGGCTTAAAAATGATGTTTTGGTTGGTCTCTGAAAAAATGATTTGTCAAAGTCGAATTTTAATAGGCAACTTGCATACAAGTTTGACTAGTGACAATGAAGTTTTGGTTTGCCAAAAAGTTTCCGAAATCGATTTTGGATCGAATTTTTCATTATTTTGGGGGCTCAAAAATGATGTTTTGGTTGGTCTTCGAAAAAATGATTTGTCAAAGTCGAGTTTTAATAGGCAACTTGCATACAAGTTTGACTAGTGACAATGAAGTTTTGGTTTGCCAAAAAGTTTCCGAAATCGATTTTGGATCGAACTTTTCATTATTTTGGGGGCTTAAAAATGATGTTTTGGTTGGTCTCTGAAAAAATGATTTGTCAAAGTCGAATTTTAATAGGCAACTTGCATACAAGTTTGACTAGTGACAATGAAGTTTTGGTTTGCCAAAAAGGTTCTGAAATCGATTTTTTATTTTACTTTTCATTATTTTGGGGGCTTAAAAATGATGTTTTAGTTGGTCTCTGAAAAAATGATTTGTCAAAGTCGAATTTTAATAGGCAACTTGCATACAAGTTTGGCTAGTGACAATGAAGTTTTGGTTTGCCAAAAAGTTTCCGAAATCGATTTTGGATTTTACTTTTCATTATTTTGTGGGCTTAAAAATGATGTTTTGGTTGGTCTCTGAAAAAATGATTTGTCAAAGTCGAGTTTTAAAATGCAACTTGCATACAAGCTTGACTAGTGACAATGAAGTTTTGGTTTGCCAAAAAGTTTCCGAAATCGATTTTGGATCGAACTTTTCATTATTTTGGGGGCTCAAAAATGATGTTTTGGTTGGTCTCTGTAAAAATGATTTGTTAAAGTCGAGTTTTAAAAGGCAACTTGCATACAAGCTTGACTAGTGACAATGAAATTTTGGTTTGCCAAAAAGTTTCCGAAGTCGATTTTGGATTTCACTTTTCATTATTTTGGGGGCTTGAAAATGATGTTTTGGTTGGTCTCTAAAAAAATGATTTGTCAAAGTCGAGTTTTAAAAGGCAACTTGCATACAAGTTTGACTAGTGACAATGAAATTTTGGTTTGCCAAAAAGTTTCCGAAATCGATTTTGGATCGAACTTTTCATTATTTTGGGGGCTCAAAAATGATGTTTTGGTTGGTCTCTGAAAAAATGATTTGTCAAAGTCGAGTTTTAAAAGGCAACTTGCATACAAGTTTGACTAGTGACAATGAAATCTTGGTTTGCCAAAAAGTTTCCGAAATCGATTTTGGATTTTACTTTCCATTATTTTGGGGGCTCAAAAACGATGTTTTGGTTAGTCTCTGAAAAAATGATTTGTCAAAGTCGAGTCTTAAAAGGTAACTTGCATACAAGTTTGACTAGTGACAATGAAATTTTGGTTTGCCAAAAAGTTTCCGAAATCGATTTTGGATTTCACTTTTCATTATTTTGGGGGCTAAAAAATGATGTTTTGGTTGGTCTCTGAAAAAATGATTTGTCAAAGTCGAGTTTCAAAAGGCAAATTGCATACAAGTTTGACTAGTGACAATGAAATTTTGGTTTGCCAAAAAGTTTCCGACATCGATTTTGGATTTCACTTTTCATTATTTTGGGGGCTTAAAAATGATGTTTTGGTTGGTCTTTGAAAAAATTATTTGCCAAAGTCGAGTTTTAAAAGGCAACTTGCATACAAGTTTGACTAGTGACAATGAAGTTTTGGTGTGCCAAAAAGTTTCCGAAATCGATTTTGGATTTTACTTTTCATTATTTTGGGGGCTTAAAAATGATGGTTTGGTTGGTCTCTAAAAAAATGATTTGTCAAAGTCGAGTTTTAAAAGGCAACTTGCATACAAGTTTGACTAGTGACAATGAAATTTTGGTTTGCCAAAAAGTTTCCGAAATCGATTTTGGATCGAACTTTTCATTATTTTGGGGGCTCAAAAATGATGTTTTGGTTGGTCTCTGAAAAAATGATTTGTCAAAGTCGAGTTTTAAAAGGCAACTTGCATACAAGTTTGACTAGTGACAATGAAATCTTGGTTTGCCAAAAAGTTTCCGAAATCGATTTTGGATTTTACTTTCCATTATTTTGGGGGCTCAAAAACGATGTTTTGGTTAGTCTCTGAAAAAATGATTTGTCAAAGTCGAGTCTTAAAAGGTAACTTGCATACAAGTTTGACTAGTGACAATGAAATTTTGGTTTGCCAAAAAGTTTCCGAGATCGATTTTGGATTTCACTTTTCATTATTTTGGGGGCTAAAAAATGATGTTTTCGTTAGTCTCTGAAAAAATGATTTGTCAAAGTCGAGTTTTAAAAGGCAACTTGCATACAAGTTTGACTAGTGACAATGAAATCTTGGTTTGCCAAAAAGTTTCCGAAATCGATTTTGGATTTCACTTTTCATTATTTTGGGGGCTTAAAAATGATGTTTTGGTTGGTCTCTAAAAAAATGATTTGTCAAAGTCGAGTTTTAAAAGGCAACTTGCATACAAGTTTGACTAGTGACAATGAAATTTTGGTTTGCGAAAAAGTTTCCGAAATCGATTTTGGATCGAACTTTTCATTATTTTGGGGGCTCAAAAATGATGTTTTGGTTGGTCTCTGAAAAAATGATTTGTCAAAGTCGAGTTTTAAAAGGCAACTTGCATTCAAGTTTGACTAGTGACAATGAAGTTTTGGTTAGCCAAAAAGTTTCCGAAATCGATTTTGGATCGAATTTTTCATTATTTTGGGGGCTCAAAAATGATGTTTTGGTTGGTCTCTGAAAAAATGATTTGTCAAAGTCGAGTTTTAATAGGCAACTTGCATACAAGTTTGACTAGTGACAATGAAGTTTTGGTTTGCCAAAAAGTTTCCGAAATCGATTTTGGATCGAACTTTTCATTATTTTGGGGGCTTAAAAATGATGTTTTGGTTGGTCTCTGAAAAAATGATTTGTCAAAGTCGAATTTTAATAGGCAACTTGCATACAAGTTTGACTAGTGACAATGAAGTTTTGGTTTGCCAAAAAGTTTCCGAAATCGATTTTGGATCGAATTTTTCATTATTTTGGGGGCTCAAAAATGATGTTTTGGTTGGTCTTCGAAAAAATGATTTGTCAAAGTCGAGTTTTAATAGGCAACTTGCATACAAGTTTGACTAGTGACAATGAAGTTTTGGTTTGCCAAAAAGTTTCCGAAATCGATTTTGGATCGAACTTTTCATTATTTTGGGGGCTTAAAAATGATGTTTTGGTTGGTCTCTGAAAAAATGATTTGTCAAAGTCGAATTTTAATAGGCAACTTGCATACAAGTTTGACTAGTGACAATGAAGTTTTGGTTTGCCAAAAAGGTTCTGAAATCGATTTTTTATTTTACTTTTCATTATTTTGGGGGCTTAAAAATGATGTTTTAGTTGGTCTCTGAAAAAATGATTTGTCAAAGTCGAATTTTAATAGGCAACTTGCATACAAGTTTGACTAGTGACAATGAAGTTTTGGTTTGCCAAAAAGTTTCCGAAATCGATTTTGGATTTTACTTTTCATTATTTTGTGGGCTTAAAAATGATGTTTTGGTTGGTCTCTGAAAAAATGATTTGTCAAAGTCGAGTTTTAAAATGCAACTTGCATACAAGCTTGACTAGTGACAATGAAGTTTTGGTTTGCCAAAAAGTTTCCGAAATCGATTTTGGATCGAACTTTTCATTATTTTGGGGGCTCAAAAATGATGTTTTGGTTGGTCTCTGTAAAAATGATTTGTTAAAGTCGAGTTTTAAAAGGCAACTTGCATACAAGCTTGACTAGTGACAATGAAATTTTGGTTTGCCAAAAAGTTTCCGAAGTCGATTTTGGATTTCACTTTTCATTATTTTGGGGGCTTGAAAATGATGTTTTGGTTGGTCTCTAAAAAAATGATTTGTCAAAGTCGAGTTTTAAAAGGCAACTTGCATACAAGTTTGACTAGTGACAATGAAATTTTGGTTTGCCAAAAAGTTTCCGAAATCGATTTTGGATCGAACTTTTCATTATTTTGGGGGCTCAAAAATGATGTTTTGGTTGGTCTCTGAAAAAATGATTTGTCAAAGTCGAGTTTTAAAAGGCAACTTGCATACAAGTTTGACTAGTGACAATGAAATCTTGGTTTGCCAAAAAGTTTCCGAAATCGATTTTGGATTTTACTTTCCATTATTTTGGGGGCTCAAAAACGATGTTTTGGTTAGTCTCTGAAAAAATGATTTGTCAAAGTCGAGTCTTAAAAGGTAACTTGCATACAAGTTTGACTAGTGACAATGAAATTTTGGTTTGCCAAAAAGTTTCCGAAATCGATTTTGGATTTCACTTTTCATTATTTTGGGGGCTAAAAAATGATGTTTTGGTTGGTCTCTGAAAAAATGATTTGTCAAAGTCGAATTTTAATAGGCAACTTGCATACAAGTTTGACTAGTGACAATGAAGTTTTGGTGTGCCAAAAAGTTTCCGAAATCGATTTTGGATTTTACTTTTCATTATTTTGGGGGCTTAAAAATGATGGTTTGGTTGGTCTCTAAAAAAATGATTTGTCAAAGTCGAGTTTTAAAAGGCAACTTGCATACAAGTTTGACTAGTTACATTGAAGTTTTGGTTTGCCAAATAGTTTCCGAAATCGATTTTGGATCGAACTTTTCATTATTTTGGGGGCTCAAAAATGATGTTTTGGTTGGTCTCTGAAAAAATGATTTGTCAAAGTCGAGTTTTAAAAGGCAACTTGCATACAAGCTTGACTAGTGACAATGAAGTTTTGGTTTGCCAAAAAGTTTCCGAAATCGATTTTGGATCGAACTTTTCATTATTTTGGGGGCTCAAAAATGATGTTTTGGTTGGTCTCTGTAAAAATGATTTGTTAAAGTCGAGTTTTAAAAGGCAACTTGCATACAAGCTTGACTAGTGACAATGAAATTTTGGTTTGCCAAAAAGTTTCCGAAATCGATTTTGGATTTCACTTTTCATTATTTTGGGGGCTTAAAAATGATGTTTTGGTTGGTCTCTAAAAAAATGATTTGTCAAAGTCGAGTTTTAAAAGGCAACTTGCATACAAGTTTGACTAGTGACAATGAAGTTTTGGTTTGCCAAAAAGTTTCCGAAATCGATTTTGGATCGAACTTTTCATTATTTTGGGGGCTCAAAAATGATGTTTTGGTTGGTCTCTGAAAAAATGATTTGTCAAAGTCGAGTTTTAATAGGCAACTTGCATACAAGTTTGACTAGTGACAATGAAGTTTTGGTTAGCCAAAAAGTTTCCGAAATCGATTTTGGATCGAATTTTTCATTATTTTGGGGGCTCAAAAATGATGTTTTGGTTGGTCTCTGAAAAAATGATTTGTCAAAGTCGAGTTTTAATAGGCAACTTGCATACAAGTTTGACTAGTGACAATGAAGTTTTGGTTTGCCAAAAAGTTTCCGAAATCGATTTTGGATCGAACTTTTCATTATTTTGGGGGCTCAAAAATGATGTTTTGGTTGGTCTCTGAAAAAATGATTTGTCAAAGTCGAATTTTAATAGGCAACTTGCATACAAGTTTGACTAGTGACAATGAAGTTTTGGTTTGCCAAAAAGTTTCTGAAATCGATTTTGGATTTTACTTTTCATTATTTTGGGGGCTTAAAAATGATGTTTTAGTTGGTCTCTGAAAAAATGATTTGTCAAAGTCGAATTTTAATAGGCAACTTGCATACAAGTTTGGCTAGTGACAATGAAGTTTTGGTTTGCCAAAAAGTTTCCGAAATCGATTTTGGATTTCACTTTTCATTATTTTGGGGGCTTAAAAATGATGTTTTGGGTGGTCTCTAAAAAAATGATTTGTCAAAGTCGAGTTTTAAAAGGCAACTTGCATACAAGTTTGACTAGTGACAATGAAGTTTTGGTTAGCCAAAAAGTTTCCGAAATCGATTTTGGATCGAATTTTTCATTATTTTGGGGGCTCAAAAATGATGTTTTGGTTGGTCTCTGAAAAAATGATTTGTCAAAGTCGAGTTTTAATAGGCAACTTGCATACAAGTTTGACTAGTGACAATGAAGTTTTGGTTAGCCAAAAAGTTTCCGAAATCGATTTTGGATCGAACTTTTCATTATTTTGGGGGCTCAAAAATGATGTTTTGGTTGGTCTCTGTAAAAATGATTTGTTAAAGTCGAGTTTTAAAAGGCAACTTGCATACAAGCTTGACTAGTGACAATGAAATTTTGGTTTGCCAAAAAGTTTCCGAAATCGATTTTGGATTTCACTTTTCATTATTTTGGGGGCTTGAAAATGATGGTTTGGTTGGTCTCTGAAAAAATGATTTGTCAAAGTCGAGTTTTAAAAGGCAACTTGCATACAAGTTTGACTAGTGACAATGAAATTTTGGTTTGCCAAAAAGTTTCCGAAATCGATTTTGGATCGAACTTTTCATTATTTTGGGGGCTTAAAAATGATGTTTTGGTTGGTCTCTGAAAAAATGATTTGTCAAAGTCGAGTTTTAATAGGCAGCTTGCATACAAGTTTGACTAGTGACAATGAAATTTTGGTTTGCCAAAAAGTTTCCGAAATCGATTTTGGATTTCACTTTTCATTATTTTGGGGGCTTAAAAATGATGGTTTGGTTGCTCTCTGAAAAAATGATTTGTCAAAGTCGAGTTTTAAAAGGCAACTTGCATACAAGTTTGACTAGTGACAATGAAATTTTGGTTAGCCAAAAAGTTTCCGAAATCGATTTTGGATCGAACTTTTCATTATTTTGGGGGCTCAAAAATGATGTTTTGGTTGGTCTCTGAAAAAAAGATTTGTCAAAGTCGAGTTTTAAAAGGCAACTTGCATACAAGTTTGACTAGTGACAATGAAATTTTGGTTTGCCAAAAAGTTTCCGAAATCGATTTTGGATTTCACTTTTCATTATTTTGGGGGCTTAAAAATGATGGTTTGGTTGCTCTCTGAAAAAATGATTTGTCAAAGTCGAGTTTTAAAAGGCAACTTGCATACAAGTTTGACTAGTGACAATGAAATTTTGGTTTGCCAAAAAGTTTCCGAAATCGATTTTGGATTTCACTTTTCATTATTTTGGGGGCTTAAAAATGATGTTTTGGTTGGTCTCTGAAAAAATGATTTGTCAAAGTCGAGTTTTAAAAGGCAACTTGCATACAAGTTTGACTAGTGACAATGAAATTTTGGTTTGCCAAAAAGTTTCCGAAATCGATTTTGGATTTCACTTTTCATTATTTTGGGGGCTTAAAAATGATGTTTTGGTTGGTCTCTGAAAAAATGATTTGTCAAAGTCGAGTTTTAAAAGGCAACTTGCATACAAGTTTGACTAGTAACAATGAAATTTTGGTTTGCCAAAAAGTTTCCGAAATCGATTTTGGATTTCACTTTTCATTATTTTGGGGGCTTAAAAAGGATGTTTTGGTTGGTCTCTGAAAAAATGATTTGTCAAAGTCGAGTTTTAAAAGGCAACTTGCATACAAGTTTGACTAGTGACAATGAAATTTTGGTTTGCCAAAAAGTTTCCGAAATCGATTTTGGATTTCACTTTTCATTATTTTGGGGGCTTAAAAATGATGTCTTGGTTGGTCTCAGAAAAAATGATTTGTCAAAGTCGAGTTTTAAAAGGCAACTTGCATACAAGTTTGACTAGTGACAATGAAATTTTGGTTTGCCAAAAAGTTTCCGAAATCGATTTTGGATTTCACTTTTCATTATTTTGGGGGCTTAAAAATGATGTTTTGGTTGGTCTCTGAAAAAATGATTTGTCAAAGTCGAGTTTTAAAAGGCAACTTGCATACAAGTTTGACTAGTGACAATGAAATTTTGGTTTGCCAAAAAGTTTACGAAATCGATTTTGGATTTCACTTTTCATTATTTTGGGGGCTTAAAAATGATGTTTTGGTTGGTCTCTGAAAAAATGATTTGTCAAAGTCGAGTTTTAAAAGGCAACTTGCATACAAGTTTGACTAGTGACAATGAAATTTTGGTTTGCCAAAAAGTTTCCGAAATCGATTTTGGATTTCACTTTTCATTATTTTGGGGGCTTAAAAATGATGTTTTGGTTGGTCTCTGAAAAAATGATTTGTCAAAGTCGAGTTTTAAAAGGCAACTTGCATACAAGTTTGACTAGTGACAATGAAATTTTGGTTTGCCAAAAAGTTTCCGAAATCGATTTTGGATTTCACTTTTCATTATTTTGGATGCTTAAAAATGATGTTTTGGTGGGTCTCTGAAAAGAAAGATTTGTCAAAGTCGAGTTTTAATAGGCAGCTTGCATATAAGTTTGAAAAGTTAATTTGAAATTTTGGATTGCCAAAAAGTTTCCGAAATCGATCGTGGATTGCACTCCTCATTATTTTGGGGGCTTAAAAATGATGTTTTGGTTGGTCTCAAGAAAAATGATTTGTCAAAGTCGAGTTTTAATAGGCAACTTGCATACAAGTTTGACTAGTGACAATGAAATTTTGGTTTGCCAAAAAGTTTCCGAAATCGATTTTGGATTTCACTTTTCATTATTTTGGGGGCTTAAAAATGATGTTTTGGTTGGTCTCTGAAAAAATGATTTGTCAAAGTCGAGTTTTAAAAGGCAACTTGCATACAAGTTTGACTAGTGACAATGAAATTTTGGTTTGCCAAAAAGTTTCCGAAATCGATTTTGGATTTCACTTTTCATTATTTTGGGGGCTTAAAAATGATGTTTTGGTTGGTCTCTGAAAAAATGATTTGTCAAAGTCGAGTTTTAAAAGGCAACTTGCATACAAGTTTGACTAGTGACAATGAAATTTTGGTTTGCCAAAAAGTTTCCGAAATCGATTTTGGATTTCACTTTTCATTATTTTGGGGGCTTAAAAATGATGTTTTGGTTGGTCTCTGAAAAAATGATTTGTCAAAGTCGAGTTTTAAAAGGCAACTTGCATACAAGTTTGACTAGTGACAATGAAATTTTGGTTTGCCAAAAAGTTTCCGAAATCGATTTTGGATTTCACTTTTCATTATTTTGGGGGCTTAAAAATGATGTTTTGGTTGGTCTCTGAAAAAATGATTTGTCAAAGTCGAGTTTTAAAAGGCAACTTGCATACAAGTTTGACTAGTGACAATGAAATTTTGGTTTGCCAAAAAGTTTCCGAAATCGATTTTGGATTTCACTTTTCATTATTTTGGGGGCTTAAAAATGATGGTTTGGTTGCTCTCTGAAAAAATGATTTGTCAAAGTCGAGTTTTAAAAGGCAACTTGCATACAAGTTTGACTAGTGACAATGAAATTTTGGTTTGCCAAAAAGTTTCCGAAATCGATTTTGGATCGAACTTTTCATTATTTTGGGGGCTTAAAAATGATGTTTTGGTTGGTCTCTGAAAAAATGATTTGTCAAAGTCGAGTTTTAAAAGGCAACTTGCATACAAGTTTGACTAGTAACAATGAAATTTTGGTTTGCCAAAAAGTTTCCGAAATCGATTTTGGATTTCACTTTTCATTATTTTGGGGGCTTAAAAATGATGTTTTGGTTGGTCTCTGAAAAAATGATTTGTCAAAGTCGAGTTTTAAAAGGCAACTTGCATACAAGTTTGACTAGTGACAATGAAATTTTGGTTTGCCAAAAAGTTTCCGAAATCGATTTTGGATTTCACTTTTCATTATTTTGGGGGCTTAAAAATGATGTTTTGGTTGGTCTCTGAAAAAATGATTTGTCAAAGTCGAGTTTTAAAAGGCAACTTGCATACAAGTTTGACTAGTGACAATGAAATTTTGGTTTGCCAAAAAGTTTCCGAAATCGATTTTGGATTTCACTTTTCATTATTTTGGGGGCTTAAAAATGATGTTTTGGTTGGTCTCTGAAAAAATGATTTGTCAAAGTCGAGTTTTAAAAGGCAACTTGCATACAAGCTTGACTAGTGACAATGAAATTATGGTTTGCCAAAAAGTTTCCGAAATCGATTTTGGATTTAACTTTTCATTATTTTGGGGGCTTAAAAATGATGTTTTGGTTGGTCTCTGAAAAAAGGATTTGTCAAAGTCGAGTTTTAAAAGGCAACTTGCATACAAGTTTGACTAGTGACAATGAAATTTTGGTTTGCCAAAAAGTTTCCGAAATCGATTTTGGATTTCACTTTTCATTATTTTGGGGGCTTAAAAATGATGTTTTGGTTGGTCTCTGAAAAAAGGATTTGTCAAAGTCGAGTTTTAAAAGGCAACTTGCATACAAGTTTGACTAGTGACAATGAAATCTTGGTTTGCCAAAAAGTTTCCGAAATCGATTTTGGATTTTACTTTCCATTATTTTGGGGGCTCAAAAACGATGTTTTGGTTAGTCTCTGAAAAAATGATTTGTCAAAGTCGAGTCTTAAAAGGTAACTTGCATACAAGTTTGACTAGTGACAATGAAATTTTGGTTTGCCAAAAAGTTTCCGAAATCGATTTTGGATTTCACTTTTCATTATTTTGGGGGCTTAAAAATGATGTTTTGGTTGGTCTCTGAAAAAAGGATTTGTCAAAGTCGAGTTTTAAAAGGCAACTTGCATACAAGTTTGACTAGTGACAATGAAATTTTGGTTTGCCAAAAAGTTTCCGAAATCGATTTTGGATTTTACTTTCCATTATTTTGGGGGCTCAAAAACGATGTTTTGGTTAGTCTCTGAAAAAATGATTTGTCAAAGTCGAATTTTAATAGGCAACTTGCATACAAGTTTGACTAGTGACAATGAAGTTTTGGTGTGCCAAAAAGTTTCCGAAATCGATTTTGGATTTTACTTTTCATTATTTTGGGGGCTTAAAAATGATGGTTTGGTTGGTCTCTAAAAAAATGATTTGTCAAAGTCGAGTTTTAAAAGGCAACTTGCATACAAGTTTGACTAGTTACATTGAAATTTTGGTTTGCCAAATAGTTTCCGAAATCGATTTTGGATCGAACTTTTCATTATTTTGGGGGCTCAAAAATGATGTTTTGGTTGGTCTCTGTAAAAATGATTTGTTAAAGTCGAGTTTTAAAAGGCAACTTGCATACAAGCTTGACTAGTGACAATGAAATTTTGGTTTGCCAAAAAGTTTCCGAAGTCGATTTTGGATTTCACTTTTCATTATTTTGGGGGCTTAAAAATGATGTTTTGGTTGGTCTCTAAAAAAATGATTTGTCAAAGTCGAGTTTTAAAAGGCAACTTGCATACAAGTTTGACTAGTGACAATGAAATTTTGGTTTGCCAAAAAGTTTCCGAAATCGATTTTGGATCGAACTTTTCATTATTTTGGGGGCTCAAAAATGATGTTTTGGTTGGTCTCTGAAAAAATGATTTGTCAAAGTCGAGTTTTAATAGGCAACTTGCATACAAGTTTGACTAGTGACAATGAAGTTTTGGTTAGCCAAAAAGTTTCCGAAATCGATTTTGGATCGAATTTTTCATTATTTTGGGGGCTCAAAAATGATGTTTTGGTTGGTCTCTGAAAAAATGATTTGTCAAAGTCGAATTTTAATAGGCAACTTGCATACAAGTTTGACTAGTGACAATGAAGTTTTGGTTAGCCAAAAAGTTTCCGAAATCGATTTTGGATCGAATTTTTCATTATTTTGGGGGCTCAAAAATGATGTTTTGGTTGGTCTCTGAAAAAATGATTTGTCAAAGTCGAGTTTTAATAGGCAACTTGCATACAAGTTTGACTAGTGACAATGAAGTTTTGGTTTGCCAAAAAGTTTCCGAAATCGATTTTGGATCGAACTTTTCATTATTTTGGGGGCTTAAAAATGATGTTTTGGTTGGTCTCTGAAAAAATGATTTGTCAAAGTCGAATTTTAATAGGCAACTTGCATACAAGTTTGACTAGTGACAATGAAGTTTTGGTTTGTCAATAAGTTTCCGAAATCGATTTTGGATTTCACTTTTCATTATTTTGGGGGCTTAAAAATGATGTTTTGGTTGGTCTCTAAAAAAATGATTTGTCAAAGTCGAGTTTTAAAAGGCAACTTGCATACAAGTTTGACTAGTGACAATGAAATTTTGGTTTGCCAAAAAGTTTCCGAAATCGATTTTGGATCGAACTTTTCATTATTTTGGGGGCTCAAAAATGATGTTTTGGTTGGTCTCTGAAAAAATGATTTGTCAAAGTCGAGTTTTAATAGGCAACTTGCATACAAGTTTGACTAGTGACAATGAAGTTTTGGTTAGCCAAAAAGTTTCCGAAATCGATTTTGGATCGAATTTTTCATTATTTTGGGGGCTCAAAAATGATGTTTTGGTTGGTCTCTGAAAAAATGATTTGTCAAAGTCGAGTTTTAATAGGCAACTTGAATACAAGTTTGACTAGTGACAATGAAGTTTTGGTTTGCCAAAAAGTTTCCGAAATCGATTTTGGATCGAACTTTTCATTATTTTGGGGGCTCAAAAATGATGTTTTGGTTGGTCTCTGTAAAAATGATTTGTTAAAGTCGAGTTTTAAAAGGCAACTTGCATACAAGTTTGACTAGTGACAATGAAATTTTGGTTTGCCAAAAAGTTTCCGAAGTCGATTTTGGATTTCACTTTTCATTATTTTGGGGGCTTAAAAATGATGTTTTGGTTGGTCTCTAAAAAAATGATTTGTCAAAGTCGAGTTTTAAAAGGCAACTTGCATACAAGTTTGACTAGTGACAATGAAATTTTGGTTTGCCAAAAAGTTTCCGAAATCGATTTTGGATCGAACTTTTCATTATTTTGGGGGCTCAAAAATGATGTTTTGGTTGGTCTCTGAAAAAATGATTTGTCAAAGTCGAGTTTTAAAAGGCAACTTGCATACAAGTTTGACTAGTGACAATGAAGTTTTGGTTAGCCAAAAAGTTTCCGAAATCGATTTTGGATCGAATTTTTCATTATTTTGGGGGCTCAAAAATGATGTTTTGGTTGGTCTCTGAAAAAATGATTTGTCAAAGTCGAGTTTTAATAGGCAACTTGCATACAAGTTTGACTAGTGACAATGAAGTTTTGGTTTGCCAAAAAGTTTCCGAAATCGATTTTGGATCGAACTTTTCATTATTTTGGGGGCTTAAAAATGATGTTTTGGTTGGTCTCTGAAAAAATGATTTGTCAAAGTCGAATTTTAATAGGCAACTTGCATACAAGTTTGACTAGTGACAATGAAGTTTTGGTTTGCCAAAAAGTTTCCGAAATCGATTTTGGATTTCACTTTTCATTATTTTGGGGGATCAAAAATGATGTTTTGGTTGGTCTCTGAAAAAATGATTTGTCAAAGTCGAGTTTTAAAAGGCAACTTGCATACAAGTTTGACTAGTGACAATGAAGTTTTGGTTTGCCAAAAAGGTTCTGAAATCGATTTTTGATTTTACTTTTCATTATTTTGGGGGCTTAAAAATGATGTTTTGGTTGGTCTCTGAAAAAATGATTTGTCAAAGTCGAGTTTTAATAGGCAACTTGCATACAAGTTTGACTAGTGACAATGAAGTTTTGGTTTGCCAAAAAGTTTCCGAAATCGATTTTGGATCGAACTTTTCATTATTTTGGGGGCTTAAAAATGATGTTTTGGTTGGTCTCTGAAAAAATGATTTGTCAAAGACGAATTTTAATAGGCAACTTGCATACAAGTTTGACTAGTGACAATGAAGTTTTGGTTTGCCAAAAAGGTTCTGAAATCGATTTTTGATTTTACTTTTCATTATTTTGGGGGCTTAAAAATGATGTTTTAGTTGGTCTCTGAAAAATGATTTGTCAAAGTCGAATTTTAATAGGCAACTTGCATACAAGTTTGGCTAGTGACAATGAAGTTTTGGTTTGCCAAAAAGTTTCCGAAATCGATTTTGGATTTTACTTTTCATTATTTTGTGGGCTTAAAAATGATGTTTTGGTTGGTCTCTGAAAAAATGATTTGTCAAAGTCGAGTTTTAAAAGGCAACTTGCATACAAGCTTGACTAGTGACAATGAAGTTTTGGTTTGCCAAAAAGTTTCCGAAATCGATTTTGGATCGAACTTTTCATTATTTTGGGGGCTCAAAAATGATGTTTTGGTTGGTCTCTGTAAAAATGATTTGTTAAAGTCGAGTTTTAAAAGGCAACTTGCATACAAGCTTGACTAGTGACAATGAAATTTTGGTTTGCCAAAAAGTTTCCGAAGTCGATTTTGGATTTCACTTTTCATTATTTTGGGGGCTTGAAAATGATGTTTTGGTTGGTCTCTAAAAAAATGATTTGTCAAAGTCGAGTTTTAAAAGGCAACTTGCATACAAGTTTGACTAGTGACAATGAAATTTTGGTTTGCCAAAAAGTTTCCGAAATCGATTTTGGATCGAACTTTTCATTATTTTGGGGGCTCAAAAATGATGTTTTGGTTGGTCTCTGAAAAAATGATTTGTCAAAGTCGAGTTTTAAAAGGCAACTTGCATACAAGTTTGACTAGTGACAATGAAATCTTGGTTTGCCAAAAAGTTTCCGAAATCGATTTTGGATTTTACTTTCCATTATTTTGGGGGCTCAAAAACGATGTTTTGGTTAGTCTCTGAAAAAATGATTTGTCAAAGTCGAGTCTTAAAAGGTAACTTGCATACAAGTTTGACTAGTGACAATGAAATTTTGGTTTGCCAAAAAGTTTCCGAAATCGATTTTGGATTTCACTTTTCATTATTTTGGGGGCTAAAAAATGATGTTTTGGTTGGTCTCTGAAAAAATGATTTGTCAAAGTCGAATTTTAATAGGCAACTTGCATACAAGTTTGACTAGTGACAATGAAGTTTTGGTGTGCCAAAAAGTTTCCGAAATCGATTTTGGATTTTACTTTTCATTATTCTGGGGGCTTAAAAATGATGGTTTGGTTGGTCTCTAAAAAAATGATTTGTCAAAGTCGAGTTTTAAAAGGCAACTTGCATACAAGTTTGACTAGTTACATTGAAGTTTTGGTTTGCCAAATAGTTTCCGAAATCGATTTTGGATCGAACTTTTCATTATTTTGGGGGCTCAAAAATGATGTTTTGGTTGGTCTCTGAAAAAATGATTTGTCAAAGTCGAGTTTTAAAAGGCAACTTGCATACAAGCTTGACTAGTGACAATGAAGTTTTGGTTTGCCAAAAAGTTTCCGAAATCGATTTTGGATCGAACTTTTCATTATTTTGGGGGCTCAAAAATGATGTTTTGGTTGGTCTCTGTAAAAATGATTTGTTAAAGTCGAGTTTTAAAAGGCAACTTGCATACAAGCTAGTGACAATGAAATTTTGGTTTGCCAAAAAGTTTCCGAAATCGATTTTGGATTTCACTTTTCATTATTTTGGGGGCTTAAAAATGATGTTTTGGTTGGTCTCTAAAAAAATGATTTGTCAAAGTCGAGTTTTAAAAGGCAACTTGCATACAAGTTTGATTAGTGACAATGAAATTTTGGTTTGCCAAAAAGTTTCCGAAATCGATTTTGGATCGAACTTTTCATTATTTTGGGGGCTCAAAAATGATGTTTTGGTTGGTCTCTGAAAAAATGATTTGTCAAAGTCGAGTTTTAATAGGCAACTTGCATACAAGTTTGACTAGTGACAATGAAGTTTTGGTTAGCCAAAAAGTTTCCGAAATCGATTTTGGATCGAATTTTTCATTATTTTGGGGGCTCAAAAATGATGTTTTGGTTGGTCTCTGAAAAAATGATTTGTCAAAGTCGAGTTTTAATAGGCAACTTGCATACAAGTTTGACTAGTGACAATGAAGTTTTGGTTTGCCAAAAAGTTTCCGAAATCGATTTTGGATCGAACTTTTCATTATTTTGGGGGCTCAAAAATGATGTTTTGGTTGGTCTCTGAAAAAATGATTTGTCAAAGTCGAATTTTAATAGGCAACTTGCATACAAGTTTGACTAGTGACAATGAAGTTTTGGTTTGCCAAAAAGTTTCTGAAATCGATTTTGGATTTTACTTTTCATTATTTTGGGGGCTTAAAAATGATGTTTTAGTTGGTCTCTGAAAAAATGATTTGTCAAAGTCGAATTTTAATAGGCAACTTGCATACAAGTTTGGCTAGTGACAATGAAGTTTTGGTTTGCCAAAAAGTTTCCGAAATCGATTTTGGATTTCACTTTTCATTATTTTGGGGGCTTAAAAATGATGTTTTGGTTGGTCTCTAAAAAAATGATTTGTCAAAGTCGAGTTTTAAAAGGCAACTTGCATACAAGTTTGACTAGTGACAATGAAATTTTGGTTTGCCAAAAAGTTTCCGAAATCGATTTTGGATCGAACTTTTCATTATTTTGGGGGCTCAAAAATGATGTTTTGGTTGGTCTCTGAAAAAATGATTTGTCAAAGTCGAGTTTTAATAGGCAACTTGCATACAAGTTTGACTAGTGACAATGAAGTTTTGGTTAGCCAAAAAGTTTCCGAAATCGATTTTGGATCGAATTTTTCATTATTTTGGGGGCTCAAAAATGATGTTTTGGTTGGTCTCTGAAAAAATGATTTGTCAAAGTCGAGTTTTAAAAGGCAACTTGCATACAAGTTTGACTAGTGACAATGAAGTTTTGGTTAGCCAAAAAGTTTCCGAAATCGATTTTGGATCGAATTTTTCATTATTTTGGGGGCTCAAAAATGATGTTTTGGTTGGTCTCTGAAAAAATGATTTGTCAAAGTCGAGTTTTAATAGGCAACTTGCATACAAGTTTGACTAGTGACAATGAAGTTTTGGTTAGCCAAAAAGTTTCCGAAATCGATTTTGGATCGAATTTTTCATTATTTTGGGGGCTCAAAAATGATGTTTTGGTTGGTCTTTGAAAAAATGATTTGTCAAAGTCGAGTTTTAATAGGCAACTTGCATACAAGTTTGACTAGTGACAATGAAGTTTTGGTTTGCCAAAAAGTTTCCGAAATCGATTTTGGATCGAACTTTTCATTATTTTGGGGGCTTAAAAATGATGTTTTGGTTGGTCTTTGAAAAAATGATTTGTCAAAGTCGAGTTTTAATAGGCAACTTGCATACAAGTTTGACTAGTGACAATGAAGTTTTGGTTTGCCAAAAAGTTTCCGAAATCGATTTTGGATCGAACTTTTCATTATTTTGGGGGCTTAAAAATGATGTTTTGGTTGGTCTCTGAAAAAATGATTTGTCAAAGTCGAATTTTAATAGGCAACTTGCATACAAGTTTGACTAGTGACAATGAAGTTTGGGTTTGCCAAAAAGTTTCTGAAATCGATTTTGGATTTTACTTTTCATTATTTTGGGGGCTTAAAAATGATGTTTTAGTTGGTCTCTGAAAAAATGATTTGTCAAAGTCGAATTTTAATAGGCAACTTGCATACAAGTTTGGCTAGTGACAATGAAGTTTTGGTTTGCCAAAAAGTTTCCGAAATCGATTTTGGATCGAACTTTTCATTATTTTGGGGGCTCAAAAATGATGTTTTTGTTGGTCTCTGAACAAAGGATTTGTCAAAGTCGAGTTTTAAAAGGCAACTTGCATACAAGTTTGACTAGTGACAATGAAATTTTGGTTTGCCAAAAAGTTTCCGAAATCGATTTTGGATCGAACTGTTCATTATTTTGGGGGCTCAAAAATGATGTTTTGGTTGGTCTCTGAAAAAATGATTTGTCAAAGTCGAGTTTTAAAAGGCAACTTGCATACAAGTTTGACTAGTGACAATGAAATTTTGGTTTGCCAAAAAGTTTCCGAAATCGATTTTGGATCGAACTTTTCATTATTTTGGGGACTTAAAAATGATGTTTTGGTTGGTCTCTGAAAAAATGATTTGTCAAAGTCGAGTTTTAAAAGGCAACTTGCATACAAGTTTGACTAGTGACAATGAAGTTTTGGTTTGCCAAAAAGTTTCCGAAATCGATTTTGGATTTTACTTTTCATTATTTTGGGGGCTTAAAAATGATGTTTTGGTTGGTCTCTGAAAAAATGATTTGTCAAAGTCGAATTTTAAAAGGCAACTTGCATACAAGTTTGACTAGTGACAATGAAGTTTTGGTTTGCCAAAAAGTTTCCGAAATCGATTTTGGATCGAACTTTTCATTATTTTGGGGGCTCAAAAATGATGTTTTGGTTGGTCTCTGAAAAAATGATTTGTCAAAGTCGAGTTTTAAAAGGCAACTTGCATACAAGTTTGACTAGTGACAATGAAGTTTTGGTTTGCCAAAAAGTTTCCGAAATCGATTTTGGATCGAACTTTTCATTATTTTGGGGGCTTAAAAATGATGTTTTGGTTGGTCTCTGAAAAAATGATTTGTCAAAGTCGAGTTTTAAAAGGCAACTTGCATACAAGTTTGACTAGTGACAATGAAGTTTTGGTTTGCCAAAAAGTTTCCGAAATCGATTTTGGATCGAACTTTTCATTATTTTGGGGACTTAAAAATGATGTTTTGGTTGGTCTCTGAAAAAATGATTTGTCAAAGTCGAGTTTTAAAAGGCAACTTGCATACAAGTTTGACTAGTGACAATGAAGTTTTGGTTTGCCAAAAAGTTTCCGAAATCGATTTTGGATTTTACTTTTCATTATTTTGGGGGCTTAAAAATGATGTTTTGGTTGGTCTCTGAAAAAATGATTTGTCAAAGTCGAATTTTAAAAGGCAACTTGCATACAAGTTTGACTAGTGACAATGAAGTTTTGGTTTGCCAAAAAGTTTCCGAAATCGATTTTGGATCGAACTTTTCATTATTTTGGGGGCTCAAAAATGATGTTTTGGTTGGTCTCTGAAAAAATGATTTGTCAAAGTCGAGTTTTAAAAGGCAACTTGCATACAAGCTTGACTAGTTACATTGAAATTTTGGTTTGCCAAAAAGTTTCCGAAATCGATTTTGGATTTTACTTTTCATTATTTTGGAGGCTCAAAAATGATGTTTTGGTTGGTCTCTGAAAAAATGATTTATCAAAGTCGAGTTTTAAAAGGCAACTTGCATACAAGTTTGACTAGTGACAATGAAGTTTTGGTTTGCCAAATAGTTTCCGAAATCGATTTTGGATCGAACTTTTCATTATTTTGGGGACTTAAAAATGATGTTTTGGTTGGTCTCTGAAAAAATTATTTGTCAAAGTCGAATTTTAAAAGGCAACTTGCATACAAGTTTGACTAGTGACAATGAAATTTTGGATTGCCAAAAAGCTTCCGAAATCGATTTTGGATCGAACTTTTCATTATTTTGGGGGCTTAAAAATGATGTTTTGGTTGGTCTCTGAAAAAATGATTTGTCAAAGTCGAATTTTAATAGGAAACTTGCATACAAGTTTGACTAGTGACAATGAAGTTTTGGTTTGCCAAAAAGTTTCCGAAATCGATTTTGGATCGAACTTTTCATTATTTTGGGGGCTTAAAAATGATGTTTTTGTTGGTCTCTGAAAAAATGATTTGTCAAAGTCGAATTTAAAAAGGCAACTTCCATACAAGTTTGACTAGTGACAATGAAATTTTGGTTTGCCAAAAAGTTTCCGAAATCGATTTTGGATTTTACTTTTCATTATTTTGGGGGCTTAAAAATGATGTTTTGGTTGGTCTCTGAAAAAATTGATTTGTCAAAGTCGAGTTTTAAAAGGCAACTTGCATACAAGTTTGACTAGTGACAATGAAATTTTGGTTTGCCAAAAAGTTTCCGAAATCGATTTTGGATCGAACTTTTCATTATTTTGGGGGCTCAAAAATGATGTTTTGGTTGGTCTCTGAAAAAATGATTTGTCAAAGTCGAGTTTTAATAGGCAACTTGCATACAAGTTTGACTAGTGACAATGAAGTTTTGGTTAGCCAAAAAGTTTCCGAAATCGATTTTGGATCGAATTTTTCATTATTTTGGGGGCTCAAAAATGATGTTTTGGTTGGTCTCTGAAAAAATGATTTGTCAAAGTCGAGTTTTAAAAGGCAACTTGCATACAAGTTTGACTAGTGACAATGAAGTTTTGGTTAGCCAAAAAGTTTCCGAAATCGATTTTGGATCGAACTTTTCATTATTTTGGGGGCTCAAAAATGATGTTTTGGTTGGTCTCTGAAAAAATGATTTGTCAAAGTCGAGTTTTAATAGGCAACTTGCATACAAGTTTGACTAGTGACAATGAAGTTTTGGTTTGCCAAAAAGTTTCCGAAATCGATTTTGGATCGAACTTTTCATTATTTTGGGGGCTTAAAAATGATGTTTTGGTTGGTCTCTGAAAAAATGATTTGTCAAAGTCGAATTTTAATAGGCAACTTGCATACAAGTTTGACTAGTGACAATGAAGTTTTGGTTTGCCAAAAAGTTTCCGAAATCGATTTTGGATCGAATTTTTCATTATTTTGGGGGCTCAAAAATGATGTTTTGGTTGGTCTTTGAAAAAATGATTTGTCAAAGTCGAGTTTTAATAGGCAACTTGCATACAAGTTTGACTAGTGACAATGAAGTTTTGGTTTGCCAAAAAGTTTCCGAAATCGATTTTGGATCGAACTTTTCATTATTTTGGGGGCTTAAAAATGATGTTTTGGTTGGTCTCTGAAAAAATGATTTGTCAAAGTCGAATTTTAATAGGCAACTTGCATACAAGTTTGACTAGTGACAATGAAGTTTGGGTTTGCCAAAAAGTTTCTGAAATCGATTTTGGATTTTACTTTTCATTATTTTGGGGGCTTAAAAATGATGTTTTAGTTGGTCTCTGAAAAAATGATTTGTCAAAGTCGAATTTTAATAGGCAACTTGCATACAAGTTTGGCTAGTGACAATGAAGTTTTGGTTTGCCAAAAAGTTTCCGAAATCGATTTTGGATCGAACTTTTCATTATTTTGGGGGCTCAAAAATGATGTTTTTGTTGGTCTCTGAAAAAAGGATTTGTCAAAGTCGAGTTTTAAAAGGCAACTTGCATACAAGTTTGACTAGTGACAATGAAATTTTGGTTTGCCAAAAAGTTTCCGAAATCGATTTTGGATCGAACTGTTCATTATTTTGGGGGCTCAAAAATGATGTTTTGGTTGGTCTCTGAAAAAATGATTTGTCAAAGTCGAGTTTTAAAAGGCAACTTGCATACAAGCTTGACTAGTTACATTGAAATTTTGGTTTGCCAAAAAGTTTCCGAAATCGATTTTGGATCGAACTTTTCATTATTTTGGGGGCTCAAAAATGATGTTTTGGTTGGTCTCTGAAAAAATGATTTGTCAAAGTCGAGTTTTAAAAGGCAACTTGCATACAAGTTTGACTAGTGACAATGAAGTTTTGGTTTGCCAAAAAGTTTCCGAAATCGATTTTGGATCGAACTTTTCATTATTTTGGGGGCTTAAAAATGATGTTTTGGTTGGTCTCTGAAAAAATGATTTGTCAAAGTCGAGTTTTAAAAGGCAACTTGCATACAAGTTTGACTAGTGACAATGAAATTTTGGTTTGCCAAAAAGTTTCCGAAATTGATTTTGGATCGAACTTTTCATTATTTTGGGGGCTCAAAAATGATGTTTTGGTTGGTCTCTGAAAAAATTATTTGTCAAAGTCGAATTTTAAAAGGCAACTTGCATACAAGTTTGACTAGTGACAATGAAATTTTGGATTGCCAAAAAGTTTCCGAAATCGATTTTGGATTTCACTTTTCATTATTTTGGAGGCTCAAAAATGATGTTTTGGTTGGTCTCTGAAAAAATTATTTATCAAAGTCGAGTTTTAAAAGGCAACTTGCATACAAGTTTGACTAGTGACAATGAAATTTTGGTTTGCCAAATAGTTTCCGAAATCGATTTTGGATCGAACTTTTCATTATTTTGGGGGCTTAAAAATGATGTTTTGGTTGGTCTCTGAAAAAATGATTTGTCAAAGTCGAGTTTTAAAAGGCAACTTGCATACAAGTTTGACTAGTGACAATGAAATTTTGGTTTGCCAAAAAGTTTCCGAAATTGATTTTGGATCGAACTTTTCATTATTTTGGGGGCTCAAAAATGATGTTTTGGTTGGTCTCTGAAAAAATGATTTGTCAAAGTCGAGTTTCAAAAGGCAACTTGCATACAAGTTTGACTAGTGACAATGAAATTTTGGTTTGCCAAAATGTTTCCGAAATCGATTTTGGATTTCACTTTTCATTATTTTGGAGGCTCAAAAATGATGTTTTGGTTGGTCTCTGAAAAAATGATTTATCAAAGTCGAGTTTTAAAAGGCAACTTGCATACAAGTTTGACTAGTGACAATGAAATTTTGGTTTGCCAAAAAGTTTCCGAAATCGATTTTGGATCGAACTTTTCATTATTTTGGGGGCTTAAAAATGATGTTTTGGTTGGTCTCTGAAAAAATGATTTGTCAAAGTCGAGTTTTAAAAGGCAACTTGCATACAAGTTTGACTAGTGACAATGAAGTTTTGGTTTGCCAAAAAGTTTCCGAAATCGATTTTGGATTTTACTTTTCATTATTTTGGGGGCTTAAAAATGATGTTTTGGTTGGTCTCTGAAAAAATGATTTGTCAAAGTCGAATTTTAAAAGGCAACTTGCATACAAGTTTGACTAGTGACAATGAAGTTTTGGTTTGCCAAAAAGTTTCCGAAATCGATTTTGGATCGAACTTTTCATTATTTTGGGGGCTCAAAAATGATGTTTTGGTTGGTCTCTGAAAAAATGATTTGTCAAAGTCGAGTTTTAAAAGGCAACTTGCATACAAGCTTGACTAGTTACATTGAAATTTTGGTTTGCCAAAAAGTTTCCGAAATCGATTTTGGATTTTACTTTTCATTATTTTGGAGGCTCAAAAATGATGTTTTGGTTGGTCTCTGAAAAAATGATTTATCAAAGTCGAGTTTTAAAAGGCAACTTGCATACAAGTTTGACTAGTGACAATGAAGTTTTGGTTTGCCAAATAGTTTCCGAAATCGATTTTGGATCGAACTTTTCATTATTTTGGGGACTTAAAAATGATGTTTTGGTTGGTCTCTGAAAAAATTATTTGTCAAAGTCGAATTTTAAAAGGCAACTTGCATACAAGTTTGACTAGTGACAATGAAATTTTGGATTGCCAAAAAGCTTCCGAAATCGATTTTGGATCGAACTTTTCATTATTTTGGGGGCTTAAAAATGATGTTTTGGTTGGTCTCTGAAAAAATGATTTGTCAAAGTCGAATTTTAAAAGGCAGCTTGCATACAAGTTTGACTAGTGACAATGAAGTTTTGGTTAGCCAAAAAGTTTCCGAAATCGATTTTGGATCGAACTTTTCATTATTTTGGGGGCTTAAAAATTATGTTTTTGTTGGTCTCTGAAAAAATGATTTGTCAAAGTCGAGTTTTAAAAAGCAACTTTCATACCAGTTTGACTAGTGACAATGAAATTTTGGTTAGCCAAAAAGTTTCCGAAATCGATTTTGGATCGAACTTTTCATTATTTTGGGGGCTTAAAAATGATGTTTTGGTTGGTCTCTGAAAAAATTGATTTGTCAAAGTCGAGTTTTAAAAAGCAACTTTCATACCAGTTTGACTAGTGACAATGAAATTTTGGTTTGCCAAAAAGTTTCCGAAATCGATTTTGGATCGAACTTTTCATTATTTTGGGGGCTTAAAAATTATGTTTTTGTTGGTCTCTGAAAAAATGATTTGTCAAAGTCGAATTTTAATAGGCAACTTGCATACAAGTTTGACTAGTGACAATGAAGTTTTGGTTAGCCAAAAAGTTTCCGAAATCGATTTTGGATCGAACTTTTCATTATTTTGGGGGCTCAAAAAGATGTTTTGGTTGGTCTCTGAAAAAATGATTTGTCAAAGTCGAGTTTTAAAAGGCAACTTGCATACAAGTTTGACTAGTGACAATGAAATTTTGGTTTGCCAAAAAGTTTCCGAAATCGATTTTGGATTTCACTTTTCATTATTTTGGGGGCTCAAAAATGATGTTTTGGTTGGTCTCTGAAAAAATGATTTGTCAAAGTCGAGTTTTAAAAGGCAACTTGCATACAAGTTTGACTAGTGACAATGAAGTTTTGGTTTGCCAAAAAGTTTCCGAAATCGATTTTGGATCGAACTTTTCATTATTTTGGGGGCTTAAAAATTATGTTTTTGTTGGTCTCTGAAAAAATGATTTGTCAAAGTCGAATTTTAATAGGCAACTTGCATACAAGTTTGACTAGTGACAATGAAGTTTTGGTTAGCCAAAAAGTTTCCGAAATCGATTTTGGATCGAACTTTTCATTATTTTGGGGGCTCAAAAATGATGTTTTGGTTGGTCTCTGAAAAAAAGATTTGTCAAAGTCGAGTTTTAAAAGGCAACTTGCATACAAGTTTGACTAGTGACAATGAAATTTTGGATTGCCAAAAAGTTTCCGAAATCGATTTTGGATCGAACTTTTCATTATTTTGGGGGCTTAAAAATGATGTTTTGGTTGGTCTCTGAAAAAATGATTTGTCAAAGTCGAATTTTAATAGGCAACTTGCATACAAGTTTGACTAGTGACAATGAAGTTTTGGTTAGCCAAAAAGTTTCCGAAATCGATTTTGGATTTCACTTTTCATTATTTTTGGGGCTTAAAAATGATGTTTTGGTTGGTCTCTGAAAAAATGATTTGTCAAAGTCGAATTTTAATAGGCAACTTGCATACAAGTTTGACTAGTGACAATGAAGTTTTGGTTAGCCAAAAAGTTTCCGAAATCGATTTTGGATCGAACTTTTCATTATTTTGGGGGCTCAAAA
Source organism: Anopheles marshallii (assembly GCF_943734725.1). Lineage (NCBI taxonomy): Eukaryota > Metazoa > Arthropoda > Insecta > Diptera > Culicidae > Anopheles > Anopheles marshallii. The sequence continues at coordinate 99,255 of NW_026525931.1, read as the reverse complement.
ATGATGTTTTGGTTGGTCTCTGAAAAAAAGATTTGTCAAAGTCGAGTTTTAAAAGGCAACTTGCATACAAGTTTGACTAGTGACAATGAAATTTTGGATTGCCAAAAAGTTTCCGAAATCGATTTTGGATCGAACTTTTCATTATTTTGGGGGCTTAAAAATTATGTTTTTGTTGGTCTCTGAAAAAATGATTTGTCAAAGTCGAATTTTAATAGGCAACTTGCATACAAGTTTGACTAGTGACAATGACATTTTGGTTTGCCAAAAAGTTTCCGAAATCGATTTTGGATCGAACTTTTCATTATTTTGGGGGCTTAAAAATTATGTTTTTGTTGGTCTCTGAAAAAATGATTTGTCAAAGTCGAATTTTAATAGGCAACTTGCATACAAGTTTGACTAGTGACAATGAAGTTTTGGTTAGCCAAAAAGTTTCCGAAATCGATTTTGGATCGAACTTTTCATTATTTTGGGGGCTTAAAAATTATGTTTTTGTTGGTCTCTGAAAAAATGATTTGTCAAAGTCGAATTTTAATAGGCAACTTGCATACAAGTTTGACTAGTGACAATGAAATTTTGGTTTGCCAAAAAGTTTCCGAAATCGATTTTGGATCGAACTTTTCATTATTTTGGGGGCTCAAAAATGATGTTTTGGTTGGTCTCTGAAAAAAAGATTTGTCAAAGTCGAGTTTTAAAAGGCAACTTGCATACAAGTTTGACTAGTGACAATGAAGTTTTGGTTTGCCAAAAAGTTTCCGAAATCGATTTTGGATCGAACTTTTCATTATTTTGGGGGCTTAAAAATTATGTTTTTGTTGGTCTCTGAAAAAATGATTTGTCAAAGTCGAATTTTAATAGGCAACTTGCATACAAGTTTGACTAGTGACAATGAAGTTTTGGTTAGCCAAAAAGTTTCCGAAATCGATTTTGGATCGAACTTTTCATTATTTTGGGGGCTCAAAAATGATGTTTTGGTTGGTCTCTGAAAAAAAGATTTGTCAAAGTCGAATTTTAATAGGCAACTTGCATACAAGTTTGACTAGTGACAATGAAGTTTTGGTTAGCCAAAAAGTTTCCGAAATCGATTTTGGATCGAACTTTTCATTATTTTGGGGGCTTAAAAATTATGTTTTTGTTGGTCTCTGAAAAAATGATTTGTCAAAGTCGAATTTTAATAGGCAACTTGCATACAAGTTTGACTAGTGACAATGACATTTTGGTTTGCCAAAAAGTTTCCGAAATTGATTTTGGATCGAACTTTTCATTATTTTGGGGGCTTAAAAATTATGTTTTTGTTGGTCTCTGAAAAAATGATTTGTCAAAGTCGAATTTTAATAGGCAACTTGCATACAAGTTTGACTAGTGACAATGAAGTTTTGGTTAGCCAAAAAGTTTCCGAAATCGATTTTGGATCGAACTTTTCATTATTTTGGGGGCTTAAAAATTATGTTTTTGTTGGTCTCTGAAAAAATGATTTGTCAAAGTCGAATTTTAATAGGCAACTTGCATACAAGTTTGACTAGTGACAATGAAATTTTGGTTTGCCAAAAAGTTTCCGAAATCGATTTTGGATCGAACTTTTCATTATTTTGGGGGCTCAAAAATGATGTTTTGGTTGGTCTCTGAAAAAAAGATTTGTCAAAGTCGAGTTTTAAAAGGCAACTTGCATACAAGTTTGACTAGTGACAATGAAGTTTTGGTTTGCCAAAAAGTTTCCGAAATCGATTTTGGATCGAACTTTTCATTATTTTGGGGGCTTAAAAATTATGTTTTTGTTGGTCTCTGAAAAAATGATTTGTCAAAGTCGAATTTTAATAGGCAACTTGCATACAAGTTTGACTAGTGACAATGAAGTTTTGGTTAGCCAAAAAGTTTCCGAAATCGATTTTGGATCGAACTTTTCATTATTTTGGGGGCTCAAAAATGATGTTTTGGTTGGTCTCTGAAAAAAAGATTTGTCAAAGTCGAGTTTTAAAAGGCAACTTGCATACAAGTTTGACTAGTGACAATGAAGTTTTGGTTTGCCAAAAAGTTTCCGAAATCGATTTTGGATCGAACTTTTCATTATTTTGGGGGCTTAAAAATTATGTTTTTGTTGGTCTCTGAAAAAATGATTTGTCAAAGTCGAATTTTAATAGGCAACTTGCATACAAGTTTGACTAGTGACAATGAAGTTTTGGTTAGCCAAAAAGTTTCCGAAATCGATTTTGGATCGAACTTTTCATTATTTTGGGGGCTCAAAAATGATGTTTTGGTTGGTCTCTGAAAAAAAGATTTGTCAAAGTCGAGTTTTAAAAGGCAACTTGCATACAAGTTTGACTAGTGACAATGAAGTTTTGGTTTGCCAAAAAGTTTCCGAAATCGATTTTGGATCGAACTTTTCATTATTTTGGGGGCTTAAAAATTATGTTTTTGTTGGTCTCTGAAAAAATGATTTGTCAAAGTCGAATTTGAATAGGCAACTTGCATACAAGTTTGACTAGTGACAATGAAGTTTTGGTTAGCCAAAAAGTTTCCGAAATCGATTTTGGATCGAACTTTTCATTATTTTGGGGGCTCAAAAATGATGTTTTGGTTGGTCTCTGAAAAAAAGATTTGTCAAAGTCGAGTTTTAAAAGGCAACTTGCATACAAGTTTGACTAGTGACAATGAAGTTTTGGTTAGCCAAAAAGTTTCCGAAATCGATTTTGGATCGAACTTTTCATTATTTTGGGGGCTTAAAAATGATGTTTTGGTTGGTCTCTGAAAAAATGATTTGTCAAAGTCGAATTTTAATAGGCAACTTGCATACAAGTTTGACTAGTGACAATGAAGTTTTGGTTTGCCAAAAAGTTTCCGAAATCGATTTTGGATCGAACTTTTCATTATTTTGGGGGCTCAAAAATGATGTTTTGGTTGGTCTCTGAAAAAAAGATTTGTCAAAGTCGAGTTTTAAAAGGCAACTTGCATACAAGTTTGACTAGTGACAATGAAGTTTTGGTTAGCCAAAAAGTTTCCGAAATCGATTTTGGATCGAACTTTTCATTATTTTGGGGGCTTAAAAATGATGTTTTGGTTGGTCTCTGAAAAAATGATTTGTTAAAGTCGAGTTTTAAAAGGCAACTTGCATACAAGTTTGACTAGTGACAATGAAGTTTTGGTTAGCCAAAAAGTTTCCGAAATCGATTTTGGATCGAACTTTTCATTATTTTGGGGGCTCAAAAATGATGTTTTGGTTGGTCTCTGAAAAAAAGATTTGTCAAAGTCGAGTTTTAAAAGGCAACTTGCATACAAGTTTGACTAGTGACAATGAAGTTTTGGTTAGCCAAAAAGTTTCCGAAATCGATTTTGGATTTCACTTTTCATTATTTTTGGGGCTTAAAAATGATGTTTTGGTTGGTCTCTGAAAAAATGATTTGTCAAAGTCGAATTTTAATAGGCAACTTGCATACAAGTTTGACTAGTGACAATGAAGTTTTGGTTTGCCAAAAAGTTTCCGAAATCGATTTTGGATCGAACTTTTCATTATTTTGGGGGCTCAAAAATGATGTTTTGGTTGGTCTCTGAAAAAAAGATTTGTCAAAGTCGAGTTTTAAAAGGCAACTTGCATACAAGTTTGACTAGTGACAATGAAGTTTTGGTTAGCCAAAAAGTTTCCGAAATCGATTTTGGATCGAACTTTTCATTATTTTGGGGGCTCAAAAATGATGTTTTGGTTGGTCTCTGAAAAAATGATTTGTCAAAGTCGAATTTTAATAGGCAACTTGCATACAAGTTTGACTAGTGACAATGAAGTTTTGGTTAGCCAAAAAGTTTCCGAAATCGATTTTGGATCGAACTTTTCATTATTTTGGGGGCTCAAAAATGATGTTTTGGTTGGTCTCTGAAAAAAAGATTTGTCAAAGTCGAGTTTTAAAAGGCAACTTGCATACAAGTTTGACTAGTGACAATGAAGTTTTGGTTTGCCAAAAAGTTTCCGAAATCGATTTTGGATCGAACTTTTCATTATTTTGGGGGCTTAAAAATTATGTTTTTGTTGGTCTCTGAAAAAATGATTTGTCAAAGTCGAATTTGAATAGGCAACTTGCATACAAGTTTGACTAGTGACAATGAAGTTTTGGTTAGCCAAAAAGTTTCCGAAATCGATTTTGGATCGAACTTTTCATTATTTTGGGGGCTCAAAAATGATGTTTTGGTTGGTCTCTGAAAAAAAGATTTGTCAAAGTCGAGTTTTAAAAGGCAACTTGCATACAAGTTTGACTAGTGACAATGAAGTTTTGGTTAGCCAAAAAGTTTCCGAAATCGATTTTGGATTTCACTTTTCATTATTTTTGGGGCTTAAAAATGATGTTTTGGTTGGTCTCTGAAAAAATGATTTGTCAAAGTCGAATTTTAATAGGCAACTTGCATACAAGTTTGACTAGTGACAATGAAGTTTTGGTTAGCCAAAAAGTTTCCGAAATCGATTTTGGATCGAACTTTTCATTATTTTGGGGGCTCAAAAATGATGTTTTGGTTGGTCTCTGAAAAAAAGATTTGTCAAAGTCGAGTTTTAAAAGGCAACTTGCATACAAGTTTGACTAGTGACAATGAAGTTTTGGTTTGCCAAAAAGTTTCCGAAATCGATTTTGGATCGAACTTTTCATTATTTTGGGGGCTTAAAAATTATGTTTTTGTTGGTCTCTGAAAAAATGATTTGTCAAAGTCGAATTTTAATAGGCAACTTGCATACAAGTTTGACTAGTGACAATGAAGTTTTGGTTAGCCAAAAAGTTTCCGAAATCGATTTTGGATCGAACTTTTCATTATTTTGGGGGCTCAAAAATGATGTTTTGGTTGGTCTCTGAAAAAAAGATTTGTCAAAGTCGAGTTTTAAAAGGCAACTTGCATACAAGTTTGACTAGTGACAATGAAGTTTTGGTTTGCCAAAAAGTTTCCGAAATCGATTTTGGATCGAACTTTTCATTATTTTGGGGGCTTAAAAATTATGTTTTTGTTGGTCTCTGAAAAAATGATTTGTCAAAGTCGAATTTGAATAGGCAACTTGCATACAAGTTTGACTAGTGACAATGAAGTTTTGGTTAGCCAAAAAGTTTCCGAAATCGATTTTGGATCGAACTTTTCATTATTTTGGGGGCTTAAAAATGATGTTTTGGTTGGTCTCTGAAAAAATGATTTGTCAAAGTCGAATTTTAATAGGCAACTTGCATACAAGTTTGACTAGTGACAATGAAGTTTTGGTTTGCCAAAAAGTTTCCGAAATCGATTTTGGATCGAACTTTTCATTATTTTGGGGGCTCAAAAATGATGTTTTGGTTGGTCTCTGAAAAAATGATTTGTCAAAGTCGAATTTTAATAGGCAACTTGCATACAAGTTTGACTAGTGACAATGAAGTTTTGGTTAGCCAAAAAGTTTCCGAAATCGATTTTGGATCGAACTTTTCATTATTTTGGGGGCTCAAAAATGATGTTTTGGTTGGTCTCTGAAAAAAAGATTTGTCAAAGTCGAGTTTTAAAAGGCAACTTGCATACAAGTTTGACTAGTGACAATGAAGTTTTGGTTAGCCAAAAAGTTTCCGAAATCGATTTTGGATTTTACTTTTCATTATTTTTGGGGCTTAAAAATGATGTTTTGGTTGGTCGCTGAAAAAATGATTTGTCAAAGTCGAATTTTAATAGGCAACTTGCATACAAGTTTGACTAGTGACAATGAAGTTTTGGTTTGCCAAAAAGTTTCCGAAATCGATTTTGGATCGAACTTTTCATTATTTTGGGGGCTCAAAAATGATGTTTTGGTTGGTCTCTGAAAAAAAGATTTGTCAAAGTCGAGTTTTAAAAGGCAACTTGCATACAAGTTTGACTAGTGACAATGAAGTTTTGGTTAGCCAAAAAGTTTCCGAAATCGATTTTGGATCGAACTTTTCATTATTTTGGGGGCTCAAAAATGATGTTTTGGTTGGTCTCTGAAAAAATGATTTGTCAAAGTCGAATTTTAATAGGCAACTTGCATACAAGTTTGACTAGTGACAATGAAGTTTTGGTTAGCCAAAAAGTTTCCGAAATCGATTTTGGATCGAACTTTTCATTATTTTGGGGGCTCAAAAATGATGTTTTGGTTGGTCTCTGAAAAAAAGATTTGTCAAAGTCGAGTTTTAAAAGGCAACTTGCATACAAGTTTGACTAGTGACAATGAAGTTTTGGTTTGCCAAAAAGTTTCCGAAATCGATTTTGGATCGAACTTTTCATTATTTTGGGGGCTTAAAAATTATGTTTTTGTTGGTCTCTGAAAAAATGATTTGTCAAAGTCGAATTTGAATAGGCAACTTGCATACAAGTTTGACTAGTGACAATGAAGTTTTGGTTAGCCAAAAAGTTTCCGAAATCGATTTTGGATCGAACTTTTCATTATTTTGGGGGCTCAAAAATGATGTTTTGGTTGGTCTCTGAAAAAAAGATTTGTCAAAGTCGAGTTTTAAAAGGCAACTTGCATACAAGTTTGACTAGTGACAATGAAGTTTTGGTTAGCCAAAAAGTTTCCGAAATCGATTTTGGATCGAACTTTTCATTATTTTGGGGGCTCAAAAATGATGTTTTGGTTGGTCTCTGAAAAAATGATTTGTCAAAGTCGAATTTTAATAGGCAACTTGCATACAAGTTTGACTAGTGACAATGAAGTTTTGGTTAGCAAAAAAGTTTCCGAAATCGATTTTGGATCGAACTTTTCATTATTTTGGGGGCTCAAAAATGATGTTTTGGTTGGTCTCTGAAAAAAAGATTTGTCAAAGTCGAGTTTTAAAAGGCAACTTGCATACAAGTTTGACTAGTGACAATGAAGTTTTGGTTTGCCAAAAAGTTTCCGAAATCGATTTTGGATCGAACTTTTCATTATTTTGGGGGCTTAAAAATTATGTTTTTGTTGGTCTCTGAAAAAATGATTTGTCAAAGTCGAATTTGAATAGGCAACTTGCATACAAGTTTGACTAGTGACAATGAAGTTTTGGTTAGCCAAAAAGTTTCCGAAATCGATTTTGGATCGAACTTTTCATTATTTTGGGGGCTCAAAAATGATGTTTTGGTTGGTCTCTGAAAAAAAGATTTGTCAAAGTCGAGTTTTAAAAGGCAACTTGCATACAAGTTTGACTAGTGACAATGAAGTTTTGGTTAGCCAAAAAGTTTCCGAAATCGATTTTGGATTTTACTTTTCATTATTTTTGGGGCTTAAAAATGATGTTTTGGTTGGTCTCTGAAAAAATGATTTGTCAAAGTCGAATTTTAATAGGCAACTTGCATACAAGTTTGACTAGTGACAATGAAGTTTTGGTTTGCCAAAAAGTTTCCGAAATCGATTTTGGATCGAACTTTTCATTATTTTGGGGGCTCAAAAATGATGTTTTGGTTGGTCTCTGAAAAAATGATTTGTCAAAGTCGAATTTTAATAGGCAACTTGCATACAAGTTTGACTAGTGACAATGAAGTTTTGGTTAGCCAAAAAGTTTCCGAAATCGATTTTGGATCGAACTTTTCATTATTTTGGGGGCTCAAAAATGATGTTTTGGTTGGTCTCTGAAAAAAAGATTTGTCAAAGTCGAGTTTTAAAAGGCAACTTGCATACAAGTTGGACTAGTGACAATGAAGTTTTGGTTAGCCAAAAAGTTTCCGAAATCGATTTTGGATTTCACTTTTCATTATTTTTGGGGCTTAAAAATGATGTTTTGGTTGGTCTCTGAAAAAATGATTTGTCAAAGTCGAATTTTAATAGGCAACTTGCATACAAGTTTGACTAGTGACAATGAAGTTTTGGTTTGCCAAAAAGTTTCCGAAATCGATTTTGGATCGAACTTTTCATTATTTTGGGGGCTCAAAAATGATGTTTTGGTTGGTCTCTGAAAAATAAGATTTGTCAAAGTCGAGTTTTAAAAGGCAACTTGCATACAAGTTTGACTAGTGACAATGAAGTTTTGGTTTGCCAAAAAGTTTCCGAAATCGATTTTGGATCGAACTTTTCATTATTTTGGGGGCTTCAAAATTATGTTTTTGTTGGTCTCTGAAAAAATGATTTGTCAAAGTCGAATTTGAATAGGCAACTTGCATACAAGTTTGACTAGTGACAATGAAGTTTTGGTTAGCCAAAAAGTTTCCGAAATCGATTTTGGATCGAACTTTTCATTATTTTGGGGGCTCAAAAATGATGTTTTGGTTGGTCTCTGAAAAAAAGATTTGTCAAAGTCGAGTTTTAAAAGGCAACTTGCATACAAGTTTGACTGGTGACAATGAAGTTTTGGTTTGCCAAAAAGTTTCCGAAATCGATTTTGGATTTTACTTTTCATTATTTTTGGGGCTTAAAAATGATGTTTTGGTTGGTCTCTGAAAAAATGATTTGTCAAAGTCGAATTTTAATAGGCAACTTGCATACAAGTTTGACTAGTGACAATGAAGTTTTGGTTTGCCAAAAAGTTTCCGAAATCGATTTTGGATCGAACTTTTCATTATTTTGGGGGCTTAAAAATTATGTTTTTGTTGGTCTCTGAAAAAATGATTTGTCAAAGTCGAATTTGAATAGGCAACTTGCATACAAGTTTGACTAGTGACAATGAAGTTTTGGTTAGCCAAAAAGTTTCCGAAATCGATTTTGGATCGAACTTTTCATTATTTTGGGGGCTCAAAAATGATGTTTTGGTTGGTCTCTGAAAAAAAGATTTGTCAAAGTCGAGTTTTAAAAGGCAACTTGCATACAAGTTTGACTAGTGACAATGAAGTTTTGGTTAGCCAAAAAGTTTCCGAAATCGATTTTGGATTTCACTTTTCATTATTTTTGGGGCTTAAAAATGATGTTTTGGTTGGTCTCTGAAAAAATGATTTGTCAAAGTAGAATTTTAATAGGCAACTTGCATACAAGTTTGACTAGTGACAATGAAGTTTTGGTTTGCCAAAAAGTTTCCAAAATCGATTTTGGATCGAACTTTTCATTATTTTGGGGGCTTAAAAATTATGTTTTTGTTGGTCTCTGAAAAAATGATTTGTCAAAGTAGAATTTTAATAGGCAACTTGCATACAAGTTTGACTAGTGACAATGAAGTTTTGGTTAGCCAAAAAGTTTCCGAAATCGATTTTGGATCGAACTTTTCATTATTTTGGGGGCTCAAAAATGATGTTTTGGTTGGTCTCTGAAAAAAAGATTTGTCAAAGTCGAGTTTTAAAAGGCAACTTGCATACAAGTTTGACTAGTGACAATGAAGTTTTGGTTTGCCAAAAAGTTTCCGAAATCGATTTTGGATTTCATTTTTCATTATTTTGGGGGCTTAAAAATTATGTTTTTGTTGGTCTCTGAAAAAATGATTTGTCAAAGTCGAATTTTAATAGGCAACTTGCATACAAGTTTGACTAGTGACAATGAAGTTTTGGTTAGCCAAAAAGTTTCCGAAATCGATTTTGAATCGAACTTTTCATTATTTTGGGGGCTCAAAAATGATGTTTTGGTTGGTCTCTGAAAAAATGATTTGTCAAAGTCGAGTTTTAATAGGCAACTTGCATACAAGTTTGACTAGTGACAATGAAGTTTTGGTTAGCCAAAAAGTTTCCGAAATCGATTTTGGATCGAACTTTTCATTATTTTGGGGGCTCAAAAATGATGTTTTGGTTGGTCTCTGAAAAAAAGATTTGTCAAAGTCGAGTTTTAAAAGGCAACTTGCATACAAGTTTGACTAGTGACAATGAAGTTTTGGTTTGCCAAAAAGTTTCCGAAATCGATTTTGGATCGAACTTTTCATTATTTTGGGGGCTTAAAAATTATGTTTTTGTTGGTCTCTGAAAAAATGATTTGTCAAAGTCGAATTTTAATAGGCAACTTGCATACAAGTTTGACTAGTGACAATGAAGTTTTGGTTAGCCAAAAAGTTTCCGAAATCGATTTTGAATCGAACTTTTCATTATTTTGGGGGCTCAAAAATGATGTTTTGGTTGGTCTCTGAAAAAAAGATTTGTCAAAGTCGAGTTTTAAAAGGCAACTTGCATACAAGTTTGACTAGTGACAATGAAGTTTTGGTTTGCCAAAAAGTTTCCGAAATCGATTTTGGATCGAACTTTTCATTATTTTGGGGGCTTAAAAATTATGTTTTTGTTGGTCTCTGAAAAAATGATTTGTCAAAGTCGAATTTTAATAGGCAACTTGCATACAAGTTTGACTAGTGACAATGAAGTTTTGGTTAGCCAAAAAGTTTCCGAAATCGATTTTGGATCGAACTTTTCATTATTTTGGGGGCTCAAAAATGATGTTTTGGTTGGTCTCTGAAAAAAAGATTTGTCAAAGTCGAGTTTTAAAAGGCAACTTGCATACAAGTTTGACTAGTGACAATGAAGTTTTGGTTAGCCAAAAAGTTTCCGAAATCGATTTTGGATCGAACTTTTCATTATTTTGGGGGCTCAAAAATGATGTTTTGGTTGGTCTCTGAAAAAATGATTTGTAAAAGTCGAATTTTAATAGACAACTTGCATACAAGTTTGACTAGTGACAATGAAGTTTTGGTTTGCCAAAAAGTTTCCGAAATCGATTTTGGATCGAACTTTTCATTATTTTGGGGGCTTAAAAATGATGTTTTGGTTGGTCTCTGAAAAAATTTATTTGTCAAAGCCGAGTTTTAAAAGGCAACTTGCATACAAGTTTGACTAGTGACAATGAAGTTTTGGTTTGCCAAAAAGTTTCCGAAATCGATTTTGGATTTTACTTTTCATTATTTTGGGGGCTTAAAAATGATGTTTTGGTTGGTCTCTAAAAAAATGATTTGTCAAAGTCGAATTTTAAAAGGCAACTTGCATACAAGTTTGACTAGTGACAATGAAGTTTTGGTTTGCCAAAAAGTTTCCGAAATCGATTTTGGATCGAACTTTTTATTATTTTGGGGGCTTAAAAATTATGTTTTTGTTGGTCTCTGAAAAAATGATTTGTCAAAGTCGAATTTTAATAGGCAACTTGCATACAAGTTTGACTAGTGACAATGAAGTTTTGGTTAGCCAAAAAGTTTCCGAAATCGATTTTGGATCGAACTTTTCATTATTTTGGGGGCTCAAAAATGATGTTTTGGTTGGTCTCTGAAAAAAAAGATTTGTCAAAGTCGAGTTTTAAAAGGCAACTTGCATACAAGTTTGACTAGTGACAATGAAGTTTTGGTTTGCCAAAAAGTTTCCGAAATCGATTTTGGATCGAACTTTTCATTATTTTGGGGGCTCAAAAATGATGTTTTGGTTGGTCTCTGAAAAAATGATTTGTCAAAGTCGAATTTTAATAGGCAACTTGCATACAAGTTTGACTAGTGACAATGAAGTTTTGGTTTGCCAAAAAGTTTCCGAAATCGATTTTGGATCGAACTTTTCATTATTTTGGGGGCTCAAAAATGATGTTTTGGTTGGTCTCTGAAAAAAAGATTTGTCAAAGTCGAGTTTTAAAAGGCAACTTGCATACAAGTTTGACTAGTGACAATGAAGTTTTGGTTAGCCAAAAAGTTTCCGAAATCGATTTTGGATCGAACTTTTCATTATTTTGGGGGCTCAAAAATGATGTTTTGGTTGGTCTCTGAAAAAAAGATTTGTCAAAGTCGAGTTTTAAAAGGCAACTTGCATACAAGTTTGACTAGTGACAATGAAGTTTTGGTTTGCCAAAAAGTTTCCGAAATCGATTTTGGATCGAACTTTTCATTATTTTGGGGGCTTAAAAATTATGTTTTTGTTGGTCTCTGAAAAAATGATTTGTCAAAGTCGAATTTTAATAGGCAACTTGCATACAAGTTTGACTAGTGACAATGAAGTTTTGGTTAGCCAAAAAGCTTCCGAAATCGATTTTGGATCGAACTTTTCATTATTTTGGGGGCTCAAAAATGATGTTTTGGTTGGTCTCTGAAAAAAAGATTTGTCAAAGTCGAGTTTTAAAAGGCAACTTGCATACAAGTTTGACTAGTGACAATGAAGTTTTGGTTAGCCAAAAAGTTTCCGAAATCGATTTTGGATCGAACTTTTCATTATTTTGGGGGCTCAAAAATGATGTTTTGGTTGGTCTCTGAAAAAATGATTTGTAAAAGTCGAATTTTAATAGACAACTTGCATACAAGTTTGACTAGTGACAATGAAGTTTTGGTTTGCCAAAAAGTTTCCGAAATCGATTTTGGATTTTACTTTTCATTATTTTGGGGGCTTAAAAATGATGTTTTGGTTGGTCTCTGAAAAAATTTATTTGTCAAAGCCGAGTTTTAAAAGGCAACTTGCATACAAGTTTGACTAGTGACAATGAAGTTTTGGTTTGCCAAAAAGTTTCCGAAATCGATTTTGGATTTTACTTTTCATTATTTTGGGGGCTTAAAAATGATGTTTTGGTTGGTCTCTAAAAAAATGATTTGTCAAAGTCGAATTTTAAAAGGCAACTTGCATACAAGTTTGACTAGTGACAATGAAGTTTTGGTTTGCCAAAAAGTTTCCGAAATCGATTTTGGATCGAACTTTTCATTATTTTGGGGGCTTAAAAATTATGTTTTTGTTGGTCTCTGAAAAAATGATTTGTCAAAGTCGAATTTTAATAGGCAACTTGCATACAAGTTTGACTAGTGACAATGAAGTTTTGGTTAGCCAAAAAGTTTCCGAAATCGATTTTGGATCGAACTTTTCATTATTTTGGGGGCTCAAAAATGATGTTTTGGTTGGTCTCTGAAAAAAAGATTTGTCAAAGTCGAGTTTTAAAAGGCAACTTGCATACAAGTTTGACTAGTGACAATGAAGTTTTGGTTTGCCAAAAAGTTTCCGAAATCGATTTTGGATCGAACTTTTCATTATTTTGGGGGCTCAAAAATGATGTTTTGGTTGGTCTCTGAAAAAAAGATTTGTCAAAGTCGAGTTTTAAAAGGCAACTTGCATACAAGTTTGACTAGTGACAATGAAGTTTTGGTTAGCCAAAAAGTTTCCGAAATCGATTTTGGATCGAACTTTTCATTATTTTGGGGGCTTAAAAATTATGTTTTTGTTGGTCTCTGAAAAAATGATTTGTCAAAGTCGAATTTTAATAGGCAACTTGCATACAAGTTTGACTAGTGACAATGAAGTTTTGGTTAGCCAAAAAGTTTCCGAAATCGATTTTGGATCGAACTTTTCATTATTTTGGGGGCTCAAAAATGATGTTTTAGTTGGTCTCTGAAAAAAAGATTTGTCAAAGTCGAGTTTTAAAAGGCAACTTGCATACAAGTTTGACTAGTGACAATGAAGTTTTGGTTAGCCAAAAAGTTTCCGAAATCGATTTTGGATTTCACTTTTCATTACTTTTGGGGCTTAAAAATGATGTTTTGGTTGGTCTCTGAAAAAATGATTTGTCAAAGTCGAATTTTAATAGGCAACTTGTATACAAGTTTGACTAGTGACAATGAAGTTTTGGTTTGCCAAAAAGTTTCCGAAATCGATTTTGGATCGAACTTTTCATTATTTTGGGGGCTTAAAAATTATGTTTTTGTTGGTCTCTGAAAAAATGATTTGTCAAAGTCGAATTTTAATAGGCAACTTGCATACAAGTTTGACTAGTGACAATGAAGTTTTGGTTAGCCAAAAAGTTTCCGAAATCGATTTTGGATCGAACTTTTCATTATTTTGGGGGCTCAAAAATGATGTTTTGGTTGGTCTCTGAAAAAAAGATTTGTCAAAGTCGAGTTTTAAAAGGCAACTTGCATACAAGTTTGACTAGTGACAATGAAGTTTTGGTTTGCCAAAAAGTTTCCGAAATCGATTTTGGATCGAACTTTTCATTATTTTGGGGGCTTAAAAATTATGTTTTTGTTGGTCTCTGAAAAAATGATTTGTCAAAGTCGAATTTTAATAGGCAACTTGCATACAAGTTTGACTAGTGACAATGAAGTTTTGGTTAGCCAAAAAGTTTCCGAAATCGATTTTGGATCGAACTTTTCATTATTTTGGGGGCTCAAAAATGATGTTTTGGTTGGTCTCTGAAAAAAAGATTTGTCAAAGTCGAGTTTTAAAAGGCAACTTGCATAAAAGTTTGACTAGTGACAATGAAGTTTTGGTTTGCCAAAAAGTTTCCGAAATCGATTTTGGATCGAACTTTTCATTATTTTGGGGGCTTAAAAATTATGTTTTTGTTGGTCTCTGAAAAAAGGATTTGTCAAAGTCGAATTTTAATAGGCAACTTGCATACAAGTTTGACTAGTGACAATGAAGTTTTGGTTAGCCAAAAAGTTTCCGAAATCGATTTTGGATCGAACTTTTCATTATTTTGGGGGCTCAAAAATGATGTTTTGGTTGGTCTCTGAAAAAAAGATTTGTCAAAGTCGAGTTTTAAAAGGCAACTTGCATACAAGTTTGACTTGTGACAATGAAGTTTTGGTTAGCCAAAAAGTTTCCGAAATCGATTTTGGATTTCACTTTTCATTATTTTTGGGGCTTAAAAATGATGTTTTGGTTGGTCTCTGAAAAAATGATTTGTCAAAGTCGAATTTTAATAGGCAACTTGCATACAAGTTTGACTAGTGACAATGAAGTTTTGGTTTGCCAAAAAGTTTCCGAAATCGATTTTGGATCGAACTTTTCATTATTTTGGGGGCTTAAAAATTATGTTTTTGTTGGTCTCTGAAAAAATGATTTGTCAAAGTCGAATTTTAATAGGCAACTTGCATACAAGTTTGACTAGTGACAATGAAGTTTTGGTTAGCCAAAAAGTTTCCGAAATCGATTTTGGATCGAACTTTTCATTATTTTGGGGGCTCAAAAATGATGTTTTGGTTGGTCTCTGAAAAAATGATTTGTCAAAGTCGAGTTTTAAAAGGCAACTTGCATACAAGTTTGACTAGTGACAATGAAGTTTTGGTTAGCCAAAAAGTTTCCGAAATCGATTTTGGATCGAACTTTTCATTATTTTGGGGGCTCAAAAATGATGTTTTGGTTGGTCTCTGAAAAAATGATTTGTAAAAGTCGAATTTTAATAGACAACTTGCATACAAGTTTGACTAGTGACAATGAAGTTTTGGTTTGCCAAAAAGTTTCCGAAATCGATTTTGGATTTCACTTTTCATTATTTTGGGGGCTTAAAAATGATGTTTTGGTTGGTCTCTGAAAAAATTTATTTGTCAAAGCCGAGTTTTAAAAGGCAACTTGCATACAAGTTTGACTAGTGACAATGAAGTTTTGGTTTGCCAAAAAGTTTCCGAAATCGATTTTGGATTTTACTTTTCATTATTTTGGGGGCTTAAAAATGATGTTTTGGTTGGTCTCTAAAAAAATGATTTGTCAAAGTCGAATTTTAAAAGGCAACTTGCATACAAGTTTGACTAGTGACAATGAAGTTTTGGTTTGCCAAAAAGTTTCCGAAATCGATTTTGGATCGAACTTTTCATTATTTTGGGGGCTTAAAAATTATGTTTTTGTTGGTCTCTGAAAAAATGATTTGTCAAAGTCGAATTTTAATAGGCAACTTGCATACAAGTTTGACTAGTGACAATGAAGTTTTGGTTAGCCAAAAAGTTTCCGAAATCGATTTTGGATCGAACTTTTCATTATTTTGGGGGCTCAAAAATGATGTTTTGGTTGGTCTCTGAAAAAAAGATTTTTCAAAGTCGAGTTTTAAAAGGCAACTTGCATACAAGTTTGACTAGTGACAATGAAATTTTGGTTTGCCAAAAAGTTTCCGAAATCGATTTTGGATCGAACTTTTCATTATTTTGGGGGCTCAAAAATGATGTTTTAGTTGGTCTCTGAAAAAAAGATTTGTCAAAGTCGAGTTTTAAAAGGCAACTTGCATACAAGTTTGACTAGTGACAATGAAGTTTTGGTTAGCCAAAAAGTTTCCGAAATCGATTTTGGATTTCACTTTTCATTATTTTGGGGGCTTAAAAATGATGTTTTGGTTGGTCTCTAAAAAAATGATTTGTCAAAGTCGAATTTTAAAAGGCAACTTGCATACAAGTTTGACTAGTGACAATGAAGTTTTGGTTTGCCAAAAAGTTTCCGAAATCGATTTTGGATCGAACTTTTCATTATTTTGGGGGCTCAAAAATGATGTTTTGGTTGGTCTCTGAAAAAAAGATTTGTCAAAGTCGAGTTTTAAAAGGCAACTTGCATACAAGTTTGACTAGTGACAATGAAGTTTTGGTTAGCCAAAAAGTTTCCGAAATCGATTTTGGATCGAACTTTTCATTATTTTGGGGGCTTAAAAATTATGTTTTTGTTGGTCTCTGAAAAAATGATTTGTCAAAGTCGAATTTTAATAGGCAACTTGCATACAAGTTTGACTAGTGACAATGAAGTTTTGGTTAGCCAAAAAGTTTCCGAAATCGATTTTGGATCGAACTTTTCATTATTTTGGGGGCTCAAAAATGATGTTTTAGTTGGTCTCTGAAAAAAAGATTTGTCAAAGTCGAGTTTTAAAAGGCAACTTGCATACAAGTTTGACTAGTGACAATGAAGTTTTGGTTAGCCAAAAAGTTTCCGAAATCGATTTTGGATTTTACTTTTCATTATTTTTGGGGCTTAAAAATGATGTTTTGGTTGGTCGCTGAAAAACTGATTTGTCAAAGTCGAATTTTAATAGGCAACTTGCATACAAGTTTGACTAGTGACAATGAAGTTTTGGTTTGCCAAAAAGTTTCCGAAATCGATTTTGGATCGAACTTTTCATTATTTTGGGGGCTTAAAAATTATGTTTTTGTTGGTCTCTGAAAAAATGATTTGTCAAAGTCGAATTTTAATAGGCAACTTGCATACAAGTTTGACTAGTGACAATGAAGTTTTGGTTAGCCAAAAAGTTTCCGAAATCGATTTTGGATCGAACTTTTCATTATTTTGGGGGCTCAAAAATGATGTTTTGGTTGGTCTCTGAAAAAAAGATTTGTCAAAGTCGAGTTTTAAAAGGCAACTTGCATACAAGTTTGACTAGTGACAATGAAGTTTTGGTTTGCCAAAAAGTTTCCGAAATCGATTTTGGATCGAACTTTTCATTATTTTGGGGGCTTAAAAATTATGTTTTTGTTGGTCTCTGAAAAAATGATTTGTCAAAGTCGAATTTTAATAGGCAACTTGCATACAAGTTTGACTAGTGACAATGAAGTTTTGGTTAGCCAAAAAGTTTCCGAAATCGATTTTGGATCGAACTTTTCATTATTTTGGGGGCTCAAAAATGATGTTTTGGTTGGTCTCTGAAAAAAAGATTTGTCAAAGTCGAGTTTTAAAAGGCAACTTGCATACAAGTTTGACTAGTGACAATGAAGTTTTGGTTTGCCAAAAAGTTTCCGAAATCGATTTTGGATCGAACTTTTCATTATTTTGGGGGCTTAAAAATTATGTTTTTGTTGGTCTCTGAAAAAAGGATTTGTCAAAGTCGAATTTTAATAGGCAACTTGCATACAAGTTTGACTAGTGACAATGAAGTTTTGGTTAGCCAAAAAGTTTCCGAAATCGATTTTGGATCGAACTTTTCATTATTTTGGGGGCTCAAAAATGATGTTTTGGTTGGTCTCTGAAAAAAAGATTTGTCAAAGTCGAGTTTTAAAAGGCAACTTGCATACAAGTTTGACTTGTGACAATGAAGTTTTGGTTAGCCAAAAAGTTTCCGAAATCGATTTTGGATTTCACTTTTCATTATTTTTGGGGCTTAAAAATGATGTTTTGGTTGGTCTCTGAAAAAATGATTTGTCAAAGTCGAATTTTAATAGGCAACTTGCATACAAGTTTGACTAGTGACAATGAAGTTTTGGTTTGCCAAAAAGTTTCCGAAATCGATTTTGGATCGAACTTTTCATTATTTTGGGGGCTTAAAAATTATGTTTTTGTTGGTCTCTGAAAAAATGATTTGTCAAAGTCGAATTTTAATAGGCAACTTGCATACAAGTTTGACTAGTGACAATGAAGTTTTGGTTAGCCAAAAAGTTTCCGAAATCGATTTTGGATCGAACTTTTCATTATTTTGGGGGCTCAAAAATGATGTTTTGGTTGGTCTCTGAAAAAAAGATTTGTCAAAGTCGAGTTTTAAAAGGCAACTTGCATACAAGTTTGACTAGTGACAATGAAGTTTTGGTTTGCCAAAAAGTTTCCGAAATCGATTTTGGATCGAACTTTTCATTATTTTGGGGGCTTAAAAATTATGTTTTTGTTGGTCTCTGAAAAAATGATTTGTCAAAGTCGAATTTTAATAGGCAACTTGCATACAAGTTTGACTAGTGACAATGAAGTTTTGGTTAGCCAAAAAGTTTCCGAAATCGATTTTGGATCGAACTTTTCATTATTTTGGGGGCTCAAAAATGATGTTTTGGTTGGTCTCTGAAAAAAAGATTTGTCAAAGTCGAGTTTTAAAAGGCAACTTGCATACAAGTTTGACTAGTGACAATGAAGTTTTGGTTTGCCAAAAAGTTTCCGAAATCGATTTTGGATCGAACTTTTCATTATTTTGGGGGCTTAAAAATTATGTTTTTGTTGGTCTCTGAAAAAATGATTTGTCAAAGTCGAATTTTAATAGGCAACTTGCATACAAGTTTGACTAGTGACAATGAAGTTTTGGTTAGCCAAAAAGTTTCCGAAATCGATTTTGGATCGAACTTTTCATTATTTTGGGGGCTCAAAAATGATGTTTTGGTTGGTCTCTGAAAAAATGATTTGTCAAAGTCGAGTTTTAAAAGGCAACTTGCATACAAGTTTGACTAGTGACAATGAAGTTTTGGTTAGCCAAAAAGTTTCCGAAATCGATTTTGGATCGAACTTTTCATTATTTTGGGGGCTTAAAAATTATGTTTTTGTTGGTCTCTGAAAAAATGATTTGTCAAAGTCGAATTTTAATAGGCAACTTGCATACAAGTTTGACTAGTGACAATGAAGTTTTGGTTAGCCAAAAAGTTTCCGAAATCGATTTTGGATCGAACTTTTCATTATTTTGGGGGCTCAAAAATGATGTTTTGGTTGGTCTCTGAAAAAAAGATTTGTCAAAGTCGAGTTTTAAAAGGCAACTTGCATACAAGTTTGACTAGTGACAATGAAGTTTTGGTTTGCCAAAAAGTTTCCGAAATCGATTTTGGATCGAACTTTTCATTATTTTGGGGGCTTAAAAATTATGTTTTTGTTGGTCTCTGAAAAAAGGATTTGTCAAAGTCGAATTTTAATAGGCAACTTGCATACAAGTTTGGCTAGTGACAATGAAGTTTTGGTTAGCCAAAAAGTTTCCGAAATCGATTTTGGATCGAACTTTTCATTATTTTGGGGGCTCAAAAATGATGTTTTAGTTGGTCTCTGAAAAAAAGATTTGTCAAAGTCGAGTTTTAAAAGGCAACTTGCATACAAGTTTGACTAGTGACAATGAAGTTTTGGTTAGCCAAAAAGTTTCCGAAATCGATTTTGGATTTCACTTTTCATTATTTTTGGGGCTTAAAAATGATGTTTTGGTTGGTCTCTGAAAAAATGATTTGTCAAAGTCGAATTTTAATAGGCAACTTGCATACAAGTTTGACTAGTGACAATGAAGTTTTGGTTTGCCAAAAAGTTTCCGAAATCGATTTTGGATCGAACTTTTCATTATTTTGGGGGCTTAAAAATTATGTTTTTGTTGGTCTCTGAAAAAATGATTTGTCAAAGTCGAATTTTAAAAGGCAACTTGCATACAAGTTTGACTAGTGACAATGAAATTTTGGTTTGCCAAAAAGTTTTCGAAATCGGTTTCGGATTTTACTTTTCATTATTTTGGGGGCCTAAAAATGATGTTTTGGTTGGTCTCTTAAAAAATGATTTGTCAAAGTCGAGTTTTAAAAGGCAACTTGCATACAAGTTTGACTAGTTACATTGAAATTTTGGTTTGCCAAAAAGTTTCCGAAATCGATTTTGGATTTTACTTTTCATTCTTTTGGGGGCTCAAAAATGATGTTTTGGTTGGTCTCTGAAGAAATGATTTGTCAAAGTCGAGTTTTAAAAGGCAACTTGCATACAAGTTTGACTAGTGACAATGAAGTTTTGGTTAGCCAAAAAGTTTCCGAAATCGATTTTGGATCGAACTTTTCATTATTTTGGGGGCTCAAAAATGATGTTTTGGTTGGTCTCTGAAAAAAAGATTTGTCAAAGTCGAGTTTTAAAAGGCAACTTGCATACAAGTTTGACTAGTGACAATGAAGTTTTGGTTTGCCAAAAAGTTTCCGAAATCGATTTTGGATCGAACTTTTCATTATTTTGGGGGCTTAAAAATTATGTTTTTGTTGGTCTCTGAAAAAATGATTTGTCAAAGTCGAATTTTAATAGGCAACTTGCATACAAGTTTGACTAGTGACAATGAAGTTTTGGTTAGCCAAAAAGTTTCCGAAATCGATTTTGGATCGAACTTTTCATTATTTTGGGGGCTCAAAAATGATGTTTTGGTTGGTCTCTGAAAAAAAGATTTGTCAAAGTCGAGTTTTAAAAGGCAACTTGCATACAAGTTTGACTAGTGACAATGAAGTTTTGGTTTGCCAAAAAGTTTCCGAAATCGATTTTGGATTTTACTTTTCATTATTTTGGGGGCTTAAAAATGATGTTTTGGTTGGTCTCTGAAAAAATGATTTGTCAAAGTCGAATTTTAATAGGCAACTTGCATACAAGTTTGGCTAGTGACAATGAAGTTTTGGTTTGCCAAAAAGTTTCCGAAATCGATTTTGGATCGAACTTTTCATTATTTTGGGGGCTCAAAAATGATGTTTTGGTTGGTCTCTGAAAAAATGATTTGTCAAAGTCGAGTTTTAAAAGGCAACTTGCATACAAGTTTGACTAGTGACAATGAAGTTTTGGTTTGCCAAAAAGTTTCCGAAATCGATTTTGGATTTCACTTTTCATTATTTTGGGGGCTTAAAAATGATGTTTTGGTTGGTCTCTGAAAAAATGATTTGTCAAAGTTGAATTTTAATAGGCAACTTGCATACAAGTTTGGCTAGTGACAATGAAGTTTTGGTCTGCCAAAAAGTTTCCGAAATCGATTTTGGATCGAACTTTTCATTATTTTGGGGGCTCAAAAATGATGTTTTGGTTGGTCTCTGAAAAAATGATTTGTCAAAGTCGAGTTTTAAAAGGCAACTTGCATACAAGTTTGACTAGTGACAATGAAATTTTGGTTTGCCAAAAAGTTTCCGAAATCGATTTTGGATTTCACTTTTCACTATTTTGGGGGCTTAAAAATGATGCTTTGGTTGGTCTCTGAAAAAATGATTTGTCAAAGTCGAGTTTTAAAAGGCAACTTGCATACAAGTTTGACTAGTGACAAAGAAGTTTTGGTTTGCCAAAAAGTTTCCGAAATCGATTTTGGATTTCACTTTTCATTATTTTGGGGGCTTAAAAATGATGTTTTGGTTGGTCTCTGAAACAATGATTTGTCAAAGTCGAGTTTTAAAAGGCAACTTGCATACAAGTTTGACTAGTGACAATGACATTTTGGTTTGCCAAAAAGTTTCCGAAATCGATTTTGGATTTCACTTTTCATTATTTTGGGGGCTTAAAAATGATGTTTTGGTTGGTCTCTAAAAAAATGATTTGTCAAAGTCGAATTTTAAAAGGCAACTTGCATACAAGTTTGACTAGTGACAATGAAATTTTGGATTGCCAAAAAGTTTCCGAAATCGATTTTGGATCGAACTTTTCATTATTTTGGGGGCTTAAAAATTATGTTTTGGTTGGTCTCTGAAAAAATGATTTGTCAAAGTCGAATTTTAATAGGCAACTTGCATACAAGTTTGACTAGTGACAATGAAGTTTTGGTTTGCCAAAAAGTTTCCGAAATCGATTTTGGATCGAACTTTTCATTATTTTGGGGGCTTAAAAATGATGTTTTTGTTGGTCTCTGAAAAAATGATTTGTCAAAGTCGAGTTTTAAAAGGCAACTTGTATACAAGTTTGACTAGTGACAATGAAATTTTGGTTTGCCAAAAAGTTTCCGAAATCGATTTTGGATTTTACTTTTCATTATTTTGGGGGCTTAAAAATGATGTTTTGGTTGGTCTCTTAAAAAATTTATTTGTCAAAGCCGAGTTTTAAAAGGCAACTTGCATACAAGTTTGACTAGTTACACTGAAATTTTGGTTTGCCAAAAAGTTTCCGAAATCGATTTTGGATCGAACTTTTCATTATTTTGGGGGCTCAAAAATGATGTTTTGGTTGGTCTCTGAAAAAATGATTTGTCAAAGTCGAGTTTTAAAAGGCAACTTGCATACAAGTTTGACTAGTGACAATGAAATTTTGGTTTGCCAAAAAGTTTCCGAAATCGATTTTGGATTTCACTTTTCACTATTTTGGGGGCTTAAAAATGATGTTTTGGTTGGTCTCTGAAAAAATGATTTGTCAAAGTCGAGTTTTAAAAGGCAACTTGCATACAAGTTTGACTAGTGACAATGAAGTTTTGGTTTGCCAAAAAGTTTCCGAAATCGATTTTGGATCGAACTTTTCATTATTTTGGGGGCTTAAAAATGATGTTTTTGTTGGTCTCTGAAAAAATGATTTGTCAAAGTCGAGTTTTAAAAGGCAACTTGTATACAAGTTTGACTAGTGACAA
Organism: Anopheles marshallii; assembly: GCF_943734725.1. NCBI lineage: Eukaryota > Metazoa > Arthropoda > Insecta > Diptera > Culicidae > Anopheles > Anopheles marshallii. The sequence continues at coordinate 76,763 of NW_026525931.1, read as the reverse complement.
TGAAATTTTGGATTGCCAAAAAGTTTCCGAAATCGATTTTGGATCGAACTTTTCATTATTTTGGGGGCTTAAAAATTATGTTTTGGTTGGTCTCTGAAAAAATGATTTGTCAAAGTCGAATTTTAATAGGCAACTTGCATACAAGTTTGACTAGTGACAATGAAGTTTTGGTTTGCCAAAAAGTTTCCGAAATCGATTTTGGATCGAACTTTTCATTATTTTGGGGGCTTAAAAATGATGTTTTGGTTGGTCTCTGAAACAATGATTTGTCAAAGTCGAGTTTTAAAAGGCAACTTGCATACAAGTTTGACTAGTGACAATGAAGTTTTGGATTGCCAAAAAATTTCCGAAATCGATTTTGGATTTCACTTTTCATTATTTTGGGGGCTTAAAAATGATGTTTTGGTTGGTCTCTAAAAAAATGATTTGTCAAAGTCGAATTTTAAAAGGCAACTTGCATACAAGTTTGACTAGTGACAATGAAGTTTTGGTCTGCCAAAAAGTTTCCGAAATCGATTTTGGATTTTACTTTTCATTATTTTGGGGGCTTAAAAATGATGTTTTGGTTGGTCTCTGAAAAAATGATTTGTCAAAGTCGAGTTTTAAAAGGCAACTTGTATACAAGTTTGACTAGTGACAATGAAATTTTGGTTTGCCAAAAAGTTTCCGAAATCGATTTTGGATTTTACTTTTCATTATTTTGGGGGCTTAAAAATGATGTTTTGGTTGGTCTCTGAAAAAATTTATTTGTCAAAGTCGAATTTTAATAGGCAACTTGCATACAAGTTTGACTAGTGACAATGAAGTTTTGGTTTGCCAAAAAGTTTCCGAAATCGATTTTGGATCGAACTTTTCATTATTTTGGGGGCTTAAAAATGATGTTTTGGTTGGTCTCTGAAAAAATGATTTGTCAAAGTCGAGTTTTAAAAGGCAACTTGCATACAAGTTTGACTAGTGACAAAGAAGTTTTGGTTTGCCAAAAAGTTTCCGAAATCGATTTTGGATCGAACTTTTCATTATTTTGGGGGCTCAAAAATGATGTTTTGGTTGGTCTCTGAAAAAATGATTTGTCAAAGTCGAATTTTAATAGGCAACTTGCATACAAGTTTGGCTAGTGACAATGAAGTTTTGGTCTGCCAAAAAGTTTCCGAAATCGATTTTGGATTTTACTTTTCATTATTTTGGGGGCTCAAAAATGATGTTTTAGTTGGTCTCTGAAAAAATGATTTGTCAAAGTCGAGTTTTAAAAGGCAACTTGCATACAAGTTTGACTAGTGACAATGAAATTTTGGTTTGCCAAAAAGTTTCCGAAATCGATTTTGGATTTCACTTTTCACTATTTTGGGGGCTTAAAAATGATGCTTTGGTTGGTCTCTGAAAAAATGATTTGTCAAAGTCGAGTTTTAAAAGGCAACTTGCATACAAGTTTGACTAGTGACAAAGAAGTTTTGGTTTGCCAAAAAGTTTCCGAAATCGATTTTGGATTTCACTTTTCATTATTTTGGGGGCTTAAAAATGATGTTTTGGTTGGTCTCTGAAACAATGATTTGTCAAAGTCGAGTTTTAAAAGGCAACTTGCATACAAGTTTGACTAGTGACAATGAAATTTTGGATTGCCAAAAAGTTTCCGAAATCGATTTTGGATTTCACTTTTCATTATTTTGGGGGCTTAAAAATGATGTTTTGGTTGGTCTCTAAAAAAATGATTTGTCAAAGTCGAATTTTAAAAGGCAACTTGCATACAAGTTTGACTAGTGACAATGAAATTTTGGATTGCCAAAAAGTTTCCGAAATCGATTTTGGATCGAACTTTTCATTATTTTGGGGGCTTAAAAATGATGTTTTGGTTGGTCTCTGAAAAAATGATTTGTCAAAGTCGAATTTTAATAGGCAACTTGCATACAAGTTTGACTAGTGACAATGAAGTTTTGGTTTGCCAAAAAGTTTCCGAAATCGATTTTGGATCGAACTTTTCATTATTTTGGGGGCTTAAAAATGATGTTTTTGTTGGTCTCTGAAAAAATGATTTGTCAAAGCCGAGTTTTAAAAGGCAACTTGCATACAAGTTTGACTAGTGACAATGAAGTTTTGGTTAGCCAAAAAGTTTCCGAAATCGATTTTGGATCGAACTTTTCATTATTTTGGGGGCTCAAAAATGATGTTTTGGTTGGTCTCTGAAAAAATGATTTGTCAAAGTCGAGTTTTAAAAGGCAACTTGCATACAAGTTTGACTAGTGACAATGAAATTTTGGTTTGCCAAAAAGTTTCCGAAATCGATTTTGGATTTCACTTTTCACTATTTTGGGGGCTTAAAAATGATGTTTTGGTTGGTCTCTGAAAAAATGATTTGTCAAAGTCGAGTTTTAAAAGGCAACTTGCATACAAGTTTGACTAGTTACATTGAAATTTTGGTTTGTCAAAAAGTTTCCGAAATCGATTTTGGATTTCACTTTTCATTATTTTGGGGGCTTAAAAATGATGTTTTGGTTGGTCTCTGAAAAAATGATTTGTCAAAGTCGAGTTTTAAAAGGCAACTTGCATACAAGTTTGACTAGTGACAATGAAATTTTGGTTTGCCAAAAAGTTTCCGAAATCGATTTTGGATTTTACTTTTCATTATTTTGGGGGCTCAAAAATGATGTTTTGGTTGGTCTCTGAAAAAATGATTTGTCAAAGTCGAGTTTTAAAAGGCAACTTGCATACAAGTTTGACTAGTGACAATGAAATTTTGGTTTGCCAAAAAGTTTCCGAAATCGATTTTGGATTTCACTTCTCATTATTTTGGGGGCTTAAAAATGATGTTTTGGTTGGTCTCTGAAAAAATGATGTGTCAAAGTCGAGTTTTAAAAGGCAACTTGCATACAAGTTTGACTAGTGACAATGAAATTTTGGTTTGCCAAAAAGTTTCCGAAATCGATTTTGGATTTTACTTTTCATTATTTTGGGGGCTCAAAAATGATGTTTTGGTTGGTCTCTGAAAAAATGATTTGTCAAAGTCGAATTTTAATAGGCAACTTGCATACAAGTTTGACTAGTGACAATGAAGTTTTGGTTTGCCAAAAAGTTTCCGAAATCGATTTTGGATTTTACTTTTCATAATTTTTTGGGCTTAAAAATTATGTTTTGGTTGGTCTCTGAAAAAATGATTTGTCAAAGTCGAATTTTAATAGGCAACTTGCATACAAGTTTGACTAGTGACAATGAAGTTTTGGTTTGCCAAAAAGTTTCCGAAATCGATTTTGGATCGAACTTTTCATTATTTTGGGGGCTTAAAAATTATGTTTTGGTTGGTCTCTGAAAAAATGATTTGTCAAAGTCGAGTTTTAAAAGGCAACTTGCATACAAGTTTGACTAGTGACAATGAAGTTTTGGTTTGCCAAAAAGTTTCCGAAATCGATTTTGGATCGAACTTTTCATTATTTTGGGGGCTTAAAAATGATGTTTTGGTTGGTCTCTGAAAAAATGATTTGTCAAAGTCGAATTTTAATAGGCAACTTGCATACAAGTTTGGCTAGTGACAATGAAGTTTTGGTTTGCCAAAAAGTTTCCGAAATCGATTTTGGATCGAACTTTTCATTATTTTGGGGGCTCAAAAATGATGTTTTGGTTGGTCTCTAAAAAAATGATTTGTCAAAGTCGAGTTTTAAAAGGCAACTTGCATACAAGTTTGACTAGTGACAATGAAGTTTTGGTTTGCCAAAAAGTTTCCGAAATCGATTTTGGATTTCACTTTTCATTATTTTGGGGGCTTAAAAATGATGTTTTGGTTGGTCTCTGAATAAATGATTTGTCAAAGTTGAATTTTAATAGGCAACTTGCATACAAGTTTGGCTAGTGACAATGAAGCTTTGGTCTGCCAAAAAGTTTCCGAAATCGATTTTGGATTTTACTTTTCATTATTTTGGGGGCTCAAAAATGATGTTTTGGTTGGTCTCTGAAAAAATGATTTGTCAAAGTCGAGTTTTAAAAGGCAACTTGCATACAAGTTTGACTAGTGACAATGAAATTTTGGTTTGCCAAAAAGTTTCCGAAATCGATTTTGGATTTAACTTTTCATTATTTTGGGGGCTCAAAAATGATGTTTTGGTTGGTCTCTAAAAAAAATGATTTGTCAAAGTCGAGTTTTAAAAGGCAACTTGCATACAAGTTAGACTAGTGACAATGAAGTTTTGGTTTGCCAAAAAGTTTCCGAAATCGATTTTGGATTTTACTTTTCATTATTTTGGGGGCTTAAAAATGATGTTTTGGTTGGTCTCTGAAAAAATGATTTGTCAAAGTCGAATTTTAATAGGCAACTTGCATACAAGTTTGGCTAGTGACAATGAAGTTTTGGTTTGCCAAAAAGTTTCCGAAATCGATTTTGGATCGAACTTTTCATTATTTTGGGGGCTCAAAAATGATGTTTTGGTTGGTCTCTGAAAAAATGATTTGTCAAAGTCGAGTTTTAAAAGGCAACTTGCATACAAGTTTGACTAGTGACAATGAAGTTTTGGTTTGCCAAAAAGTTTCCGAAATCGATTTTGGATTTTACTTTTCATTATTTTGGGGGCTTAAAAATGATGTTTTGGTTGGTCTCTGAAAAAATGATTTGTCAAAGTCGAATTTTAATAGGCAACTTGCATACAAGTTTGGCTAGTGACAATGAAGTTTTGGTTTGCCAAAAAGTTTCCGAAATCGATTTTGGATCGAACTTTTCATTATTTTGGGGGCTCAAAAATGATGTTTTGGTTGGTCTCTGAAAAAATGATTTGTCAAAGTCGAGTTTTAAAAGGCAACTTGCATACAAGTTTGACTAGTGACAATGAAATTTTGGTTTGCCAAAAAGTTTCCGAAATCGATTTTGGATTTAACTTTTCATTATTTTGGGGGCTCAAAAATGATGTTTTGGTTGGTCTCTAAAAAAAATGATTTGTCAAAGTCGAGTTTTAAAAGGCAACTTGCATACAAGTTAGACTAGTGACAATGAAGTTTTGGTTTGCCAAAAAGTTTCCGAAATCGATTTTGGATTTTACTTTTCATTATTTTGGGGGCTTAAAAATGATGTTTTGGTTGGTCTCTGAAAAAATGATTTGTCAAAGTCGAATTTTAATAGGCAACTTGCATACAAGTTTGGCTAGTGACAATGAAGTTTTGGTTTGCCAAAAAGTTTCCGAAATCGATTTTGGATCGAACTTTTCATTATTTTGGGGGCTCAAAAATGATGTTTTGGTTGGTCTCTGAAAAAATGATTTGTCAAAGTCGAGTTTTAAAAGGCAACTTGCATACAGGTTTGACTAGTGACAATGAAGTTTTGGTTTGCCAAAAAGTTTCCGAAATCGATTTTGGATTTTACTTTTCATTATTTTGGGGGCTTAAAAATGATGTTTTGGTTGGTCTCTGAAAAAATGATTTGTCAAAGTCGAATTTTAATAGGCAACTTGCATACAAGTTTGGCTAGTGACAATGAAGTTTTGGTTTGCCAAAAAGTTTCCGAAATCGATTTTGGATCGAACTTTTCATTATTTTGGGGGCTCAAAAATGATGTTTTGGTTGGTCTCTGAAAAAATGATTTGTCAAAGTCGAGTTTTAAAAGGCAACTTGCATACAAGTTTGACTAGTGACAATGAAATTTTGGTTTGCCAAAAAGTTTCCGAAATCGATTTTGGATTTCACTTTTCACTATTTTGGGGGCTTAAAAATGATGTTTTGGTTGGTCTCTGAAAAAATGATTTGTCAAAGTCGAGTTTTAAAAGGCAACTTGCATACAAGTTTGACTAGTGACAATGAAATTTTGGTTTGCCAAAAAGTTTCCGAAATCGATTTTGGATCGAACTTTTCATTATTTTGGGAGCTTAAAAATGATGTTTTGGTTGGTCTCTGAAAAAATGATTTGTCAAAGTCGAGTTTTAAAAGGCAACTTGCATACAAGTTTGACTAGTGACAATGAAATTTTGGTTTGCAGAAAAGTTTCCGAAATCGATTTTGGATCGAACTTTTCATTATTTTGGGGGCTCAAAAATGATGTTTTGGTTGGTCTCTGAAAAAATGATTTGTCAAAGTCGAGTTTTAAAAGGCAACTTGCATACAAGTTTGACTAGTGACAATGAAATTTTGGTTTGCCAAAAAGTTTCCGAAATCGATTTTGGATTTCACTTTTCATTATTTTGGGGGCTTAAAAATGATGTTTTGGTTGGTCTTTGAAAAAATGATTTGTCAAAGTCGAGTTTTAAAAGGCAACTTGCATACAAGTTTGACTAGTGACAATGAAATTTTGGTTTGCCAAAAAGTTTCCGAAATCGATTTTGGATTTCACTTTTCATTATTTTGGGGGCTTAAAAATGATGTTTTGGTTGGTCTCTGAAAAAATGATTTGTCAAAGTCGAATTTTAATAGGCAACTTGCATACAAGTTTGGCTAGTGACAATGAAGTTTTGGTTTGCCAAAAAGTTTCCGAAATCGATTTTGGATCGAACTTTTCATTATTTTGGGGGCTCAAAAATGATGTTTTGGTTGGTCTCTGAAAAAATGATTTGTCAAAGTCGAGTTTTAAAAGGCAACTTGCATACAAGTTTGACTAGTGACAATGAAATTTTGGTTTGCCAAAAAGTTTCCGAAATCGATTTTGGATTTCACTTCTCATTATTTTGGGGGCTTAAAAATGATGTTTTGGTTGGTCTCTGAAAAAATGATGTGTCAAAGTCGAGTTTTAAAAGGCAACTTGCATACAAGTTTGACTAGTGACAATGAAATTTTGGTTTGCCAAAAAGTTTCCGAAATCGATTTTGGATTTTACTTTTCATTATTTTGGGGGCTCAAAAATGATGTTTTGGTTGGTCTCTGAAAAAATGATTTGTCAAAGTCGAATTTTAATAGGCAACTTGCATACAAGTTTGACTAGTGACAATGAAGTTTTGGTTTGCCAAAAAGTTTCCGAAATCGATTTTGGATTTTACTTTTCATTATTTTTTGGGCTTAAAAATTATGTTTTGGTTGGTCTCTGAAAAAATGATTTGTCAAAGTCGAATTTTAATAGGCAACTTGCATACAAGTTTGACTAGTGACAATGAAGTTTTGGTTTGCCAAAAAGTTTCCGAAATCGATTTTGGATCGAACTTTTCATTATTTTGGGGGCTTAAAAATTATGTTTTGGTTGGTCTCTGAAAAAATGATTTGTCAAAGTCGAGTTTTAAAAGGCAACTTGCATACAAGTTTGACTAGTGACAATGAAGTTTTGGTTTGCCAAAAAGTTTCCGAAATCGATTTTGGATTTCACTTTTCATTATTTTGGGGGCTTAAAAATGATGTTTTGGTTGGTCTCTGAAAAAATGATTTGTCAAAGTCGAATTTTAATAGGCAACTTGCATACAAGTTTGGCTAGTGACAATGAAGTTTTGGTTTGCCAAAAAGTTTCCGAAATCGATTTTGGATCGAACTTTTCATTATTTTGGGGGCTCAAAAATGATGTTTTGGTTGGTCTCTGAAAAAATGATTTGTCAAAGTCGAGTTTTAAAAGGCAACTTGCATACAAGTTTGACTAGTGACAATGAAGTTTTGGTTTGCCAAAAAGTTTCCGAAATCGATTTTGGATCGAACTTTTCATTATTTTGGGGGCTTAAAAATGATGTTTTGGTTGGTCTCTGAAAAAATGATTTGTCAAAGTCGAATTTTAATAGGCAACTTGCATACAAGTTTGGCTAGTGACAATGAAGTTTTGGTTTGCCAAAAAGTTTCCGAAATCGATTTTGGATCGAACTTTTCATTATTTTGGGGGCTCAAAAATGATGTTTTGGTTGGTCTCTGAAAAAATGATTTGTCAAAGTCGAGTTTTAAAAGGCAACTTGCATACAAGTTTGACTAGTGACAATGAAGTTTTGGTTTGCCAAAAAGTTTCCGAAATCGATTTTGGATTTCACTTTTCATTATTTTGGGGGCTTAAAAATGATGTTTTGGTTGGTCTCTGAATAAATGATTTGTCAAAGTTGAATTTTAATAGGCAACTTGCATACAAGTTTGGCTAGTGACAATGAAGTTTTGGTCTGCCAAAAAGTTTCCGAAATCGATTTTGGATTTTACTTTTCATTATTTTGGGGGCTCAAAAATGATGTTTTGGTTGGTCTCTGAAAAAATGATTTGTCAAAGTCGAGTTTTAAAAGGCAACTTGCATACAAGTTTGACTAGTGACAATGAAATTTTGGTTTGCCAAAAAGTTTCCGAAATCGATTTTGGATTTAACTTTTCATTATTTTGGGGGCTCAAAAATGATGTTTTGGTTGGTCTCTAAAAAAAATGATTTGTCAAAGTCGAGTTTTAAAAGGCAACTTGCATACAAGTTTGACTAGTGACAATGAAGTTTTGGTTTGCCAAAAAGTTTCCGAAATCGATTTTGGATTTTACTTTTCATTATTTTTGGGGCTTAAAAATGATGTTTTGGTTGGTCTCTGAAAAACTGATTTGTCAAAGTCGAATTTTAATAGGCAACTTGCATACAAGTTTGGCTAGTGACAATGAAGTTTTGGTTTGCCAAAAAGTTTCCGAAATCGATTTTGGATCGAACTTTTCATTATTTTGGGGGCTCAAAAATGATGTTTTGGTTGGTCTCTGAAAAAATGATTTGTCAAAGTCGAGTTTTAAAAGGCAACTTGCATACAAGTTTGACTAGTGACAATGAAGTTTTGGTTTGCCAAAAAGTTTCCGAAATCGATTTTGGATTTTACTTTTCATTATTTTTGGGGCTTAAAAATGATGTTTTGGTTGGTCTCTGAAAAAATGATTTGTCAAAGTCGAATTTTAATAGGCAACTTGCATACAAGTTTGGCTAGTGACAATGAAGTTTTGGTTTGCCAAAAAGTTTCCGAAATCGATTTTGGATTTCACTTTTCACTATTTTGGGGGCTTAAAAATGATGTTTTGGTTGGTCTCTGAAAAAATGATTTGTCAAAGTCGAGTTTTAAAAGGCAACTTGCATACAAGTTTGACTAGTGACAATGAAATTTTGGTTTGCCAAAAAGTTTCCGAAATCGATTTTGGATCGAACTTTTCATTATTTTGGGAGCTTAAAAATGATGTTTTGGTTGGTCTCTGAAAAAATGATTTGTCAAAGTCGAGTTTTAAAAGGCAACTTGCATACAAGTTTGACTAGTGACAATGAAATTTTGGTTTGCAGAAAAGTTTCCGAAATCGATTTTGGATCGCACTTTTCATTATTTTGGGGGCTCAAAAATGATGTTTTGGTTGGTCTCTGAAAAAATGATTTGTCAAAGTCGAGTTTTAAAAGGCAACTTGCATACAAGTTTGACTAGTGACAATGAAATTTTGGTTTGCCAAAAAGTTTCCGAAATCGATTTTGGATTTCACTTTTCATTATTTTGGGGGCTTAAAAATGATGTTTTGGTTGGTCTTTGAAAAAATGATTTGTCAAAGTCGAGTTTTAAAAGGCAACTTGCATACAAGTTTGACTAGTGACAATGAAATTTTGGTTTGCCAAAAAGTTTCCGAAATCGATTTTGGATTTCACTTTTCATTATTTTGGGGGCTTAAAAATGATGTTTTGGTTGGTCTTTGAAAAAATGATTTGTCAAAGTCGAGTTTTAAAAGGCAACTTGCATACAAGTTTGACTAGTGACAATGAAATTTTGGTTTGCCAAAAAGTTTCCGAAATCGATTTTGGATTTCACTTTTCATTATTTTGGGGGCTTAAAAATGATGTTTTGGTTGGTCTCTGAAAAAATGATTTGTCAAAGTCGAGTTTTAAAAGGCAACTTGCATACAAGTTTGACTAGTGACAATGAAATTTTGGTTTGCCAAAAAGTTTCCGAAATCGATTTTGGATCGAACTTTTCATTATTTTGGGGGCTCAAAAATGATGTTTTGGTTGGTCTCTGAAAAAATGATTTGTCAAAGTCGAGTTTTAAAAGGCATTTTGCATACAAGTTTGACTAGTAACAATGAAGTTTTGGTTTGCAGAAAAGTTTCCGAAATCGATTTTGGATCGAACTTTTCATTATTTTGGGGGCTCAAAAATGATGTTTTGATTGGTCTCTGAAAAAATGATTTGTCAAAGTCGAGTTTTAAAAGGCAACTTGCATACAAGTTTGACTAGTGACAATGAAATTTTGGTTTGCCAAAAAGTTTCCGAAATCGATTTTGGATTTCACTTTTCATTATTTTGGGGGCTTAAAAATGATGTTTTGGTTGGTCTTTGAAAAAATGATTTGTCAAAGTCGAGTTTTAAAAGGCAACTTGCATACAAGTTTGACTAGTGACAATGAAATTTTGGTTTGCCAAAAAGTTTCCGAAATCGATTTTGGATTTCACTTTTCATTATTTTGGGGGCTTAAAAATGATGTTTTGGTTGGTCTCTGAAAAAATGATTTGTCAAAGTCGAGTTTTAAAAGGCAACTTGCATACAAGTTTGACTAGTGACAATGAAATTTTGGTTTGCCAAAAAGTTTCCGAAATCGATTTTGGATCGAACTTTTCATTATTTTGGGGGCTCAAAAATGATGTTTTGGTTGGTCTCTGAAAAAATGATTTGTCAAAGTCGAGTTTTAAAAGGCAACTTGCATACAAGTTTGACTAGTGACAATGAAATTTTGGTTTGCCAAAAAGTTTCCGAAATCGATTTTGGATTTCACTTTTCATTATTTTGGGGGCTTGAAAATGATGGTTTGGTTGGTCTCTGAAAAAATGATTTGTCAAAGTCGAGTTTTAAAAGGCAACTTGCATACAAGTTTGACTAGTGACAATGAAATTTTGGTTTGCCAAAAAGTTTCCGAAATCGATATTGGATCGAACTTTTCATTATTTTGGGGGCTTAAAAATGATGTTTTGGTTGGTCTCTGAAAAGAAAGATTTGTCAAAGTCGAGTTTTAATAGGCAGCTTGCATATAAGTTTGAAAAGTTAATTTGAAATTTTGGATTGCCAAAAAGTTTCCGAAATCGATCGTGGATTGCACTCCTCATTATTTTGGGGGCTTAAAAATGATGTTTTGGTTGGTCTCTGGAAAAATGATTTGTCAAAGTCGAGTTTTAATAGGCAACTTGCATACAAGTTTGACTAGTGACAATGAAATTTTGGTTTGCCAAAAAGTTTCCGAAATCGATTTTGGATTTCACTTTTCATTATTTTGGGGGCTTAAAAATGATGTTTTGGTTGGTCTCTGAAAAAATGATTTGTCAAAGTCGAGTTTTAAAAGGCAACTTGCATACAAGTTTGACTAGTGACAATGAAATTTTGGTTTGCCAAAAAGTTTCCGAAATCGATTTTGGATTTCACTTTTCATTATTTTGGGGGCTTAAAAATGATGTTTTGGTTGGTCTCTGAAAAAATGATTTGTCAAAGTCGAGTTTTAAAAGGCAACTTGCATACAAGTTTGACTAGTGACAATGAAATTTTGGTTTGCCAAAAAGTTTCCGAAATCGATTTTGGATTTCACTTTTCATTATTTTGGGGGCTTAAAAATGATGTTTTGGTTGGTCTCTGAAAAAATGATTTGTCAAAGTCGAGTTTTAAAAGGCAACTTGCATACAAGTTTGACTAGTGACAATGAAATTTTGGTTTGCCAAAAAGTTTCCGAAATCGATTTTGGATTTCACGTTTCATTATTTTGGGGGCTTAAAAATGATGGTTTGGTTGGTCTCTGAAAAAATGATTTGTCAAAGTCGAGTTTTAAAAGGCAACTTGCATACAAGTTTGACTAGTGACAATGAAATTTTGGATTGCCAAAAAGTTTCCGAAATCGATCGTGGATTGCACTCCTCATTATTTTGGGGGCTTAAAAATGATGTTTTGGTTGGTCTCTGAAAAAATGATTTGTCAAAGTCGAGTTTTAAAAGGCAACTTGCATACAAGTTTGACTAGTGACAATGAAATTTTGGTTTGCCAAAAAGTTTCCGAAATCGATTTTGGATTTCACTTTTCATTATTTTGGGGGCTTAAAAATGATGTTTTGGTTGGTCTCTGAAAAAATGATTTGTCAAAGTCGAGTTTCAAAAGGCAACTTGCATACAAGTTTGACTAGTGACAATGAAATTTTGGTTTGCCAAAAAGTTTCCGAAATCGATTTTGGATTTCACTTTTCATTATTTTGGGGGCTTAAAAATGATGTTTTGGTTGGTCTCTGAAAAAATGATTTGTCACAGTCGAGTTTTAAAAGGCAACTTGCATACAAGTTTGACTAGTGACAATGAAATTTTGGTTTGCCAAAAAGTTTCCGAAATCGATTTTGGATTTTACTTTTCATTATTTTGGGGGCTCAAAAATGATGTTTTGATTGGTCTCTGAAAAAATGATTTGTCAAAGTCGAGTTTTAAAAGGCAACTTGCATACAAGTTTGACTAGTGACAATGAAATTTTGGTTTGCCAAAAAGTTTCCGAAATCGATTTTGGATTTCACTTTTCATTATTTTGGGGGCTTAAAAATGATGGTTTGGTTGCTCTCTGAAAAAATGATTTGTCAAAGTCGAGTTTTAAAAGGCAACTTGCATACAAGTTTGACTAGTGACAATGAAATTTTGGTTTGCCAAAAAGTTTCCGAAATCGATTTTGGATCGAACTTTTCATTATTTTGGGGGCTTAAAAATGATGTTTTGGTTGGTCTCTGAAAAAATGATTTGTCAAAGTCGAGTTTTAAAAGGCAACTTGCATACAAGTTTGACTAGTAACAATGAAATTTTGGTTTGCCAAAAAGTTTCCGAAATCGATTTTGGATTTCACTTTTCATTATTTTGGGGGCTTAAAAATGATGTTTTGGTTGGTCTCTGAAAAAATGATTTGTCAAAGTCGAGTTTTAAAAGGCAACTTGCATACAAGTTTGACTAGTGACAATGAAATTTTGGTTTGCCAAAAAGTTTCCGAAATCGATTTTGGATTTTACTTTTCATTATTTTGGGGGCTTAAAAATGATGTTTTGGTTGGTCTCTGAAAAAATGATTTGTCAAAGTCGAGTTTTAAAAGGCAACTTGCATACAAGCTTGACTAGTGACAATGAAATTTTGGTTTGCCAAAAAGTTTCCGAAATCGATTTTGGATCGAACTTTTCATTATTTTGGGGGCTTAAAAATGATGTTTTGGTTGCTCTCTGAAAAAATGATTTGTCAAAGTCGAGTTTTAGAAGGCAACTTGCATACAAGTTTGACTAGTGACAATGAAATTTTGGTTTGCCAAAAAGTTTCCGAAATCGATTTTGGATTGCATTTTTCATTATTTTGGGGGCTCAAAAATGATGTTTTGGTTGGTCTCTGAAAAAATGATTTGTCAAAGTCGAGTTTTAAAAGGCAACTTGCATACAAGCTTGACTAGTGACAATGAAATTTTGGTTTGCCAAAAAGTTTCCGAAATCGATTTTGGATTTAACTTTTCATTATTTTGGGGGCTTAAAAATGATGTTTTGGTTGGTCTCTGAAAAAAGGATTTGTCAAAGTCGAGTTTCAAAAGGCAACTTGCATACAAGTTTGACTAGTGACAATGAAATTTTGGTTTGCCAAAAAGTTTCCGAAATCGATTTTGGATTTCACTTTTCATTATTTTGGGGGCTTAAAAATGATGTTTTGGTTGGTCTCTGAAAAAATGATTTGTCAAAGTCGAGTTTCAAAAGGCAACTTGCATACAAGTTTGACTAGTGACAATGAATTTGGATTGCCAAAAAGTTTCCGAAATCGATTTTGGATTTCACTTTTCATTATTTTGGGGGCTCAAAAATGATGTTTTGGTTGGTCTCTGAAAAAATGATTTGTCAAAGTCGAGTTTTAAAAGGCAACTTGCATACAAGTTTGGCTAGTGACAATGAAATTTTGGTTTGCCAAAAAGTTTCTGAAATCGATTTTGGATTTCACTTTTCATTATTTTGGGGGCTTAAAAATGATGTTTTGGTTGGTCTCTGAAAAAATGATTTGTCAAAGTCGAGTTTTAAAAGGCAACTTGCATACAAGTTTGACTAGTGACAATGAAATTTTGGTTTGCCAAAAAGTTTCCGAAATCGATTTTGGATTTCACTTTTCATTATTTTGGGGGCTAAAAAATGATGTTTTGGTTGGTCTCTGAAAAAATGATTTGTCAAAGTCGAATTTTAATAGGCAACTTGCATACAAGTTTGACTAGTGACAATGAAGTTTTGGTGTGCCAAAAAGTTTCCGAAATCGATTTTGGATTTAACTTTTCATTATTTTGGGGGCTTAAAAATGATGGTTTGGTTGGTCTCTAAAAAATTGATTTGTCAAAGTCGAGTTTTAAAAGGCAACTTGCATACAAGTTTGACTAGTTACATTGAAATTTTGGTTTGCCAAATAGTTTCCGAAATCGATTTTGGATCGAACTTTTCATTATTTTGGGGGCTCAAAAATGATGTTTTGGTTGGTCTCTGAAAAAATGATTTGTCAAAGTCGAGTTTTAAAAGGCAACTTGCATACAAGCTTGACTAGTGACAATGAAGTTTTGGTTTGCCAAAAAGTTTCCGAAATCGATTTTGGATCGAACTTTTCATTATTTTGGGGGCTCAAAAATGATGTTTTGGTTGGTCTCTGTAAAAATGATTTGTTAAAGTCGAGTTTTAAAAGGCAACTTGCATACAAGCTTGACTAGTGACAATGAAATTTTGGTTTGCCAAAAAGTTTCCGAAGTCGATTTTGGATTTCACTTTTCATTATTTTGGGGGCTCAAAAATGATGTTTTGGTTGGTCTCTAAAAAAATGATTTGTCAAAGTCGAGTTTTAAAACGCAACTTGCATACAAGTTTGACTAGTGACAATGAAATTTTGGTTTGCCAAAAAGTTTCCGAAATCGATTTTGGATCGAACTTTTCATTATTTTGGGGGCTCAAAAATGATGTTTTGGTTGGTCTCTGAAAAAATGATTTGTCAAAGTCGAGTTTTAATAGGCAACTTGCATACAAGTTTGACTAGTGACAATGAAGTTTTGGTTAGCCAAAAAGTTTCCGAAATCGATTTTGGATCGAATTTTTCATTATTTTGGGGGCTCAAAAATGATGTTTTGGTTGGTCTCTGAAAAAATGATTTGTCAAAGTCGAATTTTAATAGGCAACTTGCATACAAGTTTGACTAGTGACAATGAAGTTTTGGTTTGCCAAAAAGTTTCCGAAATCGATTTTGGATCGAATTTTTCATTATTTTGGGGGCTCAAAAATGATGTTTTGGTTGGTCTCTGAAAAAATGATTTGTCAAAGTCGAGTTTTAATAGGCAACTTGCATACAAGTTTGACTAGTGACAATGAAGTTTTGGTTTGCCAAAAAGTTTCCGAAATCGATTTTGGATCGAACTTTTCATTATTTTGGGGGCTTAAAAATGATGTTTTGGTTGGTCTCTGAAAAAATGATTTGTCAAAGTCGAATTTTAATAGGCAACTTGCATACAAGTTTGACTAGTGACAATGAAGTTTTGGTTTGCCAATAAGTTTCCGAAATCGATTTTGGATTTCACTTTTCATTATTTTGGGGGCTTAAAAATGATGTTTTGGTTGGTCTCTAAAAAAATGATTTGTCAAAGTCGAGTTTTAAAAGGCAACTTGCATACAAGTTTGACTAGTGACAATGAAATTTTGGTTTGCCAAAAAGTTTCCGAAATCGATTTTGGATCGAACTTTTCATTATTTTGGGGGCTCAAAAATGATGTTTTGGTTGGTCTCTGAAAAAATGATTTGTCAAAGTCGAGTTTTAATAGGCAACTTGCATACAAGTTTGACTAGTGACAATGAAGTTTTGGTTAGCCAAAAAGTTTCCGAAATCGATTTTGGATCGAATTTTTCATTATTTTGGGGGCTCAAAAATGATGTTTTGGTTGGTCTCTGAAAAAATGATTTGTCAAAGTCGAGTTTTAAAAAGCAACTTGCATACGAGTTTGACTAGTGACAATGAAATTTTGGTTTGCCAAAAAGTTTCCGAAATCGATCTTGGATTGCATTTTTCATTATTTTGGGGGCTCAAAAATGATGGTTTGGTTGGTCTCTGAAAAAATGATTTGTCAAAGTCGAGTTTGAAAAGGCAACTTGCATACAAGTTTGACTAGTGACAATGAAATTTTGGTTTGCCAAAAAGTTTCCGAAATCGATTTTGGATTTCACTTTTCATTATTTTGGGGGCTCAAAAATGATGTTTTGGTTGGTCTCTGAAAAAATGATTTGTCAAAGTCGAGTTTGAAAAGGCAACTTGCATACAAGTTTGACTAGTGACAATGAAATTTTGGTTTGCCAAAAAGTTTCCGAAATCGATCTTGGATTTCACTTTTCATTATTTTGGGGGCTCAAAAATGATGTTTTGGTTGGTCTCTGAAAAAATGATTTGTCAAAGTCGAGTTTTAAAAAGCAACTTGCATACGAGTTTGACTAGTGACAATGAAATTTTGGTTTGCCAAAAAGTTTCCGAAATCGATCTTGGATTGCATTTTTCATTATTTTGGGGGCTCAAAAATGATGGTTTGGTTGGTCTCTGTAAAAATGATTTGTCAAAGTCGAGTTTTAAAAAGCAACTTGCATACGAGTTTGACTAGTGACAATGAAATTTTGGTTTGCCAAAAAGTTTCCGAAATCGATCTTGGATTGCATTTTTCATTATTTTGGGGGCTCAAAAATGATGGTTTGGTTGGTCTCTGAAAAAATGATTTGTCAAAGTCGAGTTTGAAAAGGCAACTTGCATACAAGTTTGACTAGTGACAATGAAATTTTGGTTTGCCAAAAAGTTTCCGAAATCGATTTTGGATTTCACTTTTCATTATTTTGGGGGCTCAAAAATGATGTTTTGGTTGGTCTCTGTAAAAATGATTTGTCAAAGTCGAGTTTTAAAGGGCAACTTGCATACAAGTTTGACTAGTGACAATGAAATTTTTGATTGCCAAAAAGTTTCCGAAATCGATCTTGGATTGCATTTTTCATTATTTTGGGGGCTCAAAAATGATGGTTTGGTTGGTCTCTGAAAAAATGATTTGTCAAAGTCGAGTTTTAAAAAGCAACTTGCATACGAGTTTGACTAGTGACAATGAAATTTTGGTTTGCCAAAAAGTTTCCGAAATCGATCTTGGATTGCATTTTTCATTATTTTGGGGGCTCAAAAATGATGGTTTGGTTGGTCTCTGAAAAAATGATTTGTCAAAGTCGAGTTTGAAAAGGCAACTTGCATACAAGTTTGACTAGTGACAATGAAATTTTGGTTTGCCAAAAAGTTTCCGAAATCGATCTTGGATTTCACTTTTCATTATTTTGGGGGCTCAAAAATGATGTTTTGGTTGGTCTCTGAAAAAATGATTTGTCAAAGTCGAGTTTTAAAGGGCAACTTGCATACAAGTTTGACTAGTGACAATGAAATTTTGGTTTGCCAAAAAGTTTCCGAAATCGATCTTGGATTGCATTTTTCATTATTTTGGGGGCTCAAAAATGATGGTTTGGTTGGTCTCTGAAAAAATGATTTGTCACAGTCGAGTTTTAAAAGGCAACTTGCATACAAGTTTGACTAGTGATAATGAAATTTTGGTTTGCCAAAAAGTTTCCGAAATCGATCTTGGATTGCATTTTTCATTATTTTGGGGGCTCAAAAATGATGTTTTGGTTGGTCTCTGAAAAAATGATTTGTCAAAGTCGAGTTTTAAAAGGCAACTTGCATTCAAGTTTGACTAGTGACAATGAAATTTTGGTTTGCCAAAAAGTTTCCGAAATCGATCTTGGATTTCACTTTTCATTATTTTGGGGGCTCAAAAATGATGTTTTGGTTGGTCTCTGAAAAAATGATTTGTCAAAGTCGAGTTTTAAAGGGCAACTTGCATACAAGTTTGACTAGTGACAATGAAATTTTGGTTTGCCAAAAAGTTTCCGAAATCGATCTTGGATTGCATTTTTCATTATTTTGGGGGCTCAAAAATGATGGTTTGGTTGGTCTCTGAAAAAATGATTTGTCAAAGTCGAGTTTTAAAAGGCAACTTGCATTCAAGTTTGACTAGTGACAATGAAATTTTGGTTTGCCAAAAAGTTTCCGAAATCGATCTTGGATTTCACTTTTCATTATTTTGGGGGCTCAAAAATGATGTTTTGGTTGGTCTCTGAAAAAATGATTTGTCAAAGTCGAGTTTTAAAGGGCAACTTGCATACAAGTTTGACTAGTGACAATGAAATTTTGGTTTGCCAAAAAGTTTCCGAAATCGATCTTGGATTGCATTTTTCATTATTTTGGGGGCTCAAAAATGATGGTTTGGTTGGTCTCTGAAAAAATGATTTGTCAAAGTCGAGTTTTAAAAAGCAACTTGCATACGAGTTTGACTAGTGACAATGAAATTTTGGTTTGCCTAAAAGTTTCCGAAATCGATCTTGGATTGCATTTTTCATTATTTTGGGGGCTTAAAAATGATGGTTTGGTTGATCTATGAAAAAATGATTTGTCAAAGTCGAGTTTTAAAAGGCAACTAGCATACAAGTTTGACTAGTGACAATGAAATTTTGGTTTGCCAAAAAGTTTCCGAAATCGATCTTGGATTGCATTTTTCATTATTTTGGGGGCTCAAAAATGATGTTTTGGTTGGTCTCTGAAAAAATGATTTGTCAAAGTCGAGTTTTAAAAGGCAACTAGCATACAAGTTTGACTAGTGACAATGAAATTTTGGTTTGCCAAAAAGTTTCCGAAATCGATCTTGGATTGCATTTTTCATTATTTTGGGGGCTCAAAAATGATGGTTTGGTTGGTCTCTGAAAAAATGATTTGTCAAAGTCGAGTTTTAAAAAGCAACTTGCATACGAGTTTGACTAGTGACAATGAAATTTTGGTTTGCCAAAAAGTTTCCGAAATCGATCTTGGATTGCATTTTTCATTATTTTGGGGGCTCAAAAATGATGGTTTGGTTGGTCTCTGAAAAAATGATTTGTCAAAGTCGAGTTTTAAAAAGCAACTTGCATACGAGTTTGACTAGTGACAATGAAATTTTGGTTTGCCAAAAAGTTTCCGAAATCGATCTTGGATTGCATTTTTCATTATTTTGGGGGCTCAAAAATGATGGTTTGGTTGGTCTCTGAAAAAATGATTTGTCAAAGTCGAGTTTGAAAAGGCAACTTGCATACAAGTTTGACTAGTTACATTGAAATGTTGGTTTGCCAAAAAGTTTCCGAAATCGATTTTGGATTTCACTTTTCATTATTTTGGGGGCTTAAAAATGATGGTTTGGTTGGTCTCTGAAAACATGATTTGTCACAGTCGAGTTTTAAAAGGCAACTAGCATACAAGTTTGACTAGTGACAATGAAATTTTGGTTTGCCAAAAAGTTTCCGAAATCGATCTTGGATTGCATTTTTCATTATTTTGGGGGCTCAAAAATGATGTTTTGGTTGGTCTCTGAAAAAATGATTTGTCAAAGTCGAGTTTTAAAAGGCAACTAGCATACAAGTTTGACTAGTGACAATGAAATTTTGGTTTGCCAAAAAGTTTCCGAAATCGATCTTGGATTGCATTTTTCATTATTTTGGGGGCTCAAAAATGATGGTTTGGTTGGTCTCTGAAAAAATGATTTGTCAAAGTCGAGTTTGAAAAGGCAACTTGCATACAAGTTTGACTAGTGACAATGAAATTTTGGTTTGCCAAAAAGTTTCCGAAATCGATTTTGGATTTCACTTTTCATTATTTTGGGGGCTCAAAAATGATGTTTTGGTTGGTCTCTGAAAAAATGATTTGTCAAAGTCGAGTTTTAAAAAGCAACTTGCATACGAGTTTGACTAGTGACAATGAAATTTTGGTTTGCCAAAAAGTTTCCGAAATCGATTTTGGATTTCACTTTTCATTATTTTGGGGGCTTAAAAATGATGGTTTGGTTGATCTATGAAAAAATGATTTGTCAAAGTCGAGTTTTAAAAGGCAACTAGCATACAAGTTTGACTAGTGACAATGAAATTTTGGTTTGCCAAAAAGTTTCCGAAATCGATCTTGGATTGCATTTTTCATTATTTTGGGGGCTCAAAAATGATGTTTTGGTTGGTCTCTGAAAAAATGATTTGTCAAAGTCGAGTTTTAAAAGGCAACTAGCATACAAGTTTGACTAGTGACAATGAAATTTTGGTTTGCCAAAAAGTTTCCGAAATCGATCTTGGATTGCATTTTTCATTATTTTGGGGGCTCAAAAATGATGGTTTGGTTGGTCTCTGAAAAAATGATTTGTCAAAGTCGAGTTTTAAAAAGCAACTTGCATACGAGTTTGACTAGTGACAATGAAATTTTGGTTTGCCAAAAAGTTTCCGAAATCGATCTTGGATTGCATTTTTCATTATTTTGGGGGCTCAAAAATGATGGTTTGGTTGGTCTCTGAAAAAATGATTTGTCAAAGTCGAGTTTTAAAAAGCAACTTGCATACGAGTTTGACTAGTGACAATGAAATTTTGGTTTGCCAAAAAGTTTCCGAAATCGATCTTGGATTGCATTTTTCATTATTTTGGGGGCTCAAAAATGATGGTTTGGTTGGTCTCTGAAAAAATGATTTGTCAAAGTCGAGTTTTAAAAAGCAACTTGCATACGAGTTTGACTAGTGACAATGAAATTTTGGTTTGCCAAAAAGTTTCCGAAATCGATTTTGGATTTCACTTTTCATTATTTTGGGGGCTCAAAAATGATGTTTTGGTTGGTCTCTGAAAAAATGATTTGTCAAAGTCGAGTTTTAAAAAGCAACTTGCATACGAGTTTGACTAGTGACAATGAAATTTTGGTTTGCCAAAAAGTTTCCGAAATCGATTTTGGATTTCACTTTTCATTATTTTGGGGGCTCAAAAATGATGTTTTGGTTGGTCTCTGAAAAAATGATTTGTCAAAGTCGAGTTTTAAAAGGCAACTTGCATACAAGCTTGACTAGTGACAATGAAATTTTGGTTTGCCAAAAAGTTTCCGAAATCGATTTTGGATTTCACTTTTCATTATTTTGGGGGCTCAAAAATGATGTTTTGGTTGGTCTCTGAAAAAATGATTTGTCAAAGTCGAGTTTTAAAAAGCAACTTGCATACGAGTTTGACTAGTGACAATGAAATTTTGGTTTGCCTAAAAGTTTCCGAAATCGATCTTGGATTGCATTTTTCATTATTTTGGGGGCTTAAAAATGATGGTTTGGTTGATCTATGAAAAAATGATTTGTCAAAGTCGAGTTTTAAAAGGCAACTAGCATACAAGTTTGACTAGTGACAATGAAATTTTGGTTTGCCAAAAAGTTTCCGAAATCGATCTTGGATTGCATTTTTCATTATTTTGGGGGCTCAAAAATGATGTTTTGGTTGGTCTCTGAAAAAATGATTTGTCAAAGTCGAGTTTTAAAAGGCAACTAGCATACAAGTTTGACTAGTGACAATGAAATTTTGGTTTGCCAAAAAGTTTCCGAAATCGATCTTGGATTGCATTTTTCATTATTTTGGGGGCTCAAAAATGATGGTTTGGTTGGTCTCTGAAAAAATGATTTGTCAAAGTCGAGTTTGAAAAGGCAACTTGCATACAAGTTTGACTAGTGACAATGAAATTTTGGTTTGCCAAAAAGTTTCCGAAATCGATTTTGGATTTCACTTTTCATTATTTTGGGGGCTCAAAAATGATGTTTTGGTTGGTCTCTGAAAAAATGATTTGTCAAAGTCGAGTTTTAAAAAGCAACTTGCATACGAGTTTGACTAGTGACAATGAAATTTTGGTTTGCCAAAAAGTTTCCGAAATCGATCTTGGATTGCATTTTTCATTATTTTGGGGGCTCAAAAATGATGGTTTGGTTGGTCTCTGAAAAAATGATTTGTCAAAGTCGAGTTTTAAAAGGCAACTTGCATTCAAGTTTGACTAGTGACAATGAAATTTTGGTTTGCCAAAAAGTTTCCGAAATCGATTTTGGATTTCACTTTTCATTATTTTGGGGGCTCAAAAATGATGTTTTGGTTGGTCTCTGAAAAAATGATTTGTCAAAGTCGAGTTTTAAAAAGCAACTTGCATACGAGTTTGACTAGTGACAATGAAATTTTGGTTTGCCTAAAAGTTTCCGAAATCGATCTTGGATTGCATTTTTCATTATTTTGGGGGCTTAAAAATGATGGTTTGGTTGGTCTCTGAAAAAATGATTTGTCAAAGTCGAGTTTTAAAAAGCAACTTGCATACGAGTTTGACTAGTGACAATGAAATTTTGGTTTGCCAAAAAGTTTCCGAAATCGATCTTGGATTGCATTTTTCATTATTTTGGGGGCTCAAAAATGATGGTTTGGTTGGTCTCTGAAAAAATGATTTGTCAAAGTCGAGTTTGAAAAGGCAACTTGCATACAAGTTTGACTAGTTACATTGAAATGTTGGTTTGCCAAAAAGTTTCCGAAATCGATTTTGGATTTCACTTTTCATTATTTTGGGGGCTTAAAAATGATGGTTTGGTTGGTCTCTGAAAACATGATTTGTCACAGTCGAGTTTTAAAAGGCAACTTGCATACAAGTTTGACTAGTGACAATGAAATTTTGGTTTGCCAAAAAGTTTCCGAAATCGATCTTGGATTGCATTTTTCATTATTTTGGGGGCTCAAAAATGATGGTTTGGTTGGTCTCTGAAAAAAATGATTTGTCAAAGTCGAGTTTGAAAAGGCAACTTGCATACAAGTTTGACTAGTGACAATGAAATTTTGGTTTGCCAAAAAGTTTCCGAAATCGATTTTGGATTTCACTTTTCATTATTTTGGGGGCTCAAAAATGATGTTTTGGTTGGTCTCTGAAAAAATGATTTGTCAAAGTCGAGTTTTAAAAGGCAACTTGCATTCAAGTTTGACTAGTGACAATGAAATTTTGGTTTGCCAAAAAGTTTCCGAAATCGATCTTGGATTTCACTTTTCATTATTTTGGGGGCTCAAAAATGATGTTTTGGTTGGTCTCTGAAAAAATGATTTGTCAAAGTCGAGTTTTAAAAGGCAACTTGCATACAAGCTTGACTAGTGACAATGAAATTTTGGTATGCCAAAAAGTTTCCGAAATCGATTTTGGATTTCACTTTTCATTATTTTGGGGGCTCAAAAATGATGTTTTGGTTGGTCTCTGAAAAAATGATTTGTCAAAGTCGAGTTTTAAAAAGCAACTTGCATACAAGTTTGACTAGGGACAATGAAATTTTGGTTTGCCAAAAAGTTTCCGAAATCGATCTTGGATTGCATTTTTCATTATTTTGGGGGCTCAAAAATGATGTTTTGGTTGGTCTCTGAAAAAATGATTTGTCAAAGTCGAGTTTTAAAGGGCAACTTGCATACAAGTTTGACTAGGGACAATGAAATTTTGGTTTGCCTAAAAGTTTCCGAAATCGATCTTGGATTGCATTTTTCATTATTTTGGGGGCGCAAAAATGATGGTTTGGTTGGTCTCTGAAAAAATGATTTGTCAAAGTCGAGTTTTAAAAAGCAACTTGCATACGAGTTTGACTAGTGACAATGAAATTTTGGTTTGCCAAAAAGTTTCCGAAATCGATTTTGGATTTCACTTTTCATTATTTTGGGGGCTCAAAAATGATGTTTTGGTTGGTCTCTGAAAAAATGATTTGTCAAAGTCGAGTTTTAAAGGGCAACTTGCATACAAGTTTGACTAGGGACAATGAAATTTTGGTTTGCCAAAAAGTTTCCGAAATCGATCTTGGATTGCATTTTTCATTATTTTGGGGGCTCAAAAATGATGGTTTGGTTGGTCTCTGAAAAAATGATTTGTCAAAGTCGAGTTTTAAAAAGCAACTTGCATACGAGTTTGACTAGTGACAATGAAATTTTGGTTTGCCAAAAAGTTTCCGAAATCGATCTTGGATTGCATTTTTCATTATTTTGGGGGCTCAAAAATGATGGTTTGGTTGGTCTCTGAAAAAATGATTTGTCAAAGTCGAGTTTGAAAAGGCAACTTGCATACAAGTTTGACTAGTTACATTGAAATGTTGGTTTGCCAAAAAGTTTCCGAAATCGATTTTGGATTTCACTTTTCATTATTTTGGGGGCTTAAAAATGATGTTTTGGTTGGTCTCTGAAAAAATGATTTGTCAAAGTCGAGTTTGAAAAGGCAACTTGCATACAAGTTTGACTAGTGACAATGAAATTTTGGTTTGCCAAAAAGTTTCCGAAATCGATTTTGGATTTCACTTTTCATTATTTTGGGGGCTCAAAAATGATGTTTTGGTTGGTCTCTGAAAAAATGATTTGTCAAAGTCGAGTTTTAAAAAGCAACTTGCATACGAGTTTGACTAGTGACAATGAAATTTTGGTTTGCCAAAAAGTTTCCGAAATCGATTTTGGATTTCACTTTTCATTATTTTGGGGGCTCAAAAATGATGGTTTGGTTGGTCTCTGAAAAAATGATTTGTCAAAGTCGAGTTTTAAAAAGCAACTTGCATACGAGTTTGACTAGTGACAATGAAATTTTGGTTTGCCAAAAAGTTTCCGAAATCGATCTTGGATTGCATTTTTCATTATTTTGGGGGCTCAAAAATGATGGTTTGGTTGGTCTCTGAAAAAATGATTTGTCAAAGTCGAGTTTGAAAAGGCAACTTGCATACAAGTTTGACTAGTTACATTGAAATAATGGTTTGCCAAAAAATTTCCGAAATCGATTTTGGATTTCACTTTTCATTATTTTGGGGGCTCAAAAATGATGTTTTGGTTGGTCTCTGAAAAAATGATTTGTCAAAGTCGAGTTTAAAAGGGCAACTTGCATACAAGTTTGACTAGTGACAATGAAATTTTGGTTTGCCAAAAAGTTTCCGAAACCGATCTTGGATTGCATTTTTCATTATTTTGGGGGCTCCAAAATGATGGTTTGGTTGGTCTCTGAAAAAATGATTTGTCACAGTCGAGTTTTAAAAGGCAACTTGCATACAAGTTTGACTAGTGACAATGAAATTTTGGTTTGCCAAAAAGTTTCCGAAATCGATCTTGGATTGCATTTTTCATTATTTTGGGGGCTCAAAAATGATGGTTTGGTTGGTCTCTGAAAAAATGATTTGTCACAGTCGAGTTTAAAAAGGCAACTTGCATACAAGTTTGACTAGTGACAATGAAATTTTGGTTTGCCAAAAAGTTTCCGAAATCGATCTTGGATTTCACTTTTCATTATTTTGGGGGCTTAAAAATGATGTTTTGGTTGGTCTCTGAAAAAATGATTTGTCAAAGTCGAGTTTGAAAAGCAACTTGCATACGAGTTTGACTAGTGACAATGAAATTTTGGTTTGCCAAAAAGTTTCCGAAATCGATCTTGGATTGCATTTTTCATTATTTTGGGGGCTCGAAAATGATGGTTTGGTTGGTCTCTGAAAAAATGATTTGTCAAAGTCGAGTTTGAAAAGGCAACTTGCATACAAGTTTGACTAGTGACAATGAAATTTTGGTTTGCCAAAAAGTTTCCGAAATCGATTTTGGATTTCACTTTTCATTATTTTGGGGGCTCAAAAATGATGTTTTGGTTGGTCTCTGAAAAAATGATTTGTCAAAGTCGAGTTTTAAAGGGCAACTTGCATACAAGTTTGACTAGTGAAAATGAAATTTTGGTTTGCCAAAAAGTTTCCGAAATCGATCTTGGATTGCATTTTTCATTATTTTGGGGGCTCAAAAATGATGTTTTGGTTGGTCTCTGAAAAAATGATTTGTCAAAGTCGAGTTTTAAAGGGCAACTTGCATACAAGTTTGACTAGTGACAATGAAATTTTGGTTTGCCAAAAAGTTTCCGAAATCGATCTTGGATTGCATTTTTCATTATTTTGGGGGCTCAAAAATGATGGTTTGGTTGGTCTCTGAAAAAATGATTTGTCAAAGTCGAGTTTGAAAAGGCAACTTGCATACAAGTTTGACTAGTGACAATGAAATTTTGGTTTGCCAAAAAGTTTCCGAAATCGATTTTGGATTTCACTTTTCATTATTTTGGGGGCTCAAAAATGATGTTTTGGTTGGTCTCTGAAAAAATGATTTGTCAAAGTCGAGTTTGAAAAGCAACTTGCATACGAGTTTGACTAGTGACAATGAAATTTTGGTTTGCCAAAAAGTTTCCGAAATCGATCTTGGATTGCATTTTTCATTATTTTGGGGGCTCGAAAATGATGGTTTGGTTGGTCTCTGAAAAAATGATTTGTCAAAGTCGAGTTTGAAAAGGCAACTTGCATACAAGTTTGACTAGTGACAATGAAATTTTGGTTTGCCAAAAAGTTTCCGAAATCGATTTTGGATTTCACTTTTCATTATTTTGGGGGCTCAAAAATGATGTTTTGGTTGGTCTCTGAAAAAATGATTTGTCAAAGTCGAGTTTTAAAGGGCAACTTGCATACAAGTTTGACTAGTGAAAATGAAATTTTGGTTTGCCAAAAAGTTTCCGAAATCGATCTTGGATTGCATTTTTCATTATTTTGGGGGCTCAAAAATGATGTTTTGGTTGGTCTCTGAAAAAATGATTTGTCAAAGTCGAGTTTTAAAGGGCAACTTGCATACAAGTTTGACTAGTGACAATGAAATTTTGATTTGCCAAAAAGTTTCCGAAATCGATCTTGGATTGCATTTTTCATTATTTTGGGGGCTCAAAAATGATGGTTTGGTTGGTCTCTGAAAAAATGATTTGTCAAAGTCGAGTTTTAAAAAGCAACTTGCATACGAGTTTGACTAGTGACAATGAAATTTTAGTTTGCCAAAAAGTTTCCGAAATCGATCTTGGATTGCATTTTTCATTATTTTGGGGGCTCGAAAATGATGGTTTGGTTGGTCTCTGAAAAAATGATTTGTCAAAGTCGAGTTTGAAAAGGCAACTTGCATACAAGTTTGACTAGTGACAATGAAATTTTGGTTTGCCAAAAAGTTTCCGAAATCGATCTTGGATTGCATTTTTCATTATTTTGGGGGCTCAAAAATGATGGTTTGGTTGGTCTCTGAAAAAATGATTTGTCAAAGTCGAGTTTTAAAAAGCAACTTGCATACGAGTTTGACTAGTGACAATGAAATTTTGGTTTGCCAAAAAGTTTCCGAAATCGATCTTGGATTGCATTTTTCATTATTTTGGGGGCTCGAAAATGATGGTTTGGTTGGTCTCTGAAAAAATGATTTGTCAAAGTCGAGTTTGAAAAGGCAACTTGCATACAAGTTTGACTAGTGACAATGAAATTTTGGTTTGCCAAAAAGTTTCCGAAATCGATTTTGGATTTCACTTTTCATTATTTTGGGGGCTCAAAAATGATGTTTTGGTTGGTCTCTGAAAAAATGATTTGTCAAAGTCGAGTTTTAAAAGGCAACTTGCATACAAGCTTGACTAGTGACAATGAAATTTTGGTTTGCCAAAAAGTTTCCGAAATCGATTTTGGATTTCACTTTTCATTATTTTGGGGGCTCAAAAATGATGTTTTGGTTGGTCTCTGAAAAAATGATTTGTCAAAGTCGAGTTTGAAAAGGCAACTTGCATACAAGTTTGACTAGTGACAATGAAATTTTGGTTTGCCAAAAAGTTTCCGAAATCGATTTTGGATTTCACTTTTCATTATTTTGGGGGCTCAAAAATGATGTTTTGGTTGGTCTCTGAAAAAATGATTTGTCAAAGTCGAGTTTTAAAGGGCAACTTGCATACAAGTTTGACTAGTGACAATGAAATTTTGGTTTGCCAAAAAGTTTCCGAAATCGATCTTGGATTGCATTTTTCATTATTTTGGGGGCTCAAAAATGATGGTTTGGTTGGTCTCTGAAAAAATGATTTGTCAAAGTCGAGTTTTAAAAAGCAACTTGCATACGAGTTTGACTAGTGACAATGAAATTTTGGTTTGCCAAAAAATTTCCGAAATCGATCTTGGATTGCATTTTTCATTATTTTGGGGGCTCAAAAATGATGGTTTGGTTGGTCTCTGAAAAAATGATTTGTCAA
Organism: Anopheles marshallii; assembly: GCF_943734725.1. NCBI lineage: Eukaryota > Metazoa > Arthropoda > Insecta > Diptera > Culicidae > Anopheles > Anopheles marshallii. Next base: position 48,968 of record NW_026525931.1, on the reverse strand, counting down.
AGTCGAGTTTGAAAAGGCAACTTGCATACAAGTTTGACTAGTGACAATGAAATTTTGGTTTGCCAAAAAGTTTCCGAAATCGATTTTGGATTTCACTTTTCATTATTTTGGGGGCTCAAAAATGATGTTTTGGTTGGTCTCTGAAAAAATGATTTGTCAAAGTCGAGTTTGAAAAGCAACTTGCATACGAGTTTGACTAGTGACAATGAAATTTTGGTTTGCCAAAAAGTTTCCGAAATCGATCTTGGATTGCATTTTTCATTATTTTGGGGGCTCGAAAATGATGGTTTGGTTGGTCTCTGAAAAAATGATTTGTCAAAGTCGAGTTTGAAAAGGCAACTTGCATACAAGTTTGACTAGTGACAATGAAATTTTGGTTTGCCAAAAAGTTTCCGAAATCGATTTTGGATTTCACTTTTCATTATTTTGGGGGCTCAAAAAAGATGTTTTGGTTGGTCTCTGAAAAAATGATTTGTCAAAGTCGAGTTTTAAAAAGCAACTTGCATACGAGTTTGACTAGTGACAATGAAATTTTGGTTTGCCAAAAAATTTCCGAAATCGATCTTGGATTGCATTTTTCATTATTTTGGGGGCTCAAAAATGATGGTTTGGTTGGTCTCTGAAAAAATGATTTGTCAAAGTCGAGTTTGAAAAGGCAACTTGCATACAAGTTTGACTAGTGACAATGAAATTTTGGTTTGCCAAAAAGTTTCCGAAATCGATTTTGGATTTCACTTTTCATTATTTTGGGGGCTCAAAAATGATGTTTTGGTTGGTCTCTGAAAAAATGATTTGTCAAAGTCGAGTTTTAAAAAGCAACTTGCATACGAGTTTGACTAGTGACAATGAAATTTTGGTTTGCCAAAAAGTTTCCGAAATCGATCTTGGATTGCATTTTTCATTATTTTGGGGGCGCAAAAATGATGGTTTGGTTGGTCTCTGAAAAAATGATTTGTCAAAGTCGAGTTTTAAAAAGCAACTTGCATACGAGTTTGACTAGTGACAATGAAATTTTGGTTTGCCAAAAAGTTTCCGAAATCGATTTTGGATTTCACTTTTCATTATTTTGGGGGCTCAAAAATGATGTTTTGGTTGGTCTCTGAAAAAATGATTTGTCAAAGTCGAGTTTTAAAGGGCAACTTGCATACAAGTTTGACTAGGGACAATGAAATTTTGGTTTGCCAAAAAGTTTCCGAAATCGATCTTGGATTGCATTTTTCATTATTTTGGGGGCTCAAAAATGATGGTTTGGTTGGTCTCTGAAAAAATGATTTGTCAAAGTCGAGTTTTAAAAAGCAACTTGCATACGAGTTTGACTAGTGACAATGAAATTTTGGTTTGCCAAAAAGTTTCCGAAATCGATCTTGGATTGCATTTTTCATTATTTTGGGGGCTCAAAAATGATGGTTTGGTTGGTCTCTGAAAAAATGATTTGTCAAAGTCGAGTTTGAAAAGGCAACTTGCATACAAGTTTGACTAGTTACATTGAAATGTTGGTTTGCCAAAAAGTTTCCGAAATCGATTTTGGATTTCACTTTTCATTATTTTGGGGGCTTAAAAATGATGTTTTGGTTGGTCTCTGAAAAAATGATTTGTCAAAGTCGAGTTTGAAAAGGCAACTTGCATACAAGTTTGACTAGTGACAATGAAATTTTGGTTTGCCAAAAAGTTTCCGAAATCGATTTTGGATTTCACTTTTCATTATTTTGGGGGCTCAAAAATGATGTTTTGGTTGGTCTCTGAAAAAATGATTTGTCAAAGTCGAGTTTTAAAAAGCAACTTGCATACGAGTTTGACTAGTGACAATGAAATTTTGGTTTGCCAAAAAGTTTCCGAAATCGATTTTGGATTTCACTTTTCATTATTTTGGGGGCTCAAAAATGATGGTTTGGTTGGTCTCTGAAAAAATGATTTGTCAAAGTCGAGTTTTAAAAAGCAACTTGCATACGAGTTTGACTAGTGACAATGAAATTTTGGTTTGCCAAAAAGTTTCCGAAATCGATCTTGGATTGCATTTTTCATTATTTTGGGGGCTCAAAAATGATGGTTTGGTTGGTCTCTGAAAAAATGATTTGTCAAAGTCGAGTTTAAAAAGGCAACTTGCATACAAGTTTGACTAGTGACAATGAAATTTTGGATTGCCAAAAAATTTCCGAAATCGATTTTGGATTTCACTTTTCATTATTTTGGGGGCTCAAAAATGATGTTTTGGTTGGTCTCTGAAAAAATGATTTGTCAAAGTCGAGTTTTAAAGGGCAACTTGCATACAAGTTTGACTAGTGACAATGAAATTTTGGTTTGCCAAAAAGTTTCCGAAACCGATCTTGGATTGCATTTTTCATTATTTTGGGGGCTCCAAAATGATGGTTTGGTTGGTCTCTGAAAAAATGATTTGTCACAGTCGAGTTTTAAAAGGCAACTTGCATACAAGTTTGACTAGTGACAATGAAATTTTGGTTTGCCAAAAAGTTTCCGAAATCGATCTTGGATTGCATTTTTCATTATTTTGGGGGCTCAAAAATGATGGTTTGGTTGGTCTCTGAAAAAATGATTTGTCACAGTCGAGTTTAAAAAGGCAACTTGCATACAAGTTTGACTAGTGACAATGAAATTTTGGTTTGCCAAAAAGTTTCCGAAATCGATCTTGGATTGCATTTTTCATTATTTTGGGGGCTCGAAAATGATGGTTTGGTTGGTCTCTGAAAAAATGATTTGTCAAAGTCGAGTTTGAAAAGGCAACTTGCATACAAGTTTGACTAGTGACAATGAAATTTTGGTTTGCCAAAAAGTTTCCGAAATCGATTTTGGATTTCACTTTTCATTATTTTGGGGGCTCAAAAATGATGTTTTGGTTGGTCTCTGAAAAAATGATTTGTCAAAGTCGAGTTTTAAAGGGCAACTTGCATACAAGTTTGACTAGTGAAAATGAAATTTTGGTTTGCCAAAAAGTTTCCGAAATCGATCTTGGATTGCATTTTTCATTATTTTGGGGGCTCAAAAATGATGTTTTGGTTGGTCTCTGAAAAAATGATTTGTCAAAGTCGAGTTTTAAAGGGCAACTTGCATACAAGTTTGACTAGTGACAATGAAATTTTGGTTTGCCAAAAAGTTTCCGAAATCGATCTTGGATTGCATTTTTCATTATTTTGGGGGCTCAAAAATGATGGTTTGGTTGGTCTCTGAAAAAATGATTTGTCAAAGTCGAGTTTGAAAAGGCAACTTGCATACAAGTTTGACTAGTGACAATGAAATTTTGGTTTGCCAAAAAGTTTCCGAAATCGATTTTGGATTTCACTTTTCATTATTTTGGGGGCTCAAAAATGATGTTTTGGTTGGTCTCTGAAAAAATGATTTGTCAAAGTCGAGTTTGAAAAGCAACTTGCATACGAGTTTGACTAGTGACAATGAAATTTTGGTTTGCCAAAAAGTTTCCGAAATCGATCTTGGATTGCATTTTTCATTATTTTGGGGGCTCGAAAATGATGGTTTGGTTGGTCTCTGAAAAAATGATTTGTCAAAGTCGAGTTTGAAAAGGCAACTTGCATACAAGTTTGACTAGTGACAATGAAATTTTGGTTTGCCAAAAAGTTTCCGAAATCGATTTTGGATTTCACTTTTCATTATTTTGGGGGCTCAAAAATGATGTTTTGGTTGGTCTCTGAAAAAATGATTTGTCAAAGTCGAGTTTTAAAGGGCAACTTGCATACAAGTTTGACTAGTGAAAATGAAATTTTGGTTTGCCAAAAAGTTTCCGAAATCGATCTTGGATTGCATTTTTCATTATTTTGGGGGCTCAAAAATGATGTTTTGGTTGGTCTCTGAAAAAATGATTTGTCAAAGTCGAGTTTTAAAGGGCAACTTGCATACAAGTTTGACTAGTGACAATGAAATTTTGATTTGCCAAAAAGTTTCCGAAATCGATCTTGGATTGCATTTTTCATTATTTTGGGGGCTCAAAAATGATGGTTTGGTTGGTCTCTGAAAAAATGATTTGTCAAAGTCGAGTTTTAAAAAGCAACTTGCATACGAGTTTGACTAGTGACAATGAAATTTTGGTTTGCCAAAAAGTTTCCGAAATCGATCTTGGATTGCATTTTTCATTATTTTGGGGGCTCGAAAATGATGGTTTGGTTGGTCTCTGAAAAAATGATTTGTCAAAGTCGAGTTTGAAAAGGCAACTTGCATACAAGTTTGACTAGTGACAATGAAATTTTGGTTTGCCAAAAAGTTTCCGAAATCGATCTTGGATTGCATTTTTCATTATTTTGGGGGCTCAAAAATGATGGTTTGGTTGGTCTCTGAAAAAATGATTTGTCAAAGTCGAGTTTTAAAAAGCAACTTGCATACGAGTTTGACTAGTGACAATGAAATTTTGGTTTGCCAAAAAGTTTCCGAAATCGATCTTGGATTGCATTTTTCATTATTTTGGGGGCTCGAAAATGATGGTTTGGTTGGTCTCTGAAAAAATGATTTGTCAAAGTCGAGTTTGAAAAGGCAACTTGCATACAAGTTTGACTAGTGACAATGAAATTTTGGTTTGCCAAAAAGTTTCCGAAATCGATTTTGGATTTCACTTTTCATTATTTTGGGGGCTCAAAAATGATGTTTTGGTTGGTCTCTGAAAAAATGATTTGTCAAAGTCGAGTTTGAAAAGGCAACTTGCATACAAGTTTGACTAGTGACAATGAAATTTTGGTTTGCCAAAAAGTTTCCGAAATCGATTTTGGATTTCACTTTTCATTATTTTGGGGGCTCAAAAATGATGTTTTGGTTGGTCTCTGAAAAAATGATTTGTCAAAGTCGAGTTTTAAAGGGCAACTTGCATACAAGTTTGACTAGTGACAATGAAATTTTGGTTTGCCAAAAAGTTTCCGAAATCGATCTTGGATTGCATTTTTCATTATTTTGGGGGCTCAAAAATGATGGTTTGGTTGGTCTCTGAAAAAATGATTTGTCAAAGTCGAGTTTTAAAAAGCAACTTGCATACGAGTTTGACTAGTGACAATGAAATTTTGGTTTGCCAAAAAATTTCCGAAATCGATCTTGGATTGCATTTTTCATTATTTTGGGGGCTCAAAAATGATGGTTTGGTTGGTCTCTGAAAAAATGATTTGTCAAAGTCGAGTTTGAAAAGGCAACTTGCATACAAGTTTGACTAGTGACAATGAAATTTTGGTTTGCCAAAAAGTTTCCGAAATCGATCTTGGATTGCATTTTTCATTATTTTGGGGGCTCAAAAATGATGGTTTGGTTGGTCTCTGAAAAAATGATTTGTCAAAGTCGAGTTTTAAAAAGCAACTTGCATACGAGTTTGACTAGTGACAATGAAATTTTGGTTTGCCAAAAAATTTCCGAAATCGATCTTGGATTGCATTTTTCATTATTTTGGGGGCTCAAAAATGATGGTTTGGTTGGTCTCTGAAAAAATGATTTGTCAAAGTCGAGTTTGAAAAGGCAACTTGCATACAAGTTTGACTAGTGACAATGAAATTTTGGTTTGCCAAAAAGTTTCCGAAATCGATTTTGGATTTCACTTTTCATTATTTTGGGGGCTCAAAAATGATGTTTTGGTTGGTCTCTGAAAAAATGATTTGTCAAAGTCGAGTTTGAAAAGCAACTTGCATACGAGTTTGACTAGTGACAATGAAATTTTGGTTTGCCAAAAAGTTTCCGAAATCGCTTTTGGATCGAACTTTTCATTATTTTGGGGGCTCGAAAATGATGGTTTGGTTGGTCTCTGAAAAAATGATTTGTCAAAGTCGAGTTTGAAAAGGCAACTTGCATACAAGTTTGACTAGTGACAATGAAATTTTGGTTTGCCAAAAAGTTTCCGAAATCGATTTTGGATTTCACTTTTCATTATTTTGGGGGCTCAAAAATGATGTTTTGGTTGGTCTCTGAAAAAATGATTTGTCAAAGTCGAGTTTTAAAGGGCAACTTGCATACAAGTTTGACTAGTGAAAATGAAATTTTGGTTTGCCAAAAAGTTTCCGAAATCGATCTTGGATTGCATTTTTCATTATTTTGGGGGCTCAAAAATGATGTTTTGGTTGGTCTCTGAAAAAATGATTTGTCAAAGTCGAGTTTTAAAGGGCAACTTGCATACAAGTTTGACTAGTGACAATGAAATTTTGGTTTGCCAAAAAGTTTCCGAAATCGATCTTGGATTGCATTTTTCATTATTTTGGGGGCTCAAAAATGATGGTTTGGTTGGTCTCTGAAAAAATGATTTGTCAAAGTCGAGTTTTAAAAAGCAACTTGCATACGAGTTTGACTAGTGACAATGAAATTTTGGTTTGCCAAAAAGTTTCCGAAATCGATCTTGGATTGCATTTTTCATTATTTTGGGGGCTCGAAAATGATGGTTTGGTTGGTCTCTGAAAAAATGATTTGTCAAAGTCGAGTTTGAAAAGGCAACTTGCATACAAGTTTGACTAGTGACAATGAAATTTTGGTTTGCCAAAAAGTTTCCGAAATCGATCTTGGATTGCATTTTTCATTATTTTGGGGGCTCAAAAATGATGGTTTGGTTGGTCTCTGAAAAAATGATTTGTCAAAGTCGAGTTTTAAAAAGCAACTTGCATACGAGTTTGACTAGTGACAATGAAATTTTGGTTTGCCAAAAAGTTTCCGAAATCGATCTTGGATTGCATTTTTCATTATTTTGGGGGCTCGAAAATGATGGTTTGGTTGGTCTCTGAAAAAATGATTTGTCAAAGTCGAGTTTGAAAAGGCAACTTGCATACAAGTTTGACTAGTGACAATGAAATTTTGGTTTGCCAAAAAGTTTCCGAAATCGATTTTGGATTTCACTTTTCATTATTTTGGGGGCTCAAAAATGATGTTTTGGTTGGTCTCTGAAAAAATGATTTGTCAAAGTCGAGTTTGAAAAGGCAACTTGCATACAAGTTTGACTAGTGACAATGAAATTTTGGTTTGCCAAAAAGTTTCCGAAATCGATTTTGGATTTCACTTTTCATTATTTTGGGGGCTCAAAAATGATGTTTTGGTTGGTCTCTGAAAAAATGATTTGTCAAAGTCGAGTTTTAAAGGGCAACTTGCATACAAGTTTGACTAGTGACAATGAAATTTTGGTTTGCCAAAAAGTTTCCGAAATCGATCTTGGATTGCATTTTTCATTATTTTGGGGGCTCAAAAATGATGGTTTGGTTGGTCTCTGAAAAAATGATTTGTCAAAGTCGAGTTTTAAAAAGCAACTTGCATACGAGTTTGACTAGTGACAATGAAATTTTGGTTTGCCAAAAAATTTCCGAAATCGATCTTGGATTGCATTTTTCATTATTTTGGGGGCTCAAAAATGATGGTTTGGTTGGTCTCTGAAAAAATGATTTGTCAAAGTCGAGTTTGAAAAGGCAACTTGCATACAAGTTTGACTAGTGACAATGAAATTTTGGTTTGCCAAAAAGTTTCCGAAATCGATTTTGGATTTCACTTTTCATTATTTTGGGGGCTCAAAAATGATGTTTTGGTTGGTCTCTGAAAAAATGATTTGTCAAAGTCGAGTTTTAAAGGGCAACTTGCATACAAGTTTGACTAGTGACAATGAAATTTTGGTTTGCCAAAAAGTTTCCGAAATCGATCTTGGATTGCATTTTTCATTATTTTGGGGGCTCAAAAATGATGGTTTGGTTGGTCTCTGAAAAAATGATTTGTCAAAGTCGAGTTTTAAAAAGCAACTTGCATACGAGTTTGACTAGTGACAATGAAATTTTGGTTTGCCAAAAAGTTTCCGAAATCGATCTTGGATTGCATTTTTCATTATTTTGGGGGCTCAAAAATGATGGTTTGGTTGGTCTCTGAAAAAATGATTTGTCAAAGTCGAGTTTTAATAGGCAACTTGCATACAAGTTTGACTAGTGACAATGACATTTTGGTTTGCCAAAAAGTTTCCGAAATCGATTTTGGATTTCACTTTTCATTATTTTGGGGGCTTAAAAATGATGTTTTGGTTGGTCTCTAAAAAAATGATTTGTCAAAGTCGAGTTTGAAAAGGCAACTTGCATACAAGTTTGACTAGTGACAATGAAATTTTGGTTTGCCAAAAAGTTTCCGAAATCGATTTTGGATTTCACTTTTCATTATTTTGGGGGCTCAAAAATGATGTTTTGGTTGGTCTCTGAAAAAATGATTTGTCAAAGTCGAGTTTTAAAGGGCAACTAGCATACAAGTTTGACTAGTTACATTGAAATGTTGGTTTGCCAAAAAGTTTCCGAAATCGATTTTGGATTTCACTTTTCATTATTTTGGGGGCTCAAAAATGATGTTTTGGTTGGTCTCTGAAAAAATGATTTGTCAAAGTCGAGTTTTAAAAGGCAACTTGCATACAAGTTTGACTAGTGACAATGAAATTTTGGTTTGCCAAAAAGTTTCCGAAATCGATTTTGGATTTCACTTTTCATTATTTTGGGGGCTTAAAAATGATGTTTTGGTTGGTCTCTGAAAAAATGATTTGTCAAAGTCGAGTTTTAAAAAGCAACTTGCATACGAGTTTGACTAGTGACAATGAAATTTTGGTTTGCCAAAAAGTTTCCGAAATCGATCTTGGATTGCATTTTTCATTATTTTGGGGGCTCAAAAATGATGGTTTGGTTGGTCTCTGAAAAAATGATTTGTCAAAGTCGAGTTTTAAAAGGCAACTTGCATACAAGTTTGACTAGTGACAATGACATTTTGGTTTGCCAAAAAGTTTCCGAAATCGATTTTGGATCGAACTTTTCATTATTTTGGGGGCTTAAAAATGATGTTTTGGTGGGTCTCTGAAAAAATGATTTGTCAAAGTCGAGTTTTAATAGGCAACTTGCATACAAGTTTGACTAGTGACAATGACATTTTGGTTTGCCTAAAAGTTTCCGAAATCGATTTTGGATTTCACTTTTCATTATTTTGGGGGCTTAAAAATGATGTTTTGGTTGGTCTCTAAAAAAATGATTTGTCAAAGTCGAGTTTGAAAAGGCAACTTGCATACAAGTTTGACTAGTGACAATGAAATTTTGGTTTGCCAAAAAGTTTCCGAAATCGATCTTGGATTGCATTTTTCATTATTTTGGGGGCTCAAAAATGATGGTTTGGTTGGTCTCTGAAAAAATGATTTGTCAAAGTCGAGTTTTGAAAGGCAACTTGCATACAAGTTTGACTAGTTACATTGAAATGTTGGTTTGCCAAAAAGTTTCCGAAATCGATTTTGGATTTCACTTTTCATTATTTTGGGGGCTTAAAAATGATGTTTTGGTTGGTCTCTAAAAAAATGATTTGTCAAAGTCGAGTTTGAAAAGGCAACTTGCATACAAGTTTGACTAGTGACAATGAAATTTTGGTTTGCCAAAAAGTTTCCGAAATCGATCTTGGATTGCATTTTTCATTATTTTGGGGGCTCAAAAATGATGGTTTGGTTGGTCTCTGAAAAAATGATTTGTCAAAGTCGAGTTTTGAAAGGCAACTTGCATACAAGTTTGACTAGTTACATTGAAATGTTGGTTTGCCAAAAAGTTTCCGAAATCGATTTTGGATTTCACTTTTCATTATTTTGGGGGCTCAAAAATGATGTTTTGGTTGGTCTCTGAAAAAATGATTTGTCAAAGTCGAGTTTTAAAAGGCAACTTGCATACAAGTTTGACTAGTGACAATGAAATTTTGGTTTGCCAAAAAGTTTCCGAAATCGATCTTGGATTGCATTTTTCATTATTTTGGGGGCTCAAAAATGATGGTTTGGTTGGTCTCTGAAAAAATGATTTGTCAAAGTCGAGTTTTAAAAGGCAACTTGCATACAAGTTTGACTAGTGACAATGAAATTTTGGTTTGTCAAAAAGTTTCCGAAATCGATTTTGGATTTTACTTTTCATTATTTTGGGGGCTCAAAATTGATGTTTTGGTGGGTCTCTGAAAAAATGATTTGTCAAAGTCGAGTTTTAAAAGGCAACTTGCATACAAGTTTGACTAGTGACAATGAAATTTTGGTTTGCCAAAAAGTTTCCGAAATCGATTTTGGATTTCACTTTTCATTATTTTGGTGGCTTAAAAATGATGGTTTGGTTGGTCTCTGAAAAAATGATTTGTCAAAGTCGAGTTTTAAAAGGCAACTTGCATACAAGTTTGACTAGTGACAATGAAATTTTGGTTTGCCAAAAAGTTTCCGAAATCGATTTTGGATTTCACTTTTCATTATTTTGCGGGCTTAAAAATGATGTTTTGGTTGGTCTCTGAAAAAATGATTTGTCAAAGTCGAATTTTAAAAGGCAACTTGCATACAAGTTTGACTAGTGACAATGAAATTTTGGTTTGCCAAAAAGTTTCCGAAATCGATTTTGGATTTCACTTTTCATTATTTTGGGGGCTTAAAAATGATGTTTTGGTTGGTCTCTAAAAAAATGATTTGTCAAAGTCGAGTTTTAAAAGGCAACTTGCATACAAGTTTGACTAGTGACAATGAAATTTTGGTTTGCCAAAAAGTTTCCGAAATCGATTTTGGATTTCACTTTTCATTATTTTGGGGGCTCAAAAATGATGTTTTGGTTGGTCTCTAAAAAAATGATTTGTCAAAGTCGAGTTTTAAAAGGCAACTTGCATACAAGTTTGACTAGTGACAATGAAATTTTGGTTTGCCAAAAAGTTTCCGAAATCGATTTTGGATTTCACTTTTCATTATTTTGGGGGCTCAAAAATGATGTTTTGGTTGGTCTCTGAAAACATGATTTGTCACAGTCGAGTTTTAAAAGGCAACTTGCATACAAGTTTGACTAGTGACAATGAAATCTTGGTTTGCCAAAAAGTTTCCGAAATCGATTTTGGATTTCACTTTTCATTATTTTGGGGGCTTAAAAATGATGTTTTGGTTGGTCTCTAAAAATATGATTTGTCGAAGTCGAGTTTTGAAAGGCAACTTGCATACAAGTTTGACTAGTGACAATGAAATTTTGGTTTGCCAAAAAGTTTCCGAAATCGATTTTGGATTTCACTTTTCATTATTTTGGGGGCTTAAAAATGATGTATTGGTTGGTCTCTAAAAAAATGATTTGTCAAAGTCGAGTTTTAAAAGGCAACTTGCATACAAGTTTGACTAGTGACAATGAAATTTTGGTTTGCCAAAAAGTTTCCGAAATCGATTTTGGATTTCACTTTTCATTATTTTGGGGGCTTAAAAATGATGTTTTGGTTGGTCTCTGAAAAAATGATTTGTCAAAGTCGAATTTTAAAAGGCAACTTGCATACAAGTTTGACTAGTGACAATGAAATTTTGGTTTGCCAAAAAGTTTCCGAAATCGATCTTGGATTGCATTTTTCATTATTTTGGGGGCTCAAAAATGATGTTTTGGTTGGTCTCTGAAAAAATGATTTGTCAAAGTCGAGTTTTAAAAAGCAACTTGCATACGAGTTTGACTAGTTACAATGAAATTTTGGTTTGCCAAAAAGTTTCCGAAATCGATTTTGGATTTCACTTTTCATTATTTTGGGGGCTCAAAAATGATGTTTTGGTTGGTCTCTGTAAAAATGATTTGTCAAAGTCGAGTTTTAAAGGGCAACTTGCATACAAGTTTGACTAGTGACAATGAAATTTTGGTTTGCCAAAAAGTTTCCGAAATCGATCTTGGATTGCATTTTTCATTATTTTGGGGGCTCAAAAATGATGGTTTGGTTGGTCTCTGAAAAAATGATTTGTCAAAGTCGAGTTTTAAAAAGCAACTTGCATACGAGTTTGACTAGTGACAATGAAATTTTGGTTTGCCAAAAAGTTTCCGAAATCGATTTTGGATTTCACTTTTCATTATTTTGGGGGCTCAAAAATGATGTTTTGGTTGGTCTCTGAAAAAATTATTTGTCACAGTCGAGTTTTAAAGGGCAACTTGCATACAAGTTTGACTAGTGACAATGAAATTTTGGTTTGCCAAAAAGTTTCCGAAATCGATCTTGGATTGCATTTTTCATTATTTTGGGGGCTCAAAAATGATGTTTTGGTTAGTCTCTGAAAAAATGATTTGTCAAAGTCGAGTTTTAAAAGGCAACTTGCATTCAAGTTTGACTAGTGACAATGAAATTTTGGTTTGCCAAAAAGTTTCCGAAATTGATCTTGGATTTCACTTTTCATTATTTTGGGGGCTCAAAAATGATGGTTTGGTTGGTCTCTGAAAAAATGATTTGTCACAGTCGAGTTTTAAAAGGCAACTTGCATACAAGTTTGACTAGTGACAATGAAATTTTGGTTTGCCAAAAAGTTTCCGAAATCGATCTTGGATTGCATTTTTCATTATTTTGGGGGCTCAAAAATGATGGTTTGGTTGGTCTCTGAAAAAATGATTTGTCGCAGTCGAGTTTTAAAAGGCAACTTGCATACAAGTTTGACTAGTGACAATGAAATTTTGGTTTGCCAAAAAGTTTCCGAAATCGATTTTGGATTTCACTTTTCATTATTTTGGGGGCTCAAAAATGATGTTTTGGTTGGTCTCTGAAAACATGATTTGTCAAAGTCGAGTTTTAAAGGGCAACTTGCATACAAGTTTGACTAGTGACAATGAAATTTTGGTTTGCCAAAAAGTTTCCGAAATCGATCTTGGATTGCATTTTTCATTATTTTGGGGGCTCAAAAATGATGTTTTGGTTGGTCTCTGAAAAAATGATTTGTCAAAGTCGAGTTTTAAAAAGCAACTTGCATACGAGTTTGACTAGTGACAATGAAATTTTGGTTTGCCAAAAAGTTTCCGAAATCGATTTTGGATTTCACTTTTCATTATTTTGGGGGCTCAAAAATGATGTTTTGGTTGGTCTCTGAAAAAATGATTTGTCACAGTCGAGTTTTAAAAGGCAACTTGCATACAAGTTTGACTAGTGAAAATGAAATTTTGTTTTGCCAAAAAGTTTCCGAAATCGATTTTGGATTTCACTTTTCATTATTTTGGGGGCTTAAAAATGATGTTTTGGTTGGTCTCTGAAAAAATGATTTGTCAAAGTCGAGTTTTAAAAGGCAACTTGCATACAAGTTTGACTAGTAACAATGAAATTTTGGTTTGCCAAAAAGTTTCCGAAATCGATTTTGGATTTCACTTTTCATTATTTTGGGGGCTTAAAAATGATGGTTTGGTTGGTCTCTGAAAAAATGATTTGTCAAAGTCGAGTTTTAAAGGGCAACTTGCATACAAGTTTGACTAGTGACAATGAAATTTTGGTTTGCCAAAAAATTTCCGAAATCGATTTTGGATTTCACTTTTCATTATTTTGGGGGCTTAAAAATGATGTTTTGGTTGGTCTCTGAAAAAATGATTTGTCAAAGTCGAGTTTTAAAGGGCAACTTGCATACAAGTTTGACTAGTGACAATGAAATTTTGGTTTGCCAAAAAGTTTCCGAAATCGATTTTGGATTTCACTTTTCATTATTTTGGGGGCTCAAAAATGATGTTTTGGTTGGTCTCTGAAAACATGATTTGTCACAGTCGAGTTTTAAAAGGCAACTTGCATACAAGTTTGACTAGTGACAATGAAATTTTGGTTTGCCAAAAAGTTTCCGAAATCGATCTTTTATTTCACTTTTCATTATTTTGGGGGCTTAAAAATGATGTTTTGGTTGGTCTCTGAAAAAATGATTTGTCAAAGTCGAGTTTTAAAAAGCAACTTGCATACAAGTTTGACTAGTGACAATGAAATTTTGGTTTGCCAAAAAGTTTCCGAAATCGATTTTGGATTTCACTTTTCATTATTTTGGGGGCTCACAAATGATGTTTTGGTTGGTCTCTGAAAAAATGATTTGTCAAAGTCGAGTTTTAAAAGGCAACTTGCATACAAGTTTGACTAGTAACAATGAAATTTTGGTTTGCCAAAAAGTTTCCGAAATCGATTTTGGATTTCACTTTTCATTATTTTGGGGGCTTAAAAATGATGGTTTGGTTGGTCTCTGAAAAAATGATTTGTCAAAGTCGAGTTTTAAAAGGCAACTTGCATACAAGTTTGACTAGTGACAATGAAATTTTGTTTTGCCAAAAAGTTTCCGAAATCGATTTTGGATTTCACTTTTCATTATTTTGGGGGCTTAAAAATGATGTTTTGGTTGGTCTCTGAAAAAATGATTTGTCAAAGTCGAGTTTTAAAAGGCAACTTGCATACAAGTTTGACTAGTAACAATGAAATTTTGGTTTGCCAAAAAGTTTCCGAAATCGATTTTGGATTTCACTTTTCATTATTTTGGGGGCTTAAAAATGATGGTTTGGTTGGTCTCTGAAAAAATGATTTGTCAAAGTCGAGTTTTAAAAGGCAACTTGCATACAAGTTTGACTAGTGACAATGAAATTTTGGTTTGCCAAAAAGTTTCCGAAATCGATTTTGGATTTCACTTTTCATTATTTTGGGGGCTCACAAATGATGTTTTGGTTGGTCTCTGAAAAAATGATTTGTCAAAGTCGAGTTTTAAAGGGCAACTTGCATACAAGTTTGACTAGTGACAATGAAATTTTGGTTTGCCAAAAAGTTTCCGAAATCGATTTTGGATTTCACTTTTCATTATTTTGGGGGCTCAAAAATGATGTTTTGGTTGGTCTCTGAAAACATGATTTGTCAAAGTCGAGTTTTAAAAGGCAACTTGCATACAAGTTTGACTAGTGACAATGAAATTTTGGTTTGCCAAAAAGTTTCCGAAATCGATCTTGGATTGCATTTTTCATTATTTTGGGGGCTCAAAAATGATGGTTTGGTTGGTCTCTGAAAAAATGATTTGTCACAGTCGAGTTTTAAAAGGCAACTTGCATACAAGTTTGACTAGTGACAATGAAATTTTGGTTTGCCAAAAAGTTTCCGAAATCGATCTTGGATTGCATTTTTCATTATTTTGGGGGCTCAAAAATGATGGTTTGGTTGGTCTCTGAAAAAATGATTTGTCACAGTCGAGTTTTAAAAGGCAACTTGCATACAAGTTTGACTAGTGACAATGAAATTTTGGTTTGCCAAAAAGTTTCCGAAATCGATTTTGGATTTCACTTTTCATTATTTTGGGGGCTCAAAAATGATGTTTTGGTTGGTCTCTGAAAAAATGATTTGTCAAAGTCGAGTTTTAAAAGGCAACTTGCATACAAGTTTGACTAGTTACTTTGAAATTTTGGTTTGCCAAAAAGTTTCCGAAATCGATTTTGGATTTCACTTTTCATTATTTTGGGGGCTCAAAAATGATGTTTTGGTTGGTCTCTGAAAAAATGATTTGTCAAAGTCGAATTTTAAAAGGCAACTTGCATACAAGTTTGACTAGTGACAATGAAATTTTGGTTTGCCAAAAAGTTTCCGAAATCGATTTTGGATTTTACTTTTCATTATTTTGGGGGCTTAAAAATGATGTATTGGTTGGTCTCTAAAAAAATGATTTGTCAAAGTCGAGTTTTAAAAGGCAACTTGCATACAAGTTTGACTAGTGACAATGAAATTTTGGTTTGCCAAAAAGTTTCCGAAATCGATTTTGGATTTCACTTTTCATTATTTTGGGGGCTCAAAAATGATGTTTTGGTTGGTCTCTGAAAAAATGATTTGTCAAAGTCGAGTTTTAAAAGGCAACTTGCATACAAGTTTGACTAGTGACAATGAAATTTTGGTTTGCCAAAAAGTTTCCGAAATCGATTTTGGATTTCACTTTTCATTATTTTGGGGGCTCAAAAATGATGTTTTGGTTGGTCTCTGAAAAAATAATTTGTCAAAGTCGAATTTTAAAAGGCAACTTGCATACAAGTTTGACTAGTGACAATGAAATTTTGGTTTGCCAAAAAGTTTCCGAAATCGATTTTGGATTTTACTTTTCATTATTTTGGGGGCTTAAAGATGATGTTTTGGTTGGTCTCTGAAAAAATGATTTGTCACAGTCGAGTTTTAAAAGGCAACTTGCATACAAGTTTGACTAGTGACAATGAAATTTTGGTTTGCCAAAAAGTTTCCGAAATCGATTTTGGATTTCACTTTTCATTATTTTGGGGGCTCAAAAATGATGGTTTGGTTGGTCTCTGAAAAAATGATTTGTCACAGTCGAGTTTTAAAAGGCAACTTGCATACAAGTTTGACTAGTGACAATGAAATTTTGGTTTGCCAAAAAGTTTCCGAAATCGATTTTGGATTTTACTTTTCATTATTTTGGGGGCTTAAAAATGATGTATTGGTTGGTCTCTAAAAAAATGATTTGTCAAAGTCGAGTTTTAAAAGGCAACTTGCATACAAGTTTGACTAGTGACAATGAAATTTTGGTTTGCCAAAAAGTTTCCGAAATCGATTTTGGATTTCACTTTTCATTATTTTGGGGGCTCAAAAATGATGGTTTGGTTGGTCTCTGAAAAAATGATTTGTCACAGTCGAGTTTTAAAAGGCAACTTGCATACAAGTTTGACTAGTGACAATGAAATTTTGGTTTGCCAAAAAGTTTCCGAAATCGATTTTGGATTTCACTTTTCATTATTTTGGGGGCTCAAAAATGATGTTTCGGTTGGTCTCTGAAAAAATAATTTGTCAAAGTCGAATTTTAAAAGGCAACTTGCATACAAGTTTGACTAGTGACAATGAAATTTTGGTTTGCCAAAAAGTTTCCGAAATCGATTTTGGATTTTACTTTTCATTATTTTGGGGGCTTAAAAATGATGTATTGGTTGGTCTCTAAAAAAATGATTTGTCAAAGTCGAGTTTTAAAAGGCAACTTGCATACAAGTTTGACTAGTGACAATGAAATTTTGGTTTGCCAAAAAGTTTCCGAAATCGATTTTGGATTTCACTTTTCATTATTTTGGGGGCTTAAAAATGATGTTTTGGTTGGTCTCTGAAAAAATAATTTGTCAAAGTCGAATTTTAAAAGGCAACTTGCATACAAGTTTGACTAGTGACAATGAAATTTTGGTTTGCCAAAAAGTTTCCGAAATCGATTTTGGATTTTACTTTTCATTATTTTGGGGGCTTAAAAATGATGTATTGGTTGGTCTCTAAAAAAATGATTTGTCAAAGTCGAGTTTTAAAAGGCAACTTGCATACAAGTTTGACTAGTGACAATGAAATTTTGGTTTGCCAAAAAGTTTCCGAAATCGATTTTGGATCGAACCTTTCATTATTTTGGGGGCTCAAAAATGATGTTTTGGTTGGTCTCTGAAAAAATGATTTGTCAAAGTCGAATTTTAAAAGGCAACTTGCATACAAGTTTGACTAGTGACAATGAAATTTTGGTTTGCCAAAAAGTTTCCGAAATCGATTTTGGATTTCACTTTTCATTATTTTGGGGGCTCAAAAATGATGTTTTGGTTGGTCTCTGAAAAAATAATTTGTCAAAGTCGAATTTTAAAAGGCAACTTGCATACAAGTTTGACTAGTGACAATGAAATTTTGGTTTGCCAAAAAGTTTCCGAAATCGATTTTGGATTTTACTTTTCATTATTTTGGGGGCTTAAAAATGATGTATTGGTTGGTCTCTAAAAAAATAATTTGTCAAAGTCGAGTTTTAAAAAGCAACTTGCATACAAGTTTGACTAGTGACAATGAAATTTTGGTTTGCCAAAAAGTTTCCGAAATCGATTTTGGATTTCACTTTTCATTATTTTGGGGGCTCAAAAATGATGTTTTGGTTGGTCTCTGAAAAAATGATTTGTCAAAGTCGAATTTTAAAAGGCAACTTGCATACAAGTTTGACTAGTGACAATGAAATTTTGGTTTGCCAAAAAGTTTCCGAAATCGATTTTGGATTTTACTTTTCATTATTTTGGGGGCTTAAAAATGATGTATTGGTTGGTCTCTAAAAAAATAATTTGTCAAAGTCGAGTTTTAAAAAGCAACTTGCATACAAGTTTGACTAGTGACAATGAAATTTTGGTTTGCCAAAAAGTTTCCGAAATCGATTTTGGATTTCACTTTTCATTATTTTGGGGGCTCAAAAATGATGTTTTGGTTGGTCTCTGAAAAAATGATTTGTCAAAGTCGAATTTTAAAAGGCAACTTGCATACAAGTTTGACTAGTGACAATGAAATTTTGGTTTGCCAAAAAGTTTCCGAAATCGATTTTGGATTTTACTTTTCATTATTTTGGGGGCTTAAAAATGATGTATTGGTTGGTCTCTGAAAAAATGATTTGTCAAAGTCGAGTTTTAAAAGGCAACTTGCATACAAGTTTGACTAGTGACAATGAAATTTTGGTTTGCCAAAAAGTTTCCGAAATCGATTTTGGATTTCACTTTTCATTATTTTGGGGGCTCAAAAATGATGTTTTGGTTGGTCTCTGAAAAAATAATTTGTCAAAGTCGAATTTTAAAAGGCAACTTGCATACAAGTTTGACTAGTGACAATGAAATTTTGGTTTGCCAAAAAGTTTCCGAAATCGATTTTGGATTTCACTTTTCATTATTTTGGGGGCTCAAAAATGATGGTTTGGTTGGTCTCTGAAAAAATGATTTGTCACAGTCGAGTTTTAAAAGGCAACTTGCATACAAGTTTGACTAGTGACAATGAAATTTTGGTTTGCCAAAAAGTTTCCGAAATCGATTTTGGATTTCACTTTTCATTATTTTGGGGGCTCAAAAATGATGTTTTGGTTGGTCTCTGAAAAAATGATTTGTCAAAGTCGAATTTTAAAAGGCAACTTGCATACAAGTTTGACTAGTGACAATGAAATTTTGGTTTGCCAAAAAGTTTCCGAAATCGATTTTGGATTTTACTTTTCATTATTTTGGGGGCTCAAAAATGATGTTTCGGTTGGTCTCTGAAAAAATAATTTGTCAAAGTCGAATTTTAAAAGGCAACTTGCATACAAGTTTGACTAGTGACAATGAAATTTTGGTTTGCCAAAAAGTTTCCGAAATCGATTTTGGATTTTACTTTTCATTATTTTGGGGGCTTAAAAATGATGTATTGGTTGGTCTCTAAAAAAATGATTTGTCAAAGTCGAGTTTTAAAAGGCAACTTGCATACAAGTTTGACTAGTGACAATGAAATTTTGGTTTGCCAAAAAGTTTCCGAAATCGATTTTGGATTTCACTTTTCATTATTTTGGGGGCTTAAAAATGATGTTTTGGTTGGTCTCTGAAAAAATAATTTGTCAAAGTCGAATTTTAAAAGGCAACTTGCATACAAGTTTGACTAGTGACAATGAAATTTTGGTTTGCCAAAAAGTTTCCGAAATCGATTTTGGATTTTACTTTTCATTATTTTGGGGGCTTAAAAATGATGTATTGGTTGGTCTCTAAAAAAATGATTTGTCAAAGTCGAGTTTTAAAAGGCAACTTGCATACAAGTTTGACTAGTGACAATGAAATTTTGGTTTGCCAAAAAGTTTCCGAAATCGATTTTGGATCGAACCTTTCATTATTTTGGGGGCTCAAAAATGATGTTTTGGTTGGTCTCTGAAAAAATGATTTGTCAAAGTCGAATTTTAAAAGGCAACTTGCATACAAGTTTGACTAGTGACAATGAAATTTTGGTTTGCCAAAAAGTTTCCGAAATCGATTTTGGATTTCACTTTTCATTATTTTGGGGGCTCAAAAATGATGTTTTGGTTGGTCTCTGAAAAAATAATTTGTCAAAGTCGAATTTTAAAAGGCAACTTGCATACAAGTTTGACTAGTGACAATGAAATTTTGGTTTGCCAAAAAGTTTCCGAAATCGATTTTGGATTTTACTTTTCATTATTTTGGGGGCTTAAAAATGATGTATTGGTTGGTCTCTAAAAAAATAATTTGTCAAAGTCGAGTTTTAAAAAGCAACTTGCATACAAGTTTGACTAGTGACAATGAAATTTTGGTTTGCCAAAAAGTTTCCGAAATCGATTTTGGATTTCACTTTTCATTATTTTGGGGGCTCAAAAATGATGTTTTGGTTGGTCTCTGAAAAAATGATTTGTCAAAGTCGAATTTTAAAAGGCAACTTGCATACAAGTTTGACTAGTGACAATGAAATTTTGGTTTGCCAAAAAGTTTCCGAAATCGATTTTGGATTTTACTTTTCATTATTTTGGGGGCTTAAAAATGATGTATTGGTTGGTCTCTGAAAAAATGATTTGTCAAAGTCGAGTTTTAAAAGGCAACTTGCATACAAGTTTGACTAGTGACAATGAAATTTTGGTTTGCCAAAAAGTTTCCGAAATCGATTTTGGATTTCACTTTTCATTATTTTGGGGGCTCAAAAATGATGTTTTGGTTGGTCTCTGAAAAAATAATTTGTCAAAGTCGAATTTTAAAAGGCAACTTGCATACAAGTTTGACTAGTGACAATGAAATTTTGGTTTGCCAAAAAGTTTCCGAAATCGATTTTGGATTTTACTTTTCATTATTTTGGGGGCTTAAAAATGATGTATTGGTTGGTCTCTAAAAAAATGATTTGTCAAAGTCGAGTTTTAAAAGGCAACTTGCATACAAGTTTGACTAGTGACAATGAAATTTTGGTTTGCCAAAAAGTTTCCGAAATCGATTTTGGATCGAACCTTTCATTATTTTGGGGGCTCAAAAATGATGTTTTGGTTGGTCTCTGAAAAAATGATTTGTCAAAGTCGAATTTTAAAAGGCAACTTGCATACAAGTTTGACTAGTGACAATGAAATTTTGGTTTGCCAAAAAGTTTCCGAAATCGATTTTGGATTTCACTTTTCATTATTTTGGGGGCTCAAAAATGATGTTTTGGTTGGTCTCTGAAAAAATAATTTGTCAAAGTCGAATTTTAAAAGGCAACTTGCATACAAGTTTGACTAGTGACAATGAAATTTTGGTTTGCCAAAAAGTTTCCGAAATCGATTTTGGATTTTACTTTTCATTATTTTGGGGGCTTAAAAATGATGTATTGGTTGGTCTCTAAAAAAATAATTTGTCAAAGTCGAGTTTTAAAAAGCAACTTGCATACAAGTTTGACTAGTGACAATGAAATTTTGGTTTGCCAAAAAGTTTCCGAAATCGATTTTGGATTTCACTTTTCATTATTTTGGGGGCTCAAAAATGATGTTTTGGTTGGTCTCTGAAAAAATGATTTGTCAAAGTCGAATTTTAAAAGGCAACTTGCATACAAGTTTGACTAGTGACAATGAAATTTTGGTTTGCCAAAAAGTTTCCGAAATCGATTTTGGATTTTACTTTTCATTATTTTGGGGGCTTAAAAATGATGTATTGGTTGGTCTCTGAAAAAATGATTTGTCAAAGTCGAGTTTTAAAAGGCAACTTGCATACAAGTTTGACTAGTGACAATGAAATTTTGGTTTGCCAAAAAGTTTCCGAAATCGATTTTGGATTTCACTTTTCATTATTTTGGGGGCTCAAAAATGATGTTTTGGTTGGTCTCTGAAAAAATAATTTGTCAAAGTCGAATTTTAAAAGGCAACTTGCATACAAGTTTGACTAGTGACAATGAAATTTTGGTTTGCCAAAAAGTTTCCGAAATCGATTTTGGATTTTACTTTTCATTATTTTGGGGGCTTAAAAATGATGTATTGGTTGGTCTCTGAAAAAATGATTTGTCAAAGTCGAGTTTTAAAAAGCAACTTGCATACAAGTTTGACTAGTGACAATGAAATTTTGGTTTGCCAAAAAGTTTCCGAAATCGATTTTGGATTTCACTTTTCATTATTTTGGGGGCTCAAAAATGATGTTTTGGTTGGTCTCTGAAAAAATGATTTGTCAAAGTCGAGTTTTAAAAGGCAACTTGCATACAAGTTTGACTAGTGACAATGAAATTTTGGTTTGCCAAAAAGTTTCCGAAATCGATTTTGGATTTCACTTTTCATTATTTTGGGGGCTTAAAAATGATGTATTGGTTGGTCTCTAAAAAAATGATTTGTCAAAGTCGAATTTTAAATGGCAACTTGCATACAAGTTTGACTAGTGACAATGAAATTTTGGTTTGCCAAAAAGTTTCCGAAATCGATTTTGGATTTCACTTTTCATTATTTTGGGGTTTTAAAAATGATGTTTTGGTTGGTCTCTGAAAAAATAATTTGTCAAAGTCGAATTTTAAAAGGCAACTTGCATACAAGTTTGACTAGTGACAATGAAATTTTGGTTTGCCAAAAAGTTTCCGAAAACGATTTTCGATCGAACTTTTCATTATTTTGGGGGCTTAAAAATGATGGTTTGGTTGGTCTCTGAAAAAATGATTTGTCAAAGTTGAGTTTTAAAAGGCAACTTGCATACAAGTTTGACTAGTGACAATGAAATTTTGGTTTGCCAAAAAATTTCCGAAATCGATTTTGGATTTAACTCTTCATTATTTTGGGGGCTCAAAAATGATGTTTTGGTTGGTCTCTGAAAAAATAATTTGTCAAAGTCGAATTTTAAAAGGCAACTTGCATACAAGTTTGACTAGTGACAATGAAATTTTGGTTTGCCAAAAAGTTTCCGAAATCGATTTTGGATTTTACTTTTCATTATTTTGGGGGCTTAAAAATGATGTATTGGTTGGTCTCTGAAAAAATGATTTGTCAAAGTTGAGTTTTAAAAGGCAACTTGCATACAAGTTTGACTAGTGACAATGAAATTTTGGGTTGCCAAAAAGTTTCTGAAATCGATTTTGAATTTTACTTTTCATCATTTTGGGGACTTAAAAATGATGTTTTGGTTGGTCTCTGAAAAAATGATTTGTCAAAGTCGAGTTTTAAAAGGCAGCTTGCATACAAGTTTGACTAGTGACAATGAAATTTTGGTTTGCCGAAAAGTTTCCGAAATCGATTTTGGATTTCACTTTTTATTATTTTGGGGGCTTAAAAATGATGTTTTGGTTGGTCTCTGAAAAAATAATTTGTCAAAGTCGAATTTTAAAAGGCAACTTGCATACAAGTTTGACTAGTGACAATGAAATTTTGGTTTGCCAAAAAGTTTCCGAAATCGATTTTGGATTTCACTTTTCATTATTTTGGGGGCTTAAAAATGATGTATTGGTTGGTCTCTAAAAAAATGATTTGTCAAAGTCGAATTTTAAATGGCAACTTGCATACAAGTTTGACTAGTGACAATGAAATTTTGGTTTGCCAAAAAGTTTCCGAAATCGATTTTGGATTTCACTTTTCATTATTTTGGGGTTTTAAAAATGATGTTTTGGTTGGTCTCTGAAAAAATAATTTGTCAAAGTCGAATTTTAAAAGGCAACTTGCATACAAGTTTGACTAGTGACAATGAAATTTTGGTTTGCCAAAAAGTTTCCGAAATCGATTTTGGATTTCACTTTTCATTATTTTGGGGTTTTAAAAATGATGTTTTGGTTGGTCTCTGAAAAAATAATTTGTCAAAGTCGAATTTTAAAAGGCAACTTGCATACAAGTTTGACTAGTGACAATGAAATTTTGGTTTGCCAAAAAGTTTCCGAAATCGATTTTGGATTTCACTTTTCATTATTTTGGGGGCTTAAAAATGATGTATTGGTTGGTCTCTAAAAAAATGATTTGTCAAAGTCGAGTTTTAAATGGCAACTTGCATACAAGTTTGACTAGTGACAATGAAATTTTGGTTTGCCAAAAAGTTTCCGAAATCGATTTTGGATTTCACTTTTCATTATTTTGGGGGCTCAAAAATGATGTTTTGGTTGGTCTCTGAAAAAATGATTTGTCAAAGTCGAATTTTAAAAGGCAACTTGCATACAAGTTTGACTAGTGACAATGAAATTTTGGTTTGCCAAAAAGTTTCCGAAATCGATTTTGGATTTCACTTTTCATTATTTTGGGGGCTCAAAAATGATGTTTTGGTTGGTCTCTGAAAAAATAATTTGTCAAAGTCGAATTTTAAAAGGCAACTTGCATACAAGTTTGACTAGTGACAATGAAATTTTGGTTTGCCAAAAAGTTTCCGAAATCGATTTTGGATTTCACTTTTCATTATTTTGGGGTTTTAAAAATGATGTTTTGGTTGGTCTCTGAAAAAATAATTTGTCAAAGTCGAATTTTAAAAGGCAACTTGCATACAAGTTTGACTAGTGACAATGAAATTTTGGTTTGCCAAAAAGTTTCCGAAATCGATTTTGGATTTTACTTTTCATTATTTTGGGGGCTTAAAAATGATGTATTGGTTGGTCTCTAAAAAAATGATTTGTCAAAGTCGAGTTTTAAAAGGCAACTTGCATACAAGTTTGACTAGTGACAATGAAATTTTGGTTTGCCAAAAAGTTTCCGAAATCGATTTTGGATTTCACTTTTCATTATTTTGGGGGCTCAAAAATGATGTTTTGGTTGGTCTCTGAAAACATGATTTGTCAAAGTCGAGTTTTAAAGGGCAACTTGCATACAAGTTTGACTAGTGACAATGAAATTTTGGTTTGCCAAAAAGTTTCCGAAATCGATCTTGGATTGCATTTTTCATTATTTTGGGGGCTCAAAAATGATGTTTTGGTTGGTCTCTGAAAAAATGATTTGTCAAAGTCGAGTTTTAAAAAGCAACTTGCATACGAGTTTGACTAGTGACAATGAAATTTTGGTTTGCCAAAAAGTTTCCGAAATCGATTTTGGATTTCACTTTTCATTATTTTGGGGGCTCAAAAATGATGTTTTGGTTGGTCTCTGAAAAAATGATTTGTCACAGTCGAGTTTTAAAAGGCAACTTGCATTCAAGTTTGACTAGTGACAATGAAATTTTGTTTTGCCAAAAAGTTTCCGAAATCGATTTTGGATTTCACTTTTCATTATTTTGGGGGCTTAAAAATGATGTTTTGGTTGGTCTCTGAAAAAATGATTTGTCAAAGTCGAGTTTTAAAAGGCAACTTGCATACAAGTTTGACTAGTAACAATGAAATTTTGGTTTGCCAAAAAGTTTCCGAAATCGATTTTGGATTTCACTTTTCATTATTTTGGGGGCTTAAAAATGATGGTTTGGTTGGTCTCTGAAAAAATGATTTGTCAAAGTCGAGTTTTAAAAGGCAACTTGCATACAAGTTTGACTAGTGACAATGAAATTTTGGTTTGCCAAAAAGTTTCCGAAATCGATTTTGGATTTCACTTTTCATTATTTTGGGGGCTCACAAATGATGTTTTGGTTGGTCTCTGAAAAAATGATTTGTCAAAGTCGAGTTTTAAAGGGCAACTTGCATACAAGTTTGACTAGTGACAATGAAATTTTGGTTTGCCAAAAAATTTCCGAAATCGATTTTGGATTTCACTTTTCATTATTTTGGGGGCTTAAAAATGATGTTTTGGTTGGTCTCTGAAAAAATGATTTGTCAAAGTCGAGTTTTAAAAGGCAACTTGCATACAAGTTTGACTAGTAACAATGAAATTTTGGTTTGCCAAAAAGTTTCCGAAATCGATTTTGGATTTCACTTTTCATTATTTTGGGGGCTTAAAAATGATGGTTTGGTTGGTCTCTGAAAAAATGATTTGTCAAAGTCGAGTTTTAAAAGGCAACTTGTATACAAGTTTGACTAGTGACAATGAAATTTTGGATTGCCAAAATGTTTCCGAAATCGATTTTGGATTTCACTTATCATTATTTTGGGGGCTCAAAAATGATGTTTTGGTGAGTTTAAGACAAAATGATTTGTCAAAGTCAAGTTTTATTACGCAGCTCCATACAAGTTTGACTAGTTACATTGAAATTTTGGTTTGCAGAAAAGTGTCAGAAATCGATCTTGAAATGCACTTTTCATTATTTTGGGGGCTTAAAAATGATGTTTTGGTGAGTTTAAGACAAAATGATTTGTCAAAGTCAAGTTTTATTACGCAGCTCCATACAAGTTTGACTAGTTACATTGAAATTTTGGTTTGCAGAAAAGTGTCAGAAATCGATCTTGAAATGCACTTTTCATTATTTTGGGGGCTTAAAAATGATGTTTTGGTGAGTTTTTGAAAAAATGACTTGTCAAAGTCAAGTTTTAATAGGCAGTTCCACACAAATTTGACTAGTAACATTGAAATTTTGGTTTGCCAAAAAGTTTCCGAAATCGATCTTGGATTGCATTTTTCATTATTTTGGGGGCTCAAAAATGATGTTTTGGTTGCTCTCTGAAAAAATGATTTGTCAAAGTCGAGTTTTAAAAGGCAACTTGCATACAAGTTTGACTAGTGACAATGAAATTTTGGATTGCCAAAATGTTTCCGAAATCGATTTTGGATTTCACTTATCATTATTTTGGGGGCTCAAAAATGATGTTTTGGTGAGTTTAAGACAAAATGATTTGTCAAAGTCAAGTTTTATTACGCAGCTCCATACAAGTTTGACTAGTTACATTGAAATTTTGGTTTGCAGAAAAGTGTCAGAAATCGATCTTGAAATGCACTTTTCATTATTTTGGGGGCTTAAAAATGATGTTTTGGTGAGTTTAAGACAAAATGATTTGTCAAAGTCAAGTTTTATTACGCAGCTCCATACAAGTTTGACTAGTTACATTGAAATTTTGGTTTGCAGAAAAGTGTCAGAAATCGATCTTGAAATGCACTTTTCATTATTTTGGGGGCTTAAAAATGATGTTTTGGTGAGTTTTTGAAAAAATGACTTGTCAAAGTCAAGTTTTAATAGGCAGTTCCACACAAATTTGACTAGTAACATTGAAATTTTGGTTTGCCAAAAAGTTTCCGAAATCGATCTTGGATTGCATTTTTCATTATTTTGGGGGCTCAAAAATGATGTTTTGGTTGCTCTCTGAAAAAATGATTTGTCAAAGTCGAGTTTTAAAAGGCAACTTGCATACAAGTTTGACTAGTGACAATGAAATTTTGGATTGCCAAAATGTTTCCGAAATCGATTTTGGATTTCACTTATCATTATTTTGGGGGCTCAAAAATGATGTTTTGGTGAGTTTAAGACAAAATGATTTGTCAAAGTCAAGTTTTATTACGCAGCTCCATACAAGTTTGACTAGTTACATTGAAATTTTGGTTTGCAGAAAAGTGTCAGAAATCGATCTTGAAATGCACTTTTCATTATTTTGGGGGCTTAAAAATGATGTTTTGGTGAGTTTTTGAAAAAATGACTTGTCAAAGTCAAGTTTTAATAGGCAGTTCCACACAAATTTGACTAGTAACATTGAAATTTTGGTTTGCCAAAAAGTTTCCGAAATCGATCTTGGATTGCATTTTTCATTATTTTGGGGGCTCAAAAATGATGTTTTGGTTGCTCTCTGAAAAAATGATTTGTCAAAGTCGAGTTTTAAAAGGCAACTTGCATACAAGTTTGACTAGTGACAATGAAATTTTGGATTGCCAAAAAGTTTCCGAAATCGATTTTGGATTTCACTTTTCATTATTTTGGGGGCTCAAAAATGATGTTTTGGTGAGTTTAAGACAAAATGATTTGTCAAAGTCAAGTTTTATTACGCAGCTCCATACAAGTTTGACTAGTTACATTGAAATTTTGGTTTGCAGAAAAGTGTCAGAAATCGATCTTGAAATGCACTTTTCATTATTTTGGGGGCTTAAAAATGATGTTTTGGTGAGTTTAAGACAAAATGATTTGTCAAAGTCAAGTTTTATTACGCAGCTCCATACAAGTTTGACTAGTTACATTGAAAGTTTGGTTTGCAGAAAAGTGTCAGAAATCGATCTTGAAATGCACTTTTCATTATTTTGGGGGCTTTAAAATGATGTTTTGGTGAGTTTAAGACAAAATGATTTGTCAAAGTCAAGTTTTACTAGGCAGTTCCATATAAGTTTGACTAGTTACATTGAAATTTTGGTTTGCAGAAAAGTTTCCGAAATCGATTTTGGATTTCACTTTTCATTATTTTGGGGGCTCAAAAATGATGTTTTGGTTGGTCTCTGAAAAAATAATTTGTCAAAGTCGAATTTTAAAAGGCAACTTGCATACAAGTTTGACTAGTGACAATGAAATTTTGGTTTGCCAAAAAGTTTCCGAAATCGATTTTGGATTTCACTTTTCATTATTTTGGGGTTTTAAAAATGATGTTTTGGTTGGTCTCTGAAAAAATGATTTGTCAAAGTCGAATTTTAAAAGGCAACTTGCATACAAGTTTGACTAGTGACAATGAAATTTTGGTTTGCCAAAAAGTTTCCGAAATCGATTTTGGATTTCACTTTTCATTATTTTGGGGGCTTAAAAATGATGTATTGGTTGGTCTCTAAAAAAATGATTTGTCAAAGTCGAATTTTAAATGGCAACTTGCATACAAGTTTGACTAGTGACAATGAAATTTTGGTTTGCCAAAAAGTTTCCGAAATCGATTTTGGATTTCACTTTTCATTATTTTGGGGTTTTAAAAATGATGTTTTGGTTGGTCTCTGAAAAAATAATTTGTCAAAGTCGAATTTTAAAAGGCAACTTGCATACAAGTTTGACTAGTGACAATGAAATTTTGGTTTGCCAAAAAGTTTCCGAAATCGATTTTGGATTTCACTTTTCATTATTTTGGGGTTTTAAAAATGATGTTTTGGTTGGTCTCTGAAAAAATAATTTGTCAAAGTCGAATTTTAAAAGGCAACTTGCATACAAGTTTGACTAGTGACAATGAAATTTTGGTTTGCCAAAAAGTTTCCGAAATCGATTTTGGATTTCACTTTTCATTATTTTGGGGGCTTAAAAATGATGTATTGGTTGGTCTCTAAAAAAATGATTTGTCAAAGTCGAGTTTTAAATGGCAACTTGCATACAAGTTTGACTAGTGACAATGAAATTTTGGTTTGCCAAAAAGTTTCCGAAATCGATTTTGGATTTCACTTTTCATTATTTTGGGGGCTCACAAATGATGTTTTGGTTGGTCTCTGAAAAAATGATTTGTCAAAGTCGAGTTTTAAAGGGCAACTTGCATACAAGTTTGACTAGTGACAATGAAATTTTGGTTTGCCAAAAAGTTTCCGAAATCGATTTTGGATTTCACTTTTCATTATTTTGGGGGCTTAAAAATGATGTATTGGTTGGTCTCTAAAAAAATGATTTGTCAAAGTCGAATTTTAAATGGCAACTTGCATACAAGTTTGACTAGTGACAATGAAATTTTGGTTTGCCAAAAAGTTTCCGAAATCGATTTTGGATTTCACTTTTCATTATTTTGGGGTTTTAAAAATGATGTTTTGGTTGGTCTCTGAAAAAATAATTTGTCAAAGTCGAATTTTAAAAGGCAACTTGCATACAAGTTTGACTAGTGACAATGAAATTTTGGTTTGCCAAAAAGTTTCCGAAATCGATTTTGGATTTCACTTTTCATTATTTTGGGGTTTTAAAAATGATGTTTTGGTTGGTCTCTGAAAAAATAATTTGTCAAAGTCGAATTTTAAAAGGCAACTTGCATACAAGTTTGACTAGTGACAATGAAATTTTGGTTTGCCAAAAAGTTTCCGAAATCGATTTGGATTTCACTTTTCATTATTTTGGGGTTTTAAAAATGATGTTTTGGTTGGTCTCTGAAAAAATGATTTGTCAAAGTCGAATTTTAAAAGGCAACTTGCATACAAGTTTGACTAGTGACAATGAAATTTTGGTTTGCCAAAAAGTTTCCGAAATCGATTTTGGATTTCACTTTTCATTATTTTGGGGGCTCAAAAATGATGTTTTGGTTGGTCTCTGAAAAAATAATTTGTCAAAGTCGAATTTTAAAAGGCAACTTGCATACAAGTTTGACTAGTGACAATGAAATTTTGGTTTGCCAAAAAGTTTCCGAAATCGATTTTGGATTTCACTTTTCATTATTTTGGGGGCTTAAAAATGATGTATTGGTTGGTCTCTAAAAAAATGATTTGTCAAAGTCGAATTTTAAATGGCAACTTGCATACAAGTTTGACTAGTGACAATGAAATTTTGGTTTGCCAAAAAGTTTCCGAAATCGATTTTGGATTTCACTTTTCATTATTTTGGGGTTTTAAAAATGATGTTTTGGTTGGTCTCTGAAAAAATAATTTGTCAAAGTCGAATTTTAAAAGGCAACTTGCATACAAGTTTGACTAGTGACAATGAAATTTTGGTTTGCCAAAAAGTTTCCGAAATCGATTTTGGATTTTACTTTTCATTATTTTGGGGGCTTAAAAATGATGTATTGGTTGGTCTCTAAAAAAATGATTTGTCAAAGTCGAGTTTTAAAAGGCAACTTGCATACAAGTTTGACTAGTGACAATGAAATTTTGGTTTGCCAAAAAGTTTCCGAAATCGATTTTGGATTTCACTTTTCATTATTTTGGGGGCTCAAAAATGATGTTTTGGTTGGTCTCTGAAAACATGATTTGTCAAAGTCGAGTTTTAAAGGGCAACTTGCATACAAGTTTGACTAGTGACAATGAAATTTTGGTTTGCCAAAAAGTTTCCGAAATCGATCTTGGATTGCATTTTTCATTATTTTGGGGGCTCAAAAATGATGTTTTGGTTGGTCTCTGAAAAAATGATTTGTCAAAGTCGAGTTTTAAAAAGCAACTTGCATACGAGTTTGACTAGTGACAATGAAATTTTGGTTTGCCAAAAAGTTTCCGAAATCGATTTTGGATTTCACTTTTCATTATTTTGGGGGCTCAAAAATGATGTTTTGGTTGGTCTCTGAAAAAATGATTTGTCACAGTCGAGTTTTAAAAGGCAACTTGCATTCAAGTTTGACTAGTGACAATGAAATTTTGTTTTGCCAAAAAGTTTCCGAAATCGATTTTGGATTTCACTTTTCATTATTTTGGGGGCTTAAAAATGATGTTTTGGTTGGTCTCTGAAAAAATGATTTGTCAAAGTCGAGTTTTAAAAGGCAACTTGCATACAAGTTTGACTAGTAACAATGAAATTTTGGTTTGCCAAAAAGTTTCCGAAATCGATTTTGGATTTCACTTTTCATTATTTTGGGGGCTTAAAAATGATGGTTTGGTTGGTCTCTGAAAAAATGATTTGTCAAAGTCGAGTTTTAAAAGGCAACTTGCATACAAGTTTGACTAGTGACAATGAAATTTTGGTTTGCCAAAAAGTTTCCGAAATCGATTTTGGATTTCACTTTTCATTATTTTGGGGGCTCACAAATGATGTTTTGGTTGGTCTCTGAAAAAATGATTTGTCAAAGTCGAGTTTTAAAGGGGAACTTGCATACAAGTTTGACTAGTGACAATGAAATTTTGGTTTGCCAAAAAATTTCCGAAATCGATTTTGGATTTCACTTTTCATTATTTTGGGGGCTTAAAAATGATGTTTTGGTTGGTCTCTGAAAAAATGATTTGTCAAAGTCGAGTTTTAAAAGGCAACTTGCATACAAGTTTGACTAGTAACAATGAAATTTTGGTTTGCCAAAAAGTTTCCGAAATCGATTTTGGATTTCACTTTTCATTATTTTGGGGGCTTAAAAATGATGGTTTGGTTGGTCTCTGAAAAAATGATTTGTCAAAGTCGAGTTTTAAAAGGCAACTTGTATGCAAGTTTGACTAGTGACAATGAAATTTTGGATTGCCAAAAAGTTTCCGAAATCGATTTTGGATTTCACTTTTCATTATTTTGGGGGCTCAAAAATGATGTTTTGGTGAGTTTAAGACAAAATGATTTGTCAAAGTCAAGTTTTATTACGCAGCTCCATACAAGTTTGACTAGTTACATTGAAATTTTGGTTTGCAGAAAAGTGTCAGAAATCGATCTTGAAATGCACTTTTCATTATTTTGGGGGCTTAAAAATGATGTTTTGGTGAGTTTAAGACAAAATGATTTGTCAAAGTCAAGTTTTATTACGCAGCTCCATACAAGTTTGACTAGTTACATTGAAATTTTGGTTTGCAGAAAAGTGTCAGAAATCGATCTTGAAATGCACTTTTCATTATTTTGGGGGCTTAAAAATGATGTTTTGGTGAGTTTTTGAAAAAATGACTTGTCAAAGTCAAGTTTTAATAGGCAGTTCCACACAAATTTGACTAGTAACATTGAAATTTTGGTTTGCCAAAAAGTTTCCGAAATCGATCTTGGATTGCATTTTTCATTATTTTGGGGGCTCAAAAATGATGTTTTGGTTGCTCTCTGAAAAAATGATTTGTCAAAGTCGAGTTTTAAAAGGCAACTTGCATACAAGTTTGACTAGTGACAATGAAATTTTGGATTGCCAAAATGTTTCCGAAATCGATTTTGGATTTCACTTATCATTATTTTGGGGGCTCAAAAATGATGTTTTGGTGAGTTTAAGACAAAATGATTTGTCAAAGTCAAGTTTTATTACGCAGCTCCATACAAGTTTGACTAGTTACATTGAAATTTTGGTTTGCAGAAAAGTGTCAGAAATCGATCTTGAAATGCACTTTTCATTATTTTGGGGGCTTAAAAATGATGTTTTGGTGAGTTTAAGACAAAATGATTTGTCAAAGTCAAGTTTTATTACGCAGCTCCATACAAGTTTGACTAGTTACATTGAAATTTTGGTTTGCAGAAAAGTGTCAGAAATCGATCTTGAAATGCACTTTTCATTATTTTGGGGGCTTAAAAATGATGTTTTGGTGAGTTTTTGAAAAAATGACTTGTCAAAGTCAAGTTTTAATAGGCAGTTCCACACAAATTTGACTAGTAACATTGAAATTTTGGTTTGCCAAAAAGTTTCCGAAATCGATCTTGGATTGCATTTTTCATTATTTTGGGGGCTCAAAAATGATGTTTTGGTTGCTCTCTGAAAAAATGATTTGTCAAAGTCGAGTTTTAAAAGGCAACTTGCATACAAGTTTGACTAGTGACAATGAAATTTTGGATTGCCAAAATGTTTCCGAAATCGATTTTGGATTTCACTTATCATTATTTTGGGGGCTCAAAAATGATGTTTTGGTGAGTTTAAGACAAAATGATTTGTCAAAGTCAAGTTTTATTACGCAGCTCCATACAAGTTTGACTAGTTACATTGAAATTTTGGTTTGCAGAAAAGTGTCAGAAATCGATCTTGAAATGCACTTTTCATTATTTTGGGGGCTTAAAAATGATGTTTTGGTGAGTTTTTGAAAAAATGACTTGTCAAAGTCAAGTTTTAATAGGCAGTTCCACACAAATTTGACTAGTAACATTGAAATTTTGGTTTGCCAAAAAGTTTCCGAAATCGATCTTGGATTGCATTTTTCATTATTTTGGGGGCTCAAAAATGATGTTTTGGTTGCTCTCTGAAAAAATGATTTGTCAAAGTCGAGTTTTAAAAGGCAACTTGCATACAAGTTTGACTAGTGACAATGAAATTTTGGATTGCCAAAATGTTTCCGAAATCGATTTTGGATTTCACTTATCATTATTTTGGGGGCTCAAAAATGATGTTTTGGTGAGTTTAAGACAAAATGATTTGTCAAAGTCAAGTTTTATTACGCAGCTCCATACAAGTTTGACTAGTTACATTGAAATTTTGGTTTGCAGAAAAGTGTCAGAAATCGATCTTGAAATGCACTTTTCATTATTTTGGGGGCTTAAAAATGATGTTTTGGTGAGTTTAAGACAAAATGATTTGTCAAAGTCAAGTTTTATTACGCAGCTCCATACAAGTTTGACTAGTTACATTGAAATTTTGGTTTGCAGAAAAGTGTCAGAAATCGATCTTGAAATGCACTTTTCATTATTTTGGGGGCTTAAAAATGATGTTTTGGTGAGTTTAAGACAAAATGATTTGTCAAAGTCAAGTTTTACTAGGCAGTTCCATATAAGTTTGACTAGTTACATTGAAATTTTGGTTTGCAGAAAAGTTTCCGAAATCGATTTTGGATTTCACTTTTCATTATTTTGGGGGCTCAAAAATGATGTTTTGGTTGGTCTCTGAAAACATGATTTGTCAAAGTCGAGTTTTAAAGGGCAACTTGCATACAAGTTTGACTAGTGACAATGAAATTTTGGTTTGCCAAAAAGTTTCCGAAATCGATCTTGGATTGCATTTTTCATTATTTTGGGGGCTCAAAAATGATGTTTTGGTTGGTCTCTGAAAAAATGATTTGTCAAAGTCGAGTTTTAAAAAGCAACTTGCATACGAGTTTGACTAGTGACAATGAAATTTTGGTTTGCCAAAAAGTTTCCGAAATCGATTTTGGATTTCACTTTTCATTATTTTGGGGGCTCAAAAATGATGTTTTGGTTGGTCTCTGAAAAAATGATTTGTCACAGTCGAGTTTTAAAAGGCAACTTGCATACAAGTTTGACTAGTGACAATGAAATTTTGTTTTGCCAAAAAGTTTCCGAAATCGATTTTGGATTTCACTTTTCATTATTTTGGGGGCTCACAAATGATGTTTTGGTTGGTCTCTGAAAAAATGATTTGTCAAAGTCGAGTTTTAAAGGGCAACTTGCATACAAGTTTGACTAGTGACAATGAAATTTTGGTTTGCCAAAAAATTTCCGAAATCGATTTTGGATTTCACTTTTCATTATTTTGGGGGCTCAAAAATGATGTTTTGGTTGGTCTCTGAAAAAATGATTTGTCACAGTCGAGTTTTAAAAGGCAACTTGCATACAAGTTTGACTAGTTACATTGAAATTTTGGTTTGCAGAAAAGTGTCAGAAATCGATCTTGAAATGCACTTTTCATTATTTTGGGGGCTTAAAAATGATGTTTTGGTGAGTTTAAGACAAAATGATTTGTCAAAGTCAAGTTTTATTACGCAGCTCCATACAAGTTTGACTAGTTACATTGAAATTTTGGTTTGCAGAAAAGTGTCAGAAATCGATCTTGAAATGCACTTTTCATTATTTTGGGGGCTTAAAAATGATGTTTTGGTGAGTTTAAGACAAAATGATTTGTCAAAGTCAAGTTTTATTACGCAGCTCCATACAAGTTTGACTAGTTACATTGAAAGTTTGGTTTGCAGAAAAGTGTCAGAAATCGATCTTGAAATGCACTTTTCATTATTTTGGGGGCTTTAAAATGATGTTTTGGTGAGTTTAAGACAAAATGATTTGTCAAAGTCAAGTTTTATTACGCAGCTCCATACAAGTTTGACTAGTGACAATGAAATTTTGGTTTGCCAAAAAATTTCCGAAATCGATTTTGGATTTCACTTTTCATTATTTTGGGGGCTCAAAAATGATGTTTTGGTTGGTCTCTGAAAAAATGATTTGTCACAGTCGAGTTTTAAAAGGCAACTTGCATACAAGTTTGACTAGTTACATTGAAATTTTGGTTTGCAGAAAAGTGTCAGAAATCGATCTTGAAATGCACTTTTCATTATTTTGGGGGCTTAAAAATGATGTTTTGGTGAGTTTAAGACAAAATGATTTGTCAAAGTCAAGTTTTATTACGCAGCTCCATACAAGTTTGACTAGTTACATTGAAATTTTGGTTTGCAGAAAAGTGTCAGAAATCGATCTTGAAATGCACTTTTCATTATTTTGGGGGCTTAAAAATGATGTTTTGGTGAGTTTAAGACAAAATGATTTGTCAAAGTCAAGTTTTATTACGCAGCTCCATACAAGTTTGACTAGTTACATTGAAAGTTTGGTTTGCAGAAAAGTGTCAGAAATCGATCTTGAAATGCACTTTTCATTATTTTGGGGGCTTAAAAATTATGTTTTGGTGAGTTTATGATAAAATGATTTGTCAAAGTCAAGTTTTATTACGCAGCTCCATACAAGTTTGACTAGTTACATTGAAAGTTTGGTTTGCAGAAAAGTGTCAGAAATCGATCTTGAAATGCACTTTTCATTATTTTGGGGGCTTAAAAATGATGTTTTGGTGAGTTTAAGACAAAATGATTTGTCAAAGTCAAGTTTTATTACGCAGCTCCATACAAGTTTGACTAGTTACATTGAAAGTTTGGTTTGCAGAAAAGTGTCAGAAATCGATCTTGAAATGCACTTTTCATTATTTTGGGGGCTTAAAAATGATGTTTTGGTGAGTTTAAGACAAAATGATTTGTCAAAGTCAAGTTTTATTACGCAGCTCCATACAAGTTTGACTAGTTACATTGAAATTTTGGTTTGCAGAAAAGTGTCAGAAATCGATCTTGAAATGCACTTTTCATTATTTTGGGGGCTTAAAAATGATGTTTTGGTGAGTTTAAGACAAAATGATTTGTCAAAGTCGAGTTTGAAAAGGCAACTTGCATACAAGTTTGACTAGTGACAATGAAATTTTGGTTTGCCAAAAAGTTTCCGAAATCGATCTTGGATTGCATTTTTCATTATTTTGGGGGCTTAAAAATGATGTTTTGGTTGCTCTCTGAAAAAATGATTTGTCAAAGTCGAGTTTGAAAAGGCAACTTGCATGCAAGTTTGACTAGTGACAATGAAATTTTGGTTTGCCAAAAAGTTTCCGAAATCGATTTTGGATCGAACTTTTCATTATTTTGGGGGCTCAAAAATGATGTTTTGGTTGGTCTCTGAAAAAATGATTTGTCAAAGTCGAGTTTTAAAAGGCAACTTGCATACAAGTTTGACTAGTGACAATGAAATTTTGGATTGCCAAAATGTTTCCGAAATCGATTTTGGATTTCACTTATCATTATTTTGGGGGCTCAAAAATGATGTTTTGGTGAGTTTAAGACAAAATGATTTGTCAAAGTCAAGTTTTATTACGCAGCTCCATACAAGTTTGACTAGTTACATTGAAATTTTGGTTTGCAGAAAAGTGTCAGAAATCGATCTTGAAATGCACTTTTCATTATTTTGGGGGCTAAAAAATGATGTTTTGGTGAGTTTAAGACAAAATGATTTGTCAAAGTCAAGTTTTATTACGCAGCTCCATACAAGTTTGACTAGTTACATTGAAATTTTGGTTTGCAGAAAAGTGTCAGAAATCGATCTTGAAATGCACTTTTCATTATTTTGGGGGCTTAAAAATGATGTTTTGGTGAGTTTAAGACAAAATGATTTGTCAAAGTCAAGTTTTATTACGCAGCTCCATACAAGTTTGACTAGTTACATTGAAAGTTTGGTTTGCAGAAAAGTGTCAGAAATCGATCTTGAAATGCACTTTTCATTATTTTGGGGGCTTTAAAATGATGTTTTGGTGAGTTTAAGACAAAATGATTTGTCAAAGTCAAGTTTTATTACGCAGCTCCATACAAGTTTGACTAGTTACATTGAAATTTTGGTTTGCAGAAAAGTGTCAGAAATCGATCTTGGAATGCACTTTTCATTATTTTGGGGGCTTAAAAACGATGTGTTGGCGAGTTTATGAAAAAATGATTTGTCAAAGTCAAGTTTTATTACGCAGCTCCATACAAGTTTGACTAGTTACATTGAAATTTTGGTTTGCAGAAAAGTTTCAGAAATCGATCTTAAAATGCACTTTTCATTATTTTGGGGGCTTAAAAATGATGTTTTGGTGAGTTTATGATAAACTGATTTGTCAAAGTCAAGTTTTATTACGCAGCTCCATACAAGTTTGACTAGTTACATTGAAATTTTGGTTTGCAGAAAAGTGTCAGAAATCGATCTTGAAATGCACTTTTCATTATTTTGGGGGCTTAAAAATGATGTTTTGGTGAGTTTATGATAAACTGATTTGTCAAAGTCAAGTTTTATTACGCAGCTCCATACAAGTTTGACTAGTTACATTGAAATTTTGGTTTGCAGAAAAGTGTCAGAAATCGATCTTGAAATGCACTTTTCATTATTTTGGGGGCTTAAAAATGATGTTTTGGTGAGTTTAAGACAAAATGATTTGTCAAAGTCAAGTTTTATTACGCAGCTCCATACAAGTTTGACTAGTTACATTGAAATTTTGGTTTGCAGAAAAGTTTCAGAAATCGATCTTGAAATGCACTTTTCATTATTTTGGGGGATTAAAAATGATGTTTTGGTGAGTTTAAGACAAAATGATTTGTCAAAGTCAAGTTTTATTACGCAGCTCCATACAAGTTTGACTAGTTACATTGAAATTTTGGTTTGCAGAAAAGTGTCAGAAATCGATCTTGAAACGCACTTTTCATTATTTTGGGGGCTTAAAAATGATGGTTTGGTGAGTTTAAGACAAAATGATTTGTCAAAGTCAAGTTTTATTACGCAGCTCCATACAAGTTTGACTA
Organism: Anopheles marshallii; assembly: GCF_943734725.1. Lineage (NCBI taxonomy): Eukaryota > Metazoa > Arthropoda > Insecta > Diptera > Culicidae > Anopheles > Anopheles marshallii. The sequence goes on along the minus strand of NW_026525931.1, from coordinate 11,212 downwards.
GTTACATTGAAATTTTGGTTTGCAGAAAAGTGTCAGAAATCGATCTTGAAATGCACTTTTCATTATTTTGGGGGCTTAAAAATGATGGTTTGGTGAGTTTAAGACAAAATGATTTGTCAAAGTCAAGTTTTATTACGCAGCTCCATACAAGTTTGACTAGTTACATTGAAATTTTGGTTTGCAGAAAAGTGTCAGAAATCGATCTTGAAATGCACTTTTCATTATTTTGGGGGCTTAAAAATGATGTTTTGGTGAGTTTATGATAAACTGATTTGTCAAAGTCAAGTTTTATTACGCAGTTCCATGCAAGTTTGACTAGTTACATTGAAATTTTGGTTTGCAGAAAAGTTTCAGAAATCGATCTTGAAATGCACTTTTCATTATTTTGGGGGCTTAAAAATGATGGTTTGGTGAGTTTAAGACAAAATGATTTGTCAAAGTCAAGTTTTATTACGCAGCTCCATACAAGTTTGACTAGTTACATTGAAATTTTGGTTTGCAGAAAAGTGTCAGAAATCGATCTTGAAATGCACTTTTCATTATATTGGGGGCTTAAAAATGATGTTTTGGTGAGTTTAAGACAAAATGATTTGTCAAAGTCAAGTTTTATTACGCAGCTCCATACAAGTTTGACTAGTTACATTGAAATTTTGGTTTGCAGAAAAGTGTCAGAAATCGATCTTGAAATGCACTTTTCATTATTTTGGGGGCTTAAAAATGATGTTTTGGTGAGTTTATGATAAACTGATTTGTCAAAGTCAAGTTTTATTACGCAGCTCCATACAAGTTTGACTAGTTACATTGAAATTTTGGTTTGCAGAAAAGTGTCAGAAATCGATCTTGAAATGCACTTTTCATTATTTTGGGGGCTTAAAAATGATGGTTTGGTGAGTTTAAGACAAAATGATTTGTCAAAGTCAAGTTTTATTACGCAGCTCCATACAAGTTTGACTAGTTACATTGAAATTTTGGTTTGCAGAAAAGTGTCAGAAATCGATCTTGAAATGCACTTTTCATTATTTTGGGGGCTTAAAAATGATGTTTTGGTGAGTTTATGATAAACTGATTTGTCAAAGTCAAGTTTTATTACGCAGCTCCATACAAGTTTGACTAGTTACATTGAAATTTTGGTTTGCAGAAAAGTGTCAGAAATCGATCTTGAAATGCACTTTTCATTATTTTGGGGGCTTAAAAATTATGTTTTGGTGAGTTTATGATAAACTGATTTGTCAAAGTCAAGTTTTATTACGCAGCTCCATACAAGTTTGACTAGTTACATTGAAATTTTGGTTTGCAGAAAAGTGTCAGAAATCGATCTTGAAATGCACTTTTCATTATTTTGGGGGCTTCAAAATGATGGTTTGGTGAGTTTAAGACAAAATGATTTGTCAAAGTCAAGTTTTATCACGCAGCTCCATACAAGTTTGACTAGTTACATTGAAATTTTGGTTTGCAGAAAAGTGTCAGAAATCGATCTTGAAATGCACTTTTCATTATTTTGGGGGCTTAAAAATGATGTTTTGGTGAGTTTATGATAAACTGATTTGTCAAAGTCAAGTTTTATTACGCAGCTCCATACAAGTTTGACTAGTTACATTGAAATTTTGGTTTGCAGAAAAGTGTCAGAAATCGATCTTGAAATGCACTTTTCATTATTTTGGGGGCTTAAAAATGATGGTTTGGTGAGTTTAAGACAAAATGATTTGTCAAAGTCAAGTTTTATTACGCAGCTCCATACAAGTTTGACTAGTTACATTGAAATTTTGGTTTGCAGAAAAGTGTCAGAAATTGATCTTGAAATGCACTTTTCATTATTTTGGGGGCTTAAAAATGATGTTTTGGTGAGTTTATGATAAACTGATTTGTCAAAGTCAAGTTTTATTACGCAGCTCCATACAAGTTTGACTAGTTACATTGAAATTTTGGTTTGCAGAAAAGTGTCAGAAATCGATCTTGAAATGCACTTTTCATTATTTTGGGGGCTTAAAAATGATGTTTTGGTGAGTTTAAGACAAAATGATTTGTCAAAGTCAAGTTTTATTACGCAGCTCCATACAAGTTTGACTAGTTACATTGAAATTTTGGTTTGCAGAAAAGTGTCAGAAATCGATCTTGAAATGCACTTTTCATTATTTTGGGAGCTTAAAAATGATGTTTTGGTGAGTTTAAGACAAAATGATTTGTCAAAGTCAAGTTTTATTACGCAGCTCCATACAAGTTTGACTAGTTACATTGAAATTTTGGTTTGCAGAAAAGTGTCAGAAATCGATCTTGAAATGCACTTTTCATTATTTTGGGAGCTTAAAAATGATGTTTTGGTGAGTTTAAGACAAAATGATTTGTCAAAGTCAAGTTTTATTACGCAGCTCCATACAAGTTTGACTAGTTACATTGAAATTTTGGTTTGCAGAAAAGTGTCAGAAATCGATCTTGAAATGCACTTTTCATTATTTTGGGGGCTTAAAAATGATGTTTTGGTGAGTTTAAGACAAAATGATTTGTCAAAGTCAAGTTTTATTACGCAGCTCCATACAAGTTTGACTAGTTACATTGAAATTTTGGTTTGCCGAAAAGTTTCAGAAATCGATCTTGAAATGCACTTTTCATTATTTTGGGGGCTTAAAAATGATGTTTTGGTGAGTTTAAGACAAAATGATTTGTCAAAGTCAAGTTTTATTACGCAGCTCCATACAAGTTTGACTAGTTACATTGAAATTTTGGTTTGCCGAATAGTTTCAGAAATCGATCTTGAAATGCACTTTTCATTATTTTGGGGGCTTAAAAATGATGTTTTGGTGAGTTTAAGACAAAATGATTTGTCAAAGTCAAGTTTTATTACGCAGCTCCATACAAGTTTGACTAGTTACATTGAAATTTTGGTTTGCAGAAAAGTGTCAGAAATCGATCTTGAAATGCACTTTTCATTATTTTGGGAGCTTAAAAATGATGTTTTGGTGAGTTTAAGACAAAATGATTTGTCAAAGTCAAGTTTTATTACGCAGCTCCATACAAGTTTGACTAGTTACATTGAAATTTTGGTTTGCAGAAAAGTGTCAGAAATCGATCTTGAAATGCACTTTTCATTATTTTGGGGGCTTAAAAATGATGTTTTGGTGAGTTTAAGACAAAATGATTTGTCAAAGTCAAGTTTTATTACGCAGCTCCATACAAGTTTGACTAGTTACATTGAAATTTTGGTTTGCAGAAAAGTGTCAGAAATCGATCTTGAAATGCACTTTTCATTATTTTGGGGGCTTAAAAATGATGTTTTGGTGAGTTTAATACAAAATGATTTGTCAAAGTCAAGTTTTATTACGCAGCTCCATACAAGTTTGACTAGTTACATTGAAATTTTGGTTTGCAGAAAAGTGTCAGAAATCGATCTTGAAATGCACTTTTCATTATTTTGGGGGCTTAAAAATGATGTTTTGGTGAGTTTATGATAAACTGATTTGTCAAAGTCAAGTTTTATTACGCAGTTCCATGCAAGTTTGACTAGTTACATTGAAATTTTGGTTTGCAGAAAAGTTTCAGAAATCGATCTTGAAATGCACTTTTCATTATTTTGGGGGCTTAAAAATGATGGTTTGGTGAGTTTAAGACAAAATGATTTGTCAAAGTCAAGTTTTATTACGCAGCTCCATACAAGTTTGACTAGTTACATTGAAATTTTGGTTTGCAGAAAAGTGTCAGAAATCGATCTTGAAATGCACTTTTCATTATATTGGGGGCTTAAAAATGATGTTTTGGTGAGTTTAAGACAAAATGATTTGTCAAAGTCAAGTTTTATTACGCAGCTCCATACAAGTTTGACTAGTTACATTGAAATTTTGGTTTGCAGAAAAGTGTCAGAAATCGATCTTGAAATGCACTTTTCATTATTTTGGGGGCTTAAAAATGATGTTTTGGTGAGTTTATGATAAACTGATTTGTCAAAGTCAAGTTTTATTACGCAGCTCCATACAAGTTTGACTAGTTACATTGAAATTTTGGTTTGCAGAAAAGTGTCAGAAATCGATCTTGAAATGCACTTTTCATTATTTTGGGGGCTTGAAAATGATGGTTTGGTGAGTTTAAGACAAAATGATTTGTCAAAGTCAAGTTTTATTACGCAGCTCCATACAAGTTTGACTAGTTACATTGAAATTTTGGTTTGCAGAAAAGTGTCAGAAATCGATCTTGAAATGCACTTTTCATTATTTTGGGGGCTTAAAAATGATGTTTTGGTGAGTTTATGATAAACTGATTTGTCAAAGTCAAGTTTTATTACGCAGCTCCATACAAGTTTGACTAGTTACATTGAAATTTTGGTTTGCAGAAAAGTGTCAGAAATCGATCTTGAAATGCACTTTTCATTATTTTGGGGGCTTAAAAATTATGTTTTGGTGAGTTTATGATAAACTGATTTGTCAAAGTCAAGTTTTATTACGCAGCTCCATACAAGTTTGACTAGTTACATTGAAATTTTGGTTTGCAGAAAAGTGTCAGAAATCGATCTTGAAATGCACTTTTCATTATTTTGGGGGCTTCAAAATGATGGTTTGGTGAGTTTAAGACAAAATGATTTGTCAAAGTCAAGTTTTATCACGCAGCTCCATACAAGTTTGACTAGTTACATTGAAATTTTGGTTTGCAGAAAAGTGTCAGAAATCGATCTTGAAATGCACTTTTCATTATTTTGGGGGCTTAAAAATGATGTTTTGGTGAGTTTATGATAAACTGATTTGTCAAAGTCAAGTTTTATTACGCAGCTCCATACAAGTTTGACTAGTTACATTGAAATTTTGGTTTGCAGAAAAGTGTCAGAAATCGATCTTGAAATGCACTTTTCATTATTTTGGGGGCTTAAAAATGATGGTTTGGTGAGTTTAAGACAAAATGATTTGTCAAAGTCAAGTTTTATTACGCAGCTCCATACAAGTTTGACTAGTTACATTGAAATTTTGGTTTGCAGAAAAGTGTCAGAAATTGATCTTGAAATGCACTTTTCATTATTTTGGGGGCTTAAAAATGATGTTTTGGTGAGTTTATGATAAACTGATTTGTCAAAGTCAAGTTTTATTACGCAGCTCCATACAAGTTTGACTAGTTACATTGAAATTTTGGTTTGCAGAAAAGTGTCAGAAATCGATCTTGAAATGCACTTTTCATTATTTTGGGGGCTTAAAAATGATGTTTTGGTGAGTTTAAGACAAAATGATTTGTCAAAGTCAAGTTTTATTACGCAGCTCCATACAAGTTTGACTAGTTACATTGAAATTTTGGTTTGCAGAAAAGTGTCAGAAATCGATCTTGAAATGCACTTTTCATTATTTTGGGAGCTTAAAAATGATGTTTTGGTGAGTTTAAGACAAAATGATTTGTCAAAGTCAAGTTTTATTACGCAGCTCCATACAAGTTTGACTAGTTACATTGAAATTTTGGTTTGCAGAAAAGTGTCAGAAATCGATCTTGAAATGCACTTTTCATTATTTTGGGAGCTTAAAAATGATGTTTTGGTGAGTTTAAGACAAAATGATTTGTCAAAGTCAAGTTTTATTACGCAGCTCCATACAAGTTTGACTAGTTACATTGAAATTTTGGTTTGCAGAAAAGTGTCAGAAATCGATCTTGAAATGCACTTTTCATTATTTTGGGGGCTTAAAAATGATGTTTTGGTGAGTTTAAGACAAAATGATTTGTCAAAGTCAAGTTTTATTACGCAGCTCCATACAAGTTTGACTAGTTACATTGAAATTTTGGTTTGCCGAAAAGTTTCAGAAATCGATCTTGAAATGCACTTTTCATTATTTTGGGGGCTTAAAAATGATGTTTTGGTGAGTTTAAGACAAAATGATTTGTCAAAGTCAAGTTTTATTACGCAGCTCCATACAAGTTTGACTAGTTACATTGAAATTTTGGTTTGCAGAAAAGTGTCAGAAATCGATCTTGAAATGCACTTTTCATTATTTTGGGGGCTTAAAAATGATGTTTTGGTGAGTTTAAGACAAAATGATTTGTCAAAGTCAAGTTTTATTACGCAGCTCCATACAAGTTTGACTAGTTACATTGAAATTTTGGTTTGCCGAAAAGTTTCAGAAATCGATCTTGAAATGCACTTTTCATTATTTTGGGGGCTTAAAAATGATGTTTTGGTGAGTTTAAGACAAAATGATTTGTCAAAGTCAAGTTTTATTACGCAGCTCCATACAAGTTTGACTAGTTACATTGAAATTTTGGTTTGCCGAAAAGTTTCAGAAATCGATCTTGAAATGCACTTTTCATTATTTTGGGGGCTTAAAAATGATGGTTTGGTGAGTTTAAGACAAAATGATTTGTCAAAGTCAAGTTTTATTACGCAGCTCCATACAAGTTTGACTAGTTACATTGAAATTTTGGTTTGCAGAAAAGTGTCAGAAATCGATCTTGAAATGCACTTTTCATTATTTTGGGGGCTTAAAAATGATGTTTTGGTGAGTTTAAGACAAAATGATTTGTCAAAGTCAAGTTTTATTACGCAGCTCCATACAAGTTTGACTAGTTACATTGAAATTTTGGTTTGCCGAAAAGTTTCAGAAATCGATCTTGAAATGCACTTTTCATTATTTTGGGGGCTTAAAAATGATGTTTTGGTGAGTTTAAGACAAAATGATTTGTCAAAGTCAAGTTTTATTACGCAGCTCCATACAAGTTTGACTAGTGACAATGAAATTTTGGTTTGCAGAAAAGTGTCAGAAATCGATCTTGAAATGCACTTTTCATTATTTTGGGAGCTTAAAAATGATGTTTTGGTGAGTTTAAGACAAAATGATTTGTCAAAGTCAAGTTTTATTACGCAGCTCCATACAAGTTTGACTAGTTACATTGAAATTTTGGTTTGCAGAAAAGTGTCAGAAATCGATCTTGAAATGCACTTTTCATTATTTTGGGGGCTTAAAAATGATGTTTTGGTGAGTTTAAGACAAAATGATTTGTCAAAGTCAAGTTTTATTACGCAGCTCCATACAAGTTTGACTAGTTACATTGAAATTTTGGTTTGCCGAAAAGTTTCAGAAATCGATCTTGAAATGCACTTTTCATTATTTTGGGGGCTTAAAAATGATGTTTTGGTGAGTTTAAGACAAAATGATTTGTCAAAGTCAAGTTTTATTACGCAGCTCCATACAAGTTTGACTAGTTACATTGAAATTTTGGTTTGCAGAAAAGTGTCAGAAATCGATCTTGAAATGCACTTTTCATTATTTTGGGGGCTTAAAATGATGTTTTGGTGAGTTTATGATAAACTGATTTGTCAAAGTCAAGTTTTATTACGCAGCTCCATACAAGTTTGAGTAGTTACATTGAAAGTTTGGTTTGCAGAAAAGTGTCAGAAATCGATCTTGAAATGCACTTTTCATTATTTTGGGAGCTTAAAAATGACGTTTTGGTGAGTTTAAGACAAAATGATTTGTCAAAGTCAAGTTTTATTACGCAGCTCCATACAAGTTTGACTAGTTACATTGAAATTTTGGTTTGCAGAAAAGTGTCAGAAATCGATCTTGAAATGCACTTTTCATTATTTTGGGGGCTTAAAAATGATGTTTTGGTGAGTTTAAGACAAAATGATTTGTCAAAGTCAAGTTTTATTACGCAGCTCCATACAAGTTTGACTAGTTACATTGAAATTTTGGTTTGCAGAAAAGTGTCAGAAATCGATCTTGAAATGCACTTTTCATTATTTTGGGGGCTTAAAATGATGTTTTGGTGAGTTTATGATAAACTGATTTGTCAAAGTCAAGTTTTATTACGCAGCTCCATACAAGTTTGACTAGTTACATTGAAATTTTGGTTTGCAGAAAAGTGTCAGAAATCGATCTTGAAATGCACTTTTCATTATTTTGGGGGCTTAAAAATGATGGTTTGGTGAGTTTAAGACAAAATGATTTGTCAAAGTCAAGTTTTATTACGCAGCTCCATACAAGTTTGACTAGTTACATTGAAATTTTGGTTTGCAGAAAAGTGTCAGAAATTGATCTTGAAATGCACTTTTCATTATTTTGGGGGCTTAAAAATGATGTTTTGGTGAGTTTATGATAAACTGATTTGTCAAAGTCAAGTTTTATTACGCAGCTCCATACAAGTTTGACTAGTTACATTGAAATTTTGGTTTGCAGAAAAGTGTCAGAAATCGATCTTGAAATGCACTTTTCATTATTTTGGGGGCTTAAAAATGATGTTTTGGTGAGTTTAAGACAAAATGATTTGTCAAAGTCAAGTTTTATTACGCAGCTCCATACAAGTTTGACTAGTTACATTGAAATTTTGGTTTGCAGAAAAGTGTCAGAAATCGATCTTGAAATGCACTTTTCATTATTTTGGGAGCTTAAAAATGATGTTTTGGTGAGTTTAAGACAAAATGATTTGTCAAAGTCAAGTTTTATTACGCAGCTCCATACAAGTTTGACTAGTTACATTGAAATTTTGGTTTGCAGAAAAGTGTCAGAAATCGATCTTGAAATGCACTTTTCATTATTTTGGGAGCTTAAAAATGATGTTTTGGTGAGTTTAAGACAAAATGATTTGTCAAAGTCAAGTTTTATTACGCAGCTCCATACAAGTTTGACTAGTTACATTGAAATTTTGGTTTGCAGAAAAGTGTCAGAAATCGATCTTGAAATGCACTTTTCATTATTTTGGGGGCTTAAAAATGATGTTTTGGTGAGTTTAAGACAAAATGATTTGTCAAAGTCAAGTTTTATTACGCAGCTCCATACATGTTTGACTAGTTACATTGAAATTTTGGTTTGCCGAAAAGTTTCAGAAATCGATCTTGAAATGCACTTTTCATTATTTTGGGGGCTTAAAAATGATGTTTTGGTGAGTTTAAGACAAAATGATTTGTCAAAGTCAAGTTTTATTACGCAGCTCCATACAAGTTTGACTAGTTACATTGAAATTTTGGTTTGCCGAAAAGTTTCAGAAATCGATCTTGAAATGCACTTTTCATTATTTTGGGGGCTTAAAAATGATGTTTTGGTGAGTTTAAGACAAAATGATTTGTCAAAGTCAAGTTTTATTACGCAGCTCCATACAAGTTTGACTAGTTACATTGAAATTTTGGTTTGCAGAAAAGTGTCAGAAATCGATCTTGAAATGCACTTTTCATTATTTTGGGAGCTTAAAAATGATGTTTTGGTGAGTTTAAGACAAAATGATTTGTCAAAGTCAAGTTTTATTACGCAGCTCCATACAAGTTTGACTAGTTACATTGAAATTTTGGTTTGCAGAAAAGTGTCAGAAATCGATCTTGAAATGCACTTTTCATTATTTTGGGGGCTTAAAAATGATGTTTTGGTGAGTTTAAGACAAAATGATTTGTCAAAGTCAAGTTTTATTACGCAGCTCCATACAAGTTTGACTAGTTACATTGAAATTTTGGTTTGCAGAAAAGTGTCAGAAATCGATCTTGAAATGCACTTTTCATTATTTTGGGGGCTTAAAAATGATGTTTTGGTGAGTTTAAGACAAAATGATTTGTCAAAGTCAAGTTTTATTACGCAGCTCCATACAAGTTTGACTAGTTACATTGAAATTTTGGTTTGCAGAAAAGTGTCAGAAATCGATCTTGAAATGCACTTTTCATTATTTTGGGGGCTTAAAAATGATGTTTTGGTGAGTTTAAGACAAAATGATTTGTCAAAGTCAAGTTTTATTACGCAGCTCCATACAAGTTTGACTAGTTACATTGAAATTTTGGTTTGCCGAAAAGTTTCAGAAATCGATCTTGAAATGCACTTTTCATTATTTTGGGGGCTTAAAAATGATGTTTTGGTGAGTTTAAGACAAAATGATTTGTCAAAGTCAAGTTTTATTACGCAGCTCCATACAAGTTTGACTAGTGACAATGAAATTTTGGTTTGCAGAAAAGTGTCAGAAATCGATCTTGAAATGCACTTTTCATTATTTTGGGAGCTTAAAAATGATGTTTTGGTGAGTTTAAGACAAAATGATTTGTCAAAGTCAAGTTTTATTACGCAGCTCCATACAAGTTTGACTAGTTACATTGAAATTTTGGTTTGCAGAAAAGTGTCAGAAATCGATCTTGAAATGCACTTTTCATTATTTTGGGGGCTTAAAAATGATGTTTTGGTGAGTTTAAGACAAAATGATTTGTCAAAGTCAAGTTTTATTACGCAGCTCCATACAAGTTTGACTAGTTACATTGAAATTTTGGTTTGCCGAAAAGTTTCAGAAATCGATCTTGAAATGCACTTTTCATTATTTTGGGGGCTTAAAAATGATGTTTTGGTGAGTTTAAGACAAAATGATTTGTCAAAGTCAAGTTTTATTACGCAGCTCCATACAAGTTTGACTAGTTACATTGAAATTTTGGTTTGCAGAAAAGTGTCAGAAATCGATCTTGAAATGCACTTTTCATTATTTTGGGGGCTTAAAATGATGTTTTGGTGAGTTTATGATAAACTGATTTGTCAAAGTCAAGTTTTATTACGCAGCTCCATACAAGTTTGAGTAGTTACATTGAAAGTTTGGTTTGCAGAAAAGTGTCAGAAATCGATCTTGAAATGCACTTTTCATTATTTTGGGAGCTTAAAAATGATGTTTTGGTGAGTTTAAGACAAAATGATTTGTCAAAGTCAAGTTTTATTACGCAGCTCCATACAAGTTTGACTAGTTACATTGAAATTTTGGTTTGCAGAAAAGTGTCAGAAATCGATCTTGAAATGCACTTTTCATTATTTTGGGGGCTTAAAAATGATGTTTTGGTGAGTTTAAGACAAAATGATTTGTCAAAGTCAAGTTTTATTACGCAGCTCCATACAAGTTTGACTAGTTACATTGAAATTTTGGTTTGCAGAAAAGTGTCAGAAATCGATCTTGAAATGCACTTTTCATTATTTTGGGGGCTTAAAATGATGTTTTGGTGAGTTTATGATAAACTGATTTGTCAAAGTCAAGTTTTATTACGCAGCTCCATACAAGTTTGACTAGTTACATTGAAATTTTGGTTTGCAGAAAAGTGTCAGAAATCGATCTTGAAATGCACTTTTCATTATTTTGGGGGCTTAAAATGATGTTTTGGTGAGTTTATGATAAACTGATTTGTCAAAGTCAAGTTTTAATACGCAGCTCCATACAAGTTTGATTAGTTACATTGAAATTTTGGTTTGCAGAAAAGTGTCAGAAATCGATCTTGAAATGCACTTTTCATTATTTTGGGGGCTTAAAAATTATG